>NC_092377.1:106159948-106491146 GCF_030028105.1 Mobula birostris
ACCCAGACACCCCCCCCCCCCCCCCCACTTTCTGCTTTTCGCAAGGATTGCTCCCTCCACGACTGCTTGGTCCATTCAGGGCCCCAAACAGTCCTTCTAGGTGAGGTGACACTTCACCTATGAGTCTATTGGGATCACCTCTGTATCTGGTGCTCCCAGTGTGGCTTCCTGTATATCGGTGAGACCCAACGCAGATTGGGAGACTGCTTCACCAAACACCCACCCTCCATCCACCAGAAAAAGCAGGATCGCCCAGTGGCCACCCATTTTAATTCCACTTCTCATTCCTATTCTGACATGTCAGTCCTCCTGTTCTGTCGCAATGAGGCCACACTCAGGTTGGAGGAGCAGCACCTTGTGTTCTGTTTGAGTAGCCTCCAACCTGATGCCATGAACATTGATTTCTCAAACTTCTGGTAATATGCCCCACTCCCCCTTCACAATTCCCCGTTCCCATTTTCCCCTATCACCTTACCTCTTTACCTACCTATCACCTCTCTCTGGTTCTCCTCCCTTGTTTCTTTCTTCCATGACCTTCTATCCTCTATCAGATTCCCTCTTCTCCAGCCGTGTATGTCTTTCACCAATCAACTTCTGAGCTCCTCACCCCTCTCCACCCCCTGCTCTTGGTTTCACCTATCACTTTGTGCTTCTCCCTCCCCTCCCCCCCACTTTCTTTGACTGATTTTTTTAAAAACAGTCCTGAAGGGACTCAGCCTGAAACGTTGACTGTACTCTTTTCCACAGATGTTGCCTGGCCTGCTGAGTTCCTCTAGCATTTTGTGTGTGTGGCTTGTTTTTCCAGCATCTGCAGATTTTCTCAAGTTCTTGGTTGTCACCTCTGGGGCCAACATAATTGCCGTAAATTTCTTTCGATCTACCCGATGCAAAGACACCACGTACTACGGTGAATATAACTTTAACTCTTTATTAGCAAGTTACCAGAGAGACCCCTCCTTAAGCACTCTCTTGGGCTGCTCCGGGGATCTCTGGCTTCTGAAGCAAATGCAGTGCTTTTTATACATATGCAGTCATGAACATAGATACAGGTGGGTTCACCCCCCTTAGTTTCTGTACAGATGAGTATTGTTTAACTTATCAGCCATAAATTGTTTGTGTAACAGCTCAACCACCCTTATGTCTGGGAACAGCCAGACATAGGCTTACCCCTCAGAGCTTCCCACCCTTGAAACAAGCATTCATTATAATGCTTATCTAGCAAGTGCTATGTTTCTTACAGCAGTTAATTAAACAATGGTACAGGTTGTTCTTAAGCAAGGACTGAAGTTACAGGGTTGCATACCAAGAATAATATCACTTGCTCAGCTTATCTTGTGAGAAACACTTGTGCTTCTATGCTTTTTGTTAAAGTCTTAGCCGCTATGACCCTTACAAAATAGCCAGGGTCACAAGAGGCCCGCGAGATGCTAACTTCTTAACATTATATTACATATTGATGAAGTTATGAAAGGCATGCCAGCAGCTATATGTCATGAGAAATTTGAGAAAATTTAGTATGTCACCAAAAACTCCAGCATATTTCTACAGATGTACCACGGAGAACATTCTGATTGGTTGTATCACCATTTGGTATGGAGGCGCCAATATATGAGATCTGAAGATCTGCAGAGAATTGTAAACTCAACCAGTCAGGAGAACTTCAAAAGGTGATGCCTCAAGAAGGCAGCATCCATTGAGAAGGATCCTCACAATCTAAGATATGCCCGCTTTTCATTACTACCATCAGGGAAAAAGTACAGGAGCATGAAGGGACAAGCTTTTCTCCCCCTCTGCCATCAGATTTTCTTTTAATGGTCCAATGAGCAGTACCTCACTGTTTTGCTCTCAGTTTGCACAATTTTTCATTGTATTATAATTTATAGTCTTCGGTTGTCAATCAAAATCTGATGACGATATCCACTCCTTTAACGGTGAGATCTTTGATGACTATACAGTCTTCTCCTGGACCCACAAGCTCTGTTGCAGGTGGGACATGTATATGTGGTAGTGGTGGCAACCATGGCTGCATTTCTCCTGGCTCTCTTCTGCTGTCTTCTGGTTGTTCTTTCCATCTGCAGGATACGAACCTCATCCCTACACAGCTGTCGCCAAGTGGTATGGTCAGCAGCAACTTCCTCCAGGTCCTTGGATCTGACCTTACACTTCCTTAAAGCATTCTTCATCTGATCCTTGTAGCGCTTCTTCGGTCTTCCAGCTGAGTGTCGACCATGATGTAGCTGGCCGTATAACACTCAGCGGGGTAGCTGACATGGGAGCATCCTTATCACGTGCCCCAACCACTGCAGCTGACGCTGGGTGACCATGGCCTCAATACTCCTGCAGTTGGTTTTTTACAAGTATTTCAATGTGAGGCACCCGCTCACACCAGGTAATTCCCAGGATGAGCTGGAGGCAGCTTATGTGGAAGCGCTCCAAGGTCTTGATGTGACAGCTGTAGGTTACCCAAGCTTCACAGCTATAAAGGACGGTGGTGACACAGACCGCTTGGTATACGGCGACCTTTGTGGAGGGATGAAGGCTCCCGTTCTGAAAGACTCTACGCCGAAGTCTCCCAAAGGCAGCTGATGCCTGTTTAATGCGGCTCTGGATGTCGTCATCAATGCCGCTATCCTCAGAGAGAATGCTCCCCAGATATTTGAAAGATGGCACTACTGACAGCTTTTCATTACCAACAGTGAAGGCAGGTAGAGTGGGTGGGACGCTGGTACTCCACTGGCAAACCTCTTCTGTCTTGGTGGTATTGACAGGCAGCCCCATCCTGCTGTACGCTTTCACCGCCACAGCAAGGACAGTCTGAAGATCCTCTGGAGTATGGGCCACAAGAGTACAGTCGTCTGCATACTGCAGCTCCATGACCCGCTCTCTACAGAGTTTGGTGGTTGCATAGAGCCTCCTGATGTCAAAGAGGTAGCCATCTAATCTGACGTCCACTGCCACACTGCTGCTGTCTTCAGTCTCGTTGTGGAGAAGCTTGGTAACACACAAAGAGGAAGATGTTAAAGAGCACTGATGCTAGCACACACCCCTGCCTCACCCCTGTGCATACAAGGAAGGGCTCGGACTCTTGTCCTCCTATGGTCACCCGAGCAGTCATCCTGTCGTGAAACTGGTGGAGGATGTTAACAACCAAACCAAAGGAGGTCATCCCATAAGAGCTCTCTTTGCACAGTGTCAAATGCTTTGGAGAGGTCGACAAAGGCCATAAACAGGTTCTGATGTTGCTCCTGACATTTTTCCTGAAGCTGCTGGGCTGTAAAGATTATGTCGATCATGCTGCTGTTCTTCCTAAATCCACACTATGATTCAGGCAGCATTGACTTGGTGATGTTGCTGATGAGCCTCTGAAGCATCACCTTAGCCAGGACCTTTCCAGCAACAGAAAGGAGTGATATGCCCCTACTATTGCCGCAGATAGCCTTGTCACCCTTGTTCTTATAAATGACAATGATGTTTGCATTTCTCCATTGCTGTGGAATGTTCTCATCAGTCCAGGCCTTGGTGATGTAATGGTAGAGGGTGCGCATACACATGTACCCTCTGTTCTTCAGTAACTCAGCAGAGATATTGTCAGTGCCAAGGGACTTGTCGTTCTTAAGGGTAGAACAGCTGATAGAACCTCCTGGAAGGTTAGTGGTAGACTGAGGTCGTGGGTAGGAGGAAGTTCAGGCAGTTCATCTAAGTTGGTGGGGTCTGCATCAGAATCCTGATTAAGCAGGGTATTACAATGCTCGGCCCACCTCAGCAGTATGATATTCTGATTCTTCAGAAGTATTAGACCATCTGCTGTTTTCAAGGGAATAACGCATTGATTTATTGGGCCATAGATGGTTTTGGCAGCATTGTAAAAATTATGCATGTCATTATTATCGGCAAAGGACTGGATTTCATGTGCCTTTTCAGTCCACCACTCATTTTGCATGGCCCATATTCCCTTTTGCGCTTTCCTCCAAGCTGCCTGCCAATGCTGGTGGAAGAAGGGGTTGTTTAAAATTGCCCAGTGTGCTTTGTCCCTGTCCTTAAGCAAGTTGTGGATGGTGTTTGAGTTATTGTCAAACCAGTCTTCGTGGTTCCTGCTCTTATGGCCGATGGATTGGGCTGCTGCCTCATAGAGTGCAGAGTTGATATAGATCCACTTGTGTTCCATGATATTTTCTGAACTCAGACAAGGTTCCAACTCCCTTAGTTTCTCAGCTAGGATGCATCGAAACTCACTTCTTGCTTCTGTGTTTCTCAGGCAGTTGCAATTTAGCCGCTTTTTATCGGGTTTTTGCAGCCGCAAGAGGGGATGCACTTTCATATGGAGCTTGGCCACAATCATACGGTGGTCAGTCCAGCACTCTGCATCTCTCATGGCAAGGGTGATAAGAACTTCAGGTGATAATTTATAGTAATTTTTAAGTATAGCACAGCACCGCTTCAAGACAAAAAAATTTCATGAATATGTTGGTGATAACGAAACTGATTCTCAGGGGTTCCCAAACTTTTTTATGCCGTGGTACTATCCCAGTGTTTCCCAACCTTTTATAGCCTAACAGCCCCCAGGGCGCTTTGATGCTCGCTGGCAGCGCCCCCTCCCAGGGTGCTTTCGTGCTCGTTGTTGCCCACTAGAGCACCCACTCACCTGCTCATCCCCTGCCACAAAGGTACTTTCATACTTGCCAATATACTTTTAGGCACAATATACTATAATTCACATATCTACCGTATGCTAACATGAGAAAAACAATTCCACTTTAAATTTTTGTCTTTAAGCATAGTTTAAACAGCACCTGTGCCCTGTACAGCAGCTTCAATATCAATGTGGGAGGAGAGAGTGCAGTGCGCTGCATGTGCGCAGCCCTCCGGTGAAAAATGATGTCGTATCTGTTAAATAGGGGCTGTGGACAATTCTGATTTGATGGAGACAGACATGAAAGCACAGAGGAACATCTGGAGAAATTTCTGAAACGCCCCTTCGCTGCTGTCATTACTGCACGATTGTGAATCTTCCGGAGGCTTTGCCTGCTGTTGGTGACCGAGATTGAGGTCAAATCGCTCTGATAGAGATGGTGCTCGGTACTCGGTGTCGGAGAGCTGATCAGAGGCTCAAAGTTTTCAGAGAGTCAGACTGTGGTCGGGCATGGCAGGGAGAGTTTTTCTTCCTTCTCCTGTCTGCATGAGGTGTGGGACATTTGAGAGACTTTGAACTTTTTACTGTGCTCATGGACTGTTCTTCATCAAGTTATGGTATTGTTGCACTGTTGTAACTATATGTTATAATTATGTGGTTTTGTTAGTTTTTTCGGTCTTGGTCTGTCCTGTGTTTTGTGATATCACACCGGAGGAAATATTGTATCATTTCTTAATGCATGCATTACTAAATGACAATAAAAGAGGACTGCGTGTCTTCATAATCTAAAATGTGTTCCTTGAGCTTGATGGGTTTTTTTAAACAAGATTTGAAATAATAGTTCAAGTTGTGACAGCAAAAGCCTTAAGTTCCCACGCATAACAATGTTCAAGCGGTTTCTGTTTTTTGAGTATATGTGGTTCCATAAGAATAAGAGTAGAATTAAGTCATTCAGCCCATTGAGTCTGCTCCACCATTCCATCATGCTTGATCCCAGATCTCACTCAACCACATACACCTGCCTTCTCGTCGTATCCTTTGATGCCCTGACTGATCAGGAAACTGTCAACTTCCACCTTAAATATACCCACGACTTGGCCTCCACTGCAGTCTGTGGCTGAGCATTCCACAGATTCACTACTCTCTAGCTGAAGAATTTCTCCTTACCTCTGTTCTGAAATGTCACCCCTCAATCTTGAGGCTGTGTCCTATAGTTCTGAATACTCCCACCATAGGAAACATCTCCACATTCACCCTGTCTAGTCCTTTCAGCATTCAGTAGGTTTCAATGAGATCCCCCTGCATTCCTATAAATTTCAGTGAGTACAGGCCTAGAGTTGCCAAATGCTCCTCATATGTTAACCCCTTCATTCCCAGAATCATCTTCGTGAACTTCCTCTGTACTCTCTCCAATGACAACACATCCTTTCTGATATGCATAGCAAAAAACTGTTGACAATATTCCAAGTGTGGCCTGACTAGTGTCTTATAAAGGATCAGCATTATCTCCTTGCTTTTATATTCTCTTCGTCTCGAAATAAATGCCAACATTGCATTTGCTGCCTTTACCACAGACTCAACCTGTAAATTAACCTTCTAGGAGTCTTGCATGAGGACTCCTAAGTCCCTTTGCATCTCTGATGTTTGAACCTTCTTCCCATTTAGATAATAGTCCACACTGTTGTTCCTTTTACAAAAATGCATTTTTGTACATTTCCCAACACTGTAGTCCATCTGCCACTGTTTCACCCATTCTTCCAATTTGACTAAGTCCTGCTGCAATCGCATTGCCTCCTCAGCACAGTCTACCCCCCCACCTATTTTCGTATCATCCACAAACTTCGCCACAAAGTCATCAATTCCATTATCCAAATCAATGACAATGTGAAAAGTAATGGTCCCAATACTGACACCTGATGAACATTAGTCACTGGCAACCAACCAGAAAAGGCCCCCTTTATTCCAACTCGTTGCCTCCTACCTGTCAGCCGTTCTTCTATCCATGCCAGTATTTTTCCTGTATCGCCACAGGATTTTATCTTGTTAAGCAGCCTTGTGTGGCACCTTATCAAATGCCTTCTGCAAATCCAAGTAAATGACATCCCTGCCTCTCCTATGTCTGTTTTGCTTGTTAATTCATCGAACTTCAAGAGATTTGTCTGGCAAGATTTCCCTTTACAGAAACCATGCTGACTTTGATTTATTTTATCATTAGTCTCCAAGTACCCCTTAATAATGGACTCCAATACTTTCCCAACCACTAAGGTTAGGCTAACTGGCCTATAATTTCCTTTCTTTTGCCTTCCTCCCATCTTAAAAAGTGGAGTGACATTTGCAATCTTCCAGTCCTCCGGGACCATTCCAGAATTAAGTGATTCTTGAAAGATCATGACCAATGCATCCATTTCTTTTCCACAGCCTGTCTCAGGACTTTGGGATGTAGTCTCTCTGGTCCAACTGACTTATCCACCTTAAGACCTTTGAGTTTGCCTTGCACTTTTTCCTTTCTAATAGCAATGGCACTCACTCCTACTCCCTGACACTCATGGACCTCTGCACACTGCTAGTGTCTTCCACAGCGAAGACCAATGCAAAGTACCTATTAAATTCATCTGCCATTTCTTTATTCCCCCATTACTACCTCACAGTATCATTTTCCAGTGGTCCAATATCAACCCTCACCTCCCTTTAACTCTTTGTATAACTGAAAAAACCTTTAGTATCCTGCTTTATATTTTGTCTAGTTTGACCTCATATTTCATTTTTCCCCTGTAGCTTTTAGAGTTGCCTTTTTGTTGGATTTTAAAAGCCTCCCAATCATCCAACTTCCCACTCACTCCTGCTACCTTATATGACTTTTATGCAGTTCCTAACTTCCCTTGTCAAACACGGTTGCCTACCCCTACCTTTTGAGAACTTCTGCTCTGGAATGTATCTATCCTACACCTTGTGAACTATTCCCAGAAACTTCAGCCATCTCTGCTCTGCTGTCATCCCCACCAGTATCCTCCTCCAATGCACCTGGGCAAGTTCCTCTCACATGCCTCTGTAATTCCCCTTATTCCATTGCAATACTGATACACGTGACTTGTGCTTCCCCTCTCATATGGCAGTATGAATTTAAACATATTATGATAACTGCTTCCTAAGGGTTCTTTTACATTAATACACAGTACTCAATTTAAGATAGCCTTTCCCCGAGTAGGCTCAAGCACAAGCTGCTCTTAGAAAGCCATCTTATAGACATTCAACAAATTCCCTCTCTTGCGATCTGACACCAACCTGATTTTTCCCATTCCCCTTGCATATTGTAATGTTCTCCATTACAGTTGTGTCATTACCCTTATTACATGCCTTTTCCAGCTCCCTTTACAATCTCAACTCCACATCGTGGCTACTATTTGGAGGCCTATGTATGCTTCTAATATTTTTTTTTTCACTCTTGCAATTTCTTAACTCCACCTACAAAGATTCAACATTCTCTGATCTTATGTCAACTCTTTCTAAAGATGTAATTCCGTATCTTGCCAACAGAGCTACACCACCGACTATGCCTTCCTGCCTATCCTTTCCCTATAAAGTATATCCTTTAGAAACATAGAAAACCTACAGTGCGATACAGGCCCTTCGACCCATAAAACTATACCAAACATGTCCTTACCTTAGAAATTACCTAGGGTTACCCATAGCCCTCTATTTTTCTGAGCTCCCTGTACCTGTCCAGGGGTCTCTTAAAAGACCCTATCATATCCACCTCCACCACTGTTGCTGGCAGCCCATTCCACACACTCGCCACTCTCTGCGTTTAATAAAAAAAAAACTTACGCCTGATGTCTCCTCTGTACCAGCTTCCAAGCACCTTAAAATTGTGCCCTCTCGTGCTAGCCATTTCAGCCCTGGGGAAAAAGCCTCTGACTATCCATACGATCAATGCCTTTCATTGTTAAGCTCCCAACTATGGCTTTCTTTCAGCCACAACTCTGATGCCCACAACATCATATGGACCAATCTCTAATTGAGCCACGAGTTCATCCACCTTATTCCGAATGCTACGAGTATTTAAATACAGCAGTACCTTCAGTACTGCATTCTTTGTCCTTTTGAATTTTGCCTCTGTCTGCATTTGTACCCAATCAGTGGCTTGCCCTTCCTTACATTCATGTTACATCCATCATCTACTTGTAAACTTGCTGGCTCATCCTCAACTCTATCATACTGGCTTCCATTCCCCTGCCATATTAGTTTAAACAGTCCCAACAGCTCCAGTAAACCAGGCCACGAGAATATTGGTCCCCCTCAGATTCAAGTGCAAACTGTCCTTTTTGTATAGGTCACACCTGCCCCAGGAGAGGTCCCAATAATCCAGAAATCTGAATCCCTGCCCCCTGCTCCAGTCACCCATTTATCTGCCACTTCATTCAATTCCTATTCTCACTGTCGTGTGGCACTGGCAGCAATCCCAAGAGTACTACCCTTGAGGTCCTGCTTCTCAACTTCCTTCCTAATTCTCTGTATTCATTTTTCAGGAGCCCCTCTCTTTTTCTACCTATGTCATTGGTACCAATATGTACCATGGCTTCTGGCTGCTCACCCTCCCTTTCAGGATATTGTGGACGCATTCAGAAACATTATGGATCATGGCACCTGGGAGGCAAACTGCCATCCGTGTTTCCTTTTCGGGTCCACAGGGACACCTAACTATAGAGTCCCCTATTACTGCTGCATCCTCTTCAGTTCCCTACCCTTCTGAACCATAGGGCCAGACTTGGGGCCGGAGGCACAGCCGCTGTTAGGTAGGTTTTTCCTCCCCCCAACAGTACCCAAAATGGGGTATTTATTGTTGAGGGGGACGGCTACAAGTGTACTCTGCACTATCTGATGTTCTCCCTTCCCTCTCCTGACAGTCACCCATTTATCTGTCTTTTGTAGCCTTGAGGTGACTGCTACCTTGTAGCTCTTGTCTATCACTAACAAGGCAAAGATCATCAAGCTGCAGCTCCAGTTCCCTAACGCTGTCTCTGAGGAGCTACAGTTCGATGCACCTGGTGCTAAGTGGCCACTGGGGAGGCTGGTAGTCTCCTGGAAATCCCACATCTGACACCCAGACCAGAACACTGGCTCTGTAGACATACCTGCTATTCTTTCAAGAGTTAATACAGAAAAAAGAAATAAGGAATGAACTTAACTACTTACCTTGCCTCTGCCTGTTTTCTGTGAAGCCCTGTGATGGCCGCTCTGCTAGACGGTACCTCTCTGTCATAGAATCTAAATTTTTAAAGCTGTTCACCGGGAACGCTTCTATTGCACTTGTGGAGAACTCCAGTGCACTGCACTGAAGCCTCTTTCAACAAGGTAGGATAGAAATGCAGTGAAAAGCAGTTTGGCTCTTCTCCAAAGACCAGGAAATTTTGTATGACTGCATAGCCCACATATCACAAAAGCTGACATTTTTTGAAAAGCAGTTTTACTACTTCATTCGGAATTTCGATCATTTCTTCTAGCAAGCTCTGTTCCTGTTCTTCCACCTTGTAAAGAAATGGGTTACTTCCCAGTCCAGAATTTCTAGATCTTTCAAGTCCCTGAATTGATTTTGAAAAATCCTTCATTGACCGCAGGTATAAGCAGTTCTCTTCCAGATCTAGAAATTCTGGACTGTGAAAGAGAGTGCCATACTTTCCATGCAGGATTCTCCCAATGTTTTGCTTATGTATTTCCAATTTTCCAATAAATGGACACTGCACTTAGGGCCTGGATTAACTTGAAATTCTCACCCTGCAGATTCATATTTAGAATGTTCATTTTGTCATGCAGATTGGCTAGGTATGTCACATCTCCACGTAGAAGATCAATATTGCTTCCCAAGCTCTTGTCGGCTTTAAGCAAAAATTCAACTACAGTGTCAAAAAGATGAAAGAAACATTTTAAGCACCGGGCCTTTTGACAGCCAATGCACTTCAGTGTGAAGAAGCAAATGTTCAAACTCTTCATCATTATCTTGGTATAACTGGCAAAATATTCTGCAATGTAATGGATGAACTTTAATTTTGCTGGTGTCAGATTTTTCAAGCATGACTCTTGCAATAAGTTATTGGCTGAGGTTTTGTCTGTGTGATCACACTGGATTGCAAACAGACTTGGAACTTCTTTTTTCATAAATGCCACTGAACCAGCATGGCGACCTGTCTTGTCTGGTGCTCCATCTGTTGCACAAGAAATCGTTCCTAATTGGAATAGTTTTATCTTCAATGTACATTTTGAGCTCGTCATAGATTGATTCTCTGTTGACATTTGTTCTTAACTTTACAAAAGAGAATCTCTTCATAAACTTTACCATTGCCACTAGCAATGCCACAGTTGACTCGTCCAGTTGTATCCCAAATTCTGTTTATTTTTGTAACTCTATGGATAGTTGATACTCAGTGTCTTCACTCATTGCATCAATACGAGATACAGAAAGATCACTCGAACTGATTTTAAAATCCATTTTGAGAACAATGGTGAGCACTTCTGATACAGCAGGCATTATAAATCTGGTCTAATCTGGTCACAACATATCGATGCAGTTATAAAGAAGGCAAGACAGCGGCTATACTTTATTAGAAATTTGAAGAGATATGGTATGTCAACAAATACACTCAAAAACTTCTATAGATGTATCGTGGAGAGCATTCTGACAGGCTTGAACACTGTCTGGTATGTACCCAGAATATCTTCAAGGAGCAGTGTCTCAGAAAGACAGCGTCCATTATTAAGCATCTTCACCCAGGGCATGCCCTTTTCTCTCTGTTACCAACAGGTAGGAGGTACAGAAGCCTGAAGGCACACACTCAGTGATTCAGGAACAGCTTCTTCCCCTCTGCCATCGGGTTCCTAAATGGACATTGAATCCTTGGACACTAACTCACTTTTTTTAAATATATAGTATTTCTGTTTTTGCACAATTTTTTATCTATTCAATATATGTATACTGTATAAAGTATACTGAATAAGATTTACTTTATTTATTGTTATTTTTTCTTCTATATTATGTATTGCATTGAACTGCTAAGTTAACAAATTTCATGTCACATGCCGGTGATAATAAATCTGATTCTGATTAATCTTGCACCAATAGTATGAGATTTTACACACTTTGCTATCATTTTGGAAATGTTATAAGAAGCAATGAGACCTCTATCAAGGTCGTTTTTAGCTTTCTTGGCAAATGACTTGAGTGTGCAATGCTTTTCAAATGTTTCATCTTCTGGAACTGAGTAAAACCATAAGTAGTCTTTTCAGGGTGTCTCTTAAGCAAGTGTTCCTGCAGTCTTGATGGTTTCATGACTTCATTAGACAGTACTGTACTGGTTTCCCCTGCCATCCAAAGTTAGGGCGTTCCCATGAAACAGTTTGTAAGCTGGAATGTCGTACAGCAAAGAAGCAATTACCATTTATTTATATGGGAAAACTTTCTGAGCGTTCGCAGACCCAAAAATAACCTACCAAATCATGCCAAATAACACATAAAACGTAAAATAACAGTAACATATAGTAAAAGCAGGAATGATATGATAAATACACAGCCTATATAAAGTAGAAATACTTTTCCACAATCATTGCCTGCACTGTCCACCATAGTGAAAATCTCACAAAAGTGCTCTTGGCAGAAACACGGCACAAGCGCCGTCGGCAAAAACACAGCGCAAGCGCTCTCGGGAGAAAGTCTTATGCAAGCACTGTTGTCAAAAACACTCTCTCCAGTAAACTATAAGTGATGAAGCTGCCAAATCATACCAAATGACACGTAAAAATACACAGCTTATATAAAGTAGAAATAATGTATGTACAGTGTAGTATCACTTACAGGAATCGGGAAGTCAGCGCCGAGCACACTGATGATGGTGTGTTAGGCTGAGTCGTCGGAGGTTAGGGTGGTGCAGTGGCCCCCACCCTCCGGGCAGCTAACTGATACCAACCTGCGAAGCATGCATGGGTACAGCGGTAGCCAGGACGCACACAGCACATCTTTAAGAAAAAAGCTGAAATAAACATGCTAATTAATAAGGTGCTGCCTGGCACATAATTGTCGGCCCAGATCAGAGATGATTGCTGATTGCATCGCCTCTGATCTGGGCCGACAATTACGTGCCGGGTGGCACCTAATTAATTAGCATGTTTATTTCAGCTTTTTTCTTAAAGATGTGCTGTGTGCCTCCTGGCTACTGCTGCATTCTGCACGAATCGGCATCTGTCCACGGCCTGGGGGTTGTGGTGGTGGGACACTGGGGAGTCATCTCATTGTCGTCTGTTTCCATTAGGGCAGGCAGCTCATCTTCTCCTATGACTGCCTCGATGTCGAAGGTCGAGGTTCGTCGTCTGCTGTGGCTGATGTGGAAGGCTTGCTTGACTGCTGAGCTTCGCACATTTTTCTATCACACAGTTCTTTGTAAGCACTCAAACCATCTTGCAAATATGTCCTAAACCGACGTACCCTTTCAAAAATGAAGTCGTACTTTATCATTGCAGCGAAAATCTCACGCAGTCACTTTCGGTCGGTTTGCCACTACATTTCGTTTCGATTGTTATCCTTCCCTCTTCCAATTACATCAGCTCTTCGTCTATCAGTTCTTGGTCATGGGATGCCAAAACCTCTTCAGCATCATGTTTGTCAACTTCCACAAGCCAAACTCACTTTGTCCTTACTTCGTTCACCATGATCGAAACACTTAATTATGTCTAGTTTTATGCTAAGTGTGACACCCTTATGGGCTAGTTCAGGCTTTTCCGATACCTTAGAACTCATCTTGCGAACGGCTGCTCACAGGCACGTGTTTAAGCAATGCCGGCGAGAATGCCGTTCTGAATCCGGGGGAGAGCAGCTGCTCAGGGCGCGCGCTGCCTTTTTTCGTAATAGTGAAAACACCTTCTGTTAGCGAAAACAGGGAACTAATGTAGGTCTTTCGTAACAGTGAGGTTTCGTAAAGCGAACGTTCGAAAAGTGGGAGACACCGGTATTACAGATAAGACACACAGGGTGTCACTGATCTGATGGGCACAGAATAAAATCATATTGCAGGTATGTTACATTGTATTGATGCACTTTCGTAGTTTCTGTTTCTTTAGAGGATTAGAATTCAGGGCTTCACTGCCTTCAGGCACAGAGATTGCACTGCATATATTTATCTATCAGTAATAGGGCTAAATTAAAATAAAATAACACAAACGGAATGTTTGTTGGGTGGTGACAACTGCAGCGAGTTGACATGGTCAGTCAGGTCTCGTGCCTCAAGATAGGGTTCTGGTTACCGCCCACCCCAAGAATCTTGAACACCCCCTAGAGACTTCTATTTCCCCTAACGCCCTATTAGGACACATAACCGCCCTTGTTGGGAATCACTGACCTATACTATAAAGCCAGGGGTCCATGAACCCCAGGCTGGAAACTGCTGTTCTAAACTAATCCATTCTATCCACGCAATGTCCATATCCCTCCATTCCCAGCACATTTGTGTGCCTTTATAAGAACTTCTAAACACCTGTTGTATTTGTCTCCACTACCAACCGTGGCAGTACATTCTAGGCACCCACCATACTTTGTATATAAAAAAAAAATCCAGTCTTGTGCATATCCTTTGAACTTCTCTCATCTTAAATGCATGACTTCTAGCATTAGACATAATGATCCTGGGTGAAAGAAACTAGGTGTCTATCTATGCCCTTCATAATCTTATGAACTTCTGCCAGCTGTCACCTCAGCCTTAACTGCTCCAGAGGAAACAGCTGAAGTTTATCTAACCTCTCCTTGTAGCACATGCCTTTTAATCCAGGCAACATCCCAGTAAGCCTAAAAGTTGCTGGTGAACGCAGCAGGCCAGGCAGCATCTCGAGGAAGAGGTACAGTCGACGTTTTGGGCCGAGACCCTTCAACAGGACTAACTGAAAGAAGAGATAGTAAGAGATTTGAGAGGGGGAGGGGGAGATCCAAAATGATAGGAGAAGACAGTGGGGGGAGGAGGGGAATAAAGCCAAGAGCTGGAAAGTTGATTGGCAAAGGGGATATGAGAGGATCATGGGACAGGAGGCCTTGGGAGAAAGAAAGGGGGAGGGGAGAATCCCAGAGGATGGCCAAGGAGTATAGTGAGAGGGACAGAGGGAGAAAAATAGAGAAAAAAATACATATATAAAATAATAATAAATAATGGATGGGGTACGAAGGGGAGGTGGGGCATTAACGGAAGCTAGAGAAGTCAATGTTCATGCCATCAGGTTGGAGGCTACCCAGACGGAATATAAGGTGCTGTTCCTCCAACCTGAGTGTGGCTTCATCTTGACGGTAGAGGAGGCCGTGGATAGACTTATCAGAATGGGAATGGGACGTGGAATTAAAATGTGTGGCCACTGGGAGATTCCCTTTCTCTGGCGGACAGAGCGTAGGTGTTCAGCCAAACGATCTCCCAGTCTGCGTCGGGTCTCGCCAATATTTAGAAGGCTACATCGGGAGCACCGGATGCAGTATATCACTCCAGCCGACTCACAGGTGAAGTGTCGCCTCACCTGGAAGGACTGTCTGGGGCCCTGAATGGTGGTAAGGGAGGAAGTGTAAGGGCATGTGTAGCACTTGTTCCGCTTACAAGGATAAGTGCCAGGAGGGAGATCAGTGGGGAGGGATGGGGGGGACGAATGGACAAGGGAGTCACATAGAAACATAGGAAATAGGTGCAGGAGTAGGCCATTCGGCCCTTCGAGCCTGCATCGCCATTTATTATGATCATGGCTGATCATCCAACTCAGAACCCCACCCCAGCCTTCCCTCCATACCCCCTGACCCCCGTAGCCACAAGGGCCATATCTAGCTCCCTCTTAAATATAGCCAATGAACTGGCCTCAACTGTTTCCTGTGGCAGAGAATTCCACAGATTCACCACTCTCTGTGTGAAGAAGTTTTTCCTAATCTCGATCCTAAAAGGCTTCCCCTCTATCCTCAAACTGTGGCCCCTCGTTCTGGACTTCCCCAACATCGGGAACAATCTTCCTGCATCTAGCCTGTCCAATCCCTTTAGGATCTTATACGTTTCAATCAGATCCCCCCTCAATCTTCTAAATTCCAACGAGTACAAGCCCAGTTCATCCAGTCTTTCTTCATATGAAAGTCCTGCCATCCCAGGAATCAATCTGGTGAACCTTCTTTGTACTCCCTCTATGGCAAGGATGTCTTTCCTCAGATTAGGGGACCAAAACGGCACACAATACTCCAGGTGTGGTCTCACTAAGGCCTTGTACAACTGCAGTAGTACCTCCCTGCTCCTGTACTCGAATCCTCTCGCTATAAATGCCAGCATACCATTTGCCTTTTTCACCGCCTGCTGTACCTGCATGCCCACTTTCAATGACTGGTGTATAATGACACCTAGGTCTCGTTGCACCTCCCCTTTTCCTAATCGGCCACCATTCAGATAATAATCTGTTTTCCTATTTTTGCCACCAAAGTGGACAACTTCACATTTATCCACATTAAATTGCATCTGCCATGAATTTGCCCACTCACCCAACCTATCCAAGTCACCCTGCATCCCTGTGGAAAGCAGAGGGGGTGGGGAGGGAAAGGTGTGCTTAGCGGTGGGATCCCATTGGAGGTGGCGGAAGTTACAGAGAATTATATATTGGACCCGGAGGCTGGTGGGGTGGTAGATGAGGACAAAGGGAACCCTATTCCTAGTGGGGCGGCGGGAGGATGGGTTGAGAGCAGATGTGCGTGAAATGGGAGAGATGTGTTTGAGAGCAGAGTTGCTACATCGATGACTGCATTGGCACTGCTTCCTGCACGCATGCTGAGCTCGTTGACTTTATTAACTTTGACTCCGACTTTCACCCTGCCCTCAAGTTTACCTGGTCCATTTCCGACACCTCCCTGCCCTTTCTGGATCTTTCTGTCTCTATCTCTGGAGACAGCTTATCTGCTGATGTCTACTATAAGCCTGCGGACTCTCACAGCTACCTGGACTATTCTTCTTCTCACCTTGTCTCTTGCAAAAATGCCATCCCCTTCTCGCAATTCCTCCGTCTCCACTTTTCTTTCCAGGACGAAAGAGATGTCCTTTTTTAAAGAAAGGGGCTTCCCTTCCTCCACCATCAACTCAGCTGTCAAACGCATCTCTCCCATTTCACGCACATCTGCTCTCACTCCATCCTCCTGCCACCCTACTAGGAATAGGGTTCTCCTTGTCCTCACCTACCACCCCACCAGCCTCCGTGTCCAACATATAATTCTCCGTAACTTCCGCCACATCCAACGGGATCCCACCACTAAGCACATCTTTCCCTCCCCCCCCCCCCCCCGTCTCTGCTTTCCGCAGGGATCACTCCCTACGTGACTCCCTTGTCCATTGGTCCCCTGCATCCCTTCCCACCGATCTCTCTCCCGGCACTTATCCTTGTAAGCGGAACAAGTGCTGCACATGCCCTTGCACTTCCTCCCTCACCACCATTCAGGGCCCCAGACAGTCCTTCCAGGTGAGACGACACTTCACCTGTGAGTTAGCTGGGGTGATATACTGCGTCCGGTGCTCCCAATGCCGCCTTCTATATATTGGCGAGACCCGACGCAGGCTGGGAGACCGTTTCGCTGAACACCTACGCTCTGTTCGCCAGAGAAAGCGGGATCTCCCAGTGGCCACACATTTTAATGCCATGTCCCATTCTCATTCTGATATGTCTATCCACGGCCTCCTCTACTGTAAAGATGAAGCCACACTCACGTTGGAGGAACAACACCTTATATTCCGTCTGGGTCGCCTCCAACTTGATGGCATGATCATTGACTTCTCTAACTTCCGTTAATGCCCCACCTCCCCTTCATGCCCCATCCGTTATTCAGTTATTATTATATATATTTTTTTCTCTATTTTTCTCCTTCTGTCCCTCTCACTATACTCCTTGCCCATCCTCTGGGATTCCCCTTCCCCCTTTCTTTCTCCCTCGGCCTCCTGTCCCATGATCCTTTCATATCCCCTTTGCCAATCAACTTTCCAGCTCTTGACTCCATCCCTCCCCCTCCTGTCTTCTCCTATCATTTTGGATCTCCCCCTCCCCCTCCCACTCTCAAATCTCTTACTATCTCTTCTTTCAGTTAGTCCTGACGAAGGGTCTCAACCTGAAGCGCCGACTGTACCTCTTCCTAGAGATGCTGCCTGGCCTGCTGCGTTCACCAGCAACTTTGATGTGTGTTGCTTGAAATTTCAGCATCTGTAGATTTCCTCATGTCCCAGTAAACCTTTTCTGTACCCGTTCCAGAGCCGCCACATCCTTGTATTATGGCAACTAGAACTGAATGTAATGCTCCAGTTGCAGTCTAACCAGAATTTTAAAATATGTAACATAACTACTTGACTCTTGAACTCAATACCTTGACTAATAAAGATGAGCATGCTATATGCCTTCTTTACCACCCAAACAGCCTGTGCATCCACTTCCAGGGATCCATGGACTTGGAGCTCTAGGTCCGTCTTTCCATTAATGCTGTTAAGGATCTTGTCATTACTATCAAAAGCACTGTCCCTTTATATTTGATCTCCCAAAGTGCAATACCTCACATTTGGATGGATAAAATTCCATCTGCTATTCCCCTGACTGAATCCGCAACTGATCTATATCCTGCTGTTTTCTCTGTCAATCTTCTGTATCTATCCACACCACTAATCTTGTTTTGTGAATTCTTTAGTAGGGAGATGGGACCAAAGCAAACCCATGTGACGAATGAACATGCCTTTTTTTATAATTAACATAAATCTTCTCCCTTTTCATCTGCTACATCTCAGCCTTTCAATTTTTTGATAGAATGTTTCCCTTTTTCACATTAATTTTTGAATCAATCTAAGCTATTACCTCTACAACTTCCTGCAAAGTTTTAATCACTCAGAGTAAAGGCTTTCTCCTTCTGTCCCATTTGATTTATTCATGACTATCTTCCTGCCCCCCTGACTGAAAACGTTCTTTGCACACCTATCCTGTCAACCCATTGACGAATTTGAAGAGCTAAGCTGTCTTTTTAAATCTTTGCCTGTTGTAATCATTCAGTTCTGACGCAATCTTTGTAAATCCTCTTTTTGCACCTTACCCAGCAATTTTTTTTTATCCTTTCTTTCAGTAAGGGGATCAGAAGTGTAACGTGTTTATAATAAACCTCATTTATTTATTCATTGTTATACAATGGGGAAACAGGCTGAAGAGCTACGAAGATCGTATGAATTCTGTTGTAACTCATTTTATTCTCCTCACATTTGTGTATCTACAAACAAAGCTCAAGATGATCATTACAGGGATGGTTCCATTCCAGTTGGAATGTAGGGTATATTGTTAACTTCAGATTTTTTACTTGGCATTTTTCAAATCTTTATTATTTTTAAGAGCATTTAATAAAGAAATGTGGTACATAAACACTTTGGAACGGAACTGATTCCACAACCTATGGACTCGCTGTAAAGGACATTAAATTCATCTTCTCCATATTGTTTTTTTTATTGCACGGTTTGTCTTACTTGTATTGCACATTGGTTGTCTGTCTTTGTGTGTAGATTTTCATTGATTCTGTTGTATTTCTTTGTTCTAGACTCATAGAACAGAACAGTACAGCACAGCACAGAAACAGGCCCTTCAGCCCATCTAGTTCGTGCTGAATCATTTAAACTGTGTTCTCCCTTCGACCAGCACCGGGACCATAGCCCTTCCTACTTCTACCATCCATGCGCCTGTCCAAACTTCTCTCAAATATTGAACTCGAGTTTGCATGCACCACTTGTACTGCCAGCTCATTCCGTACTCTCACGACCCCCTGAATGCTCTCTGTGTGAAGCCCCCCAGGTTAAGTGTGGACGTGTGAGAACTACAGTGCAAGTTTGAGTTATCAAAAAAGGCTGGGGTCAGGAAGAGGAGCTGTGCTGTGTAGCCTGCATAATGAGGAGGGCAAGAATCTGGTGTAGGAGGAGAGCAGGGATTAGGAAAACTGACCTTAAGATAAGAAGTAATTAAAGTGACAGCATTTCTGAGAAGTGAGTGCAGAGCTAGACCAGAGATCAAGGGTGACGCAATGTAGTTAACTGTTCTACACCTTTAAGACTCCAGGAAGGTGGTTGCTGTAGTACCAAATGCTCGGTGGTACCCAATTAAGAATGTCGCAGGAGAATCTGGGCAACTCCCTTGCTGTTCTCTCAAACGAGGTATGATCTCATCCTGTCTCTTGCTAATGCACGATTTCATTGAAGCCAAAAAAAAAAACCGTGTCTATATGAATTTTCCCAGTGGCATCCTTTAAACCAGAAATGGACAGTAATTCGGTATAACCTGGAGCAAGTCAGGTAATCATTGTTATTGACTGGGTTGTTCAGGGATTTTGATGACATGAAGACAGTCAAAGAGCCATTACCTTGGTTCTTATCCTAATTTAAAAAAAAATCCCTCCCCTTCCCCTCTTCTTCTATTTTCCCACTCTGACCTCTTACCACTTCCCGCCTACTTATCACTTCCTCCTCTTGCCTCTCCTATGGTCCACTATCAGGTTTCTTCCTCTCCAGCCCTTTTTCTTTCCTACCCACCTGGCTTCACCTATCACCTTCTAGCTATCCTTTCCCTCCCCCACCCTTTTATTCTGGTGTCTTCTGCCTTCCTTTCCTGTCCTGAAGAAGGGTCTTGGCCCGAAATATGACTGTTCATTTCCACGAATGCTGCCTGACCTGCTGAGTTCCTCCAGCATTTTGTGTACATTGCTTTGGGTTTCCTGCATTGGCAGAATTTCTTGTGTTCATGTCAGAAGAATAAGTAACTTAGAAAGGGATTTGGGCATGCATGACACTGTTTTTGTGGAATAGGGAAAACTGCTTTGGATGGCTCTGCTGAAGAAATTTGGGCT
Source organism: Mobula birostris (assembly GCF_030028105.1). Taxonomy (NCBI): domain Eukaryota; kingdom Metazoa; phylum Chordata; class Chondrichthyes; order Myliobatiformes; family Myliobatidae; genus Mobula; species Mobula birostris. The sequence continues at coordinate 106,180,459 of NC_092377.1, forward strand.
ATTGAATACACTGTAGGTTGTTTACATTGCAGCCACTGGGATGTAGAGTGAATGTTTAAGTGGACTTCTTTGTCCAGGATGGTAAAGAGCTGCTTATTAGTGTAGGTGAAAGGGGAAATGGGTAGCATTGCACTTCACTCCTGACATATCTTTCGTTTGTAGAATTGAGACTTGTGGACCTCGACATGAAATGCTCATCATGGAAATCCAATAGCAGCTTCTGAACCGCTTGGTGAAAGCCATAGCATTGTTCCCCTTGATTCCTTTTTAATTCAGTTCTGCTAAAATTCCTTGATGAGACACTAGATCAAGTATTAGCTTGATAGCGGGAACTTTCACTTGCAAATAATGGTTTAGCACCTGCGTAGATGATTTGATCTGGTTAACTTAATAATGCATAGCAGAGAATAGGTTTTGAGCTAATAATTAAATTGATATAGTAGTACTGGACTTGACTTCCACCTGAGAATCACCAGCTTAGGTTTGCACGTGGCTACACTTAAATAGCTCTTGTGCAGAGAGCTGATCTTGCTATCCCTCTGCAGTTTCTTGTCTAGTAGTGACATCCAGATGTCGACTGAGACTCTCGTGGCATGGTGTTTTGGTTATGGAAAGGAACCGGAATATAGTGGGTGGGGTTGGAAGTGAACCTAGACAATTGTTCAACCTCCCTCCCATCATTCTCAACTCAGTTCTGCAAATCAACTTTCAAATTTGGATCAAAACTTTAGTGAGGTCTGAACCTGTGGGATATTGCATCTTCTGTAGTTCCACACTTTGCTCCAACCACTTAAGGATTCCATTACTTTTCTAAATTTTTTTGGTGAGTATTTGACTGAATCAATATTTCCAAATTGTGTAAACTGAAATTGCCATCCAAAAGAAGGATGTGATTTACAGAAATTGCAACAAATAGGCAGATATAACTTTAACAAGATACCTTCTGGACAAGTTAGCAATATTTCAAAGTATTTTCCTGTCCTAGAATTTAAGAACAAGATCCTGGTGAAGTGTGAGTGATTTACTAGTTTTTGCCGACTAGTTAAAAAGTTGCACCAGATTTTATTGTTTGTGGACAGTAGAATATGAAGTATCCTAAAGAAAGATTTTGTCTTTCCCCAAACAAAGGTTGCTAACCACATGAGGGTGTGTCAGATGAGACGAGCAGACAATGAGTGCAATTTTCTCAATTAAAAATGTAAATGAAAAACTCTGGAAGAAATAATTATCTTAGTTTGGTGAAAAGAAAAGTTGGTAGAAAAGGGAAGCTGTCATTTATATGAGGAAGTCTGCAGATGCTTGAAATCTAAAGCAACACAGCAGGTCAGGCAGTATCTATGAAAATGAATGAACAGTCAGTGTTTCAGGCTGAGACCCTTCTTCAGGACTGAGAAGAAAGGGAGGAAGACACCAGAATATAAAGCTTGGGGGGGGGGGGCGGCGGTTGGAGGGGAAGGAGTCAAGCTGGAAGGTGAAAGGTGAAGGCAGGTGGGTGGGAAAGGTCAAGGGTGCGAGAGAATAAAGAATCTGATAGGGCAGGAGAGTGGTCCATAGGAGAAAGGGAAGGAGGAGGGGCCCCATGGGGAAGTGATCCTGTTCTGATGGCATGTTCCTTCATTCTGGAGGTTATTTGTCAGAATTGTAGGGTAATTGATGTGTATGATTCCTGCAGCCTGTACAGATGCTGGATTTGAAAGCATTAAGTAATCAGTTAGAAATCCACCTGGTGCAAATGCTTGTGTAATATAGTTAGGGATAACTGATCAGCAGTGCAGAGTTAAAGAGGAAAATAGCTGAATATGTAGAAAGCAGAAGCAACAAGTTCAAGTGACTGGAACAAAATTTGTTTTGCAAAGTGTTCTGCAAAGAAACGGCATGATTGGGTAGTTTCAAGTATCTATCTCGAGCATAAGAGCATTAGAGTGCACCATAAATTTATTTATTCTCAAGGCCAAATGTTTATGTCCATTTAATTCAGCAGATTAAGTTAATAAAATTCTTGAATTAAGTGACTGTGAAAATCAATTTTTGTGAAAATCGAAATCATAACAGTTGGAATCAGGACCCTTCCAGGCTTAGGGTCAGACAGATAGTTAATTTCCTTCAGGCCTTGAATCCAAGGGGAAGAAAAATTTGTCAACATTGAATTATAAAAGTTAGAAAACTGTGAGCTGCATAATTTGTATAAAATAATTATTTCAGAAGATACTAGCATGATGCTTAAAGATCCATTATCATAATTAAGCTCTCATTTAAACAGAAACTATGCCAAATAGAATTGGAATTCACTTTGACAAAACTTTTTTTTTATCTTTTAGTTCAAGCATGGAGAGTGTGAATAAAATCTTGAGGCAGATGGTTCATAGGAGTTACTGAGGTGTGAAGGAATGAAGTTAATACATGTTTGACTGAAGCTTACAGACCTTACCTTAAGGACATTGTGGTAATGGTGCCTATAAGCAATATTAATTCAAATTGCTTACACTGTCAGAATGAAGAGATTCTTGAAGAGAGAAATTTGCATGAGGCCATTTGACCTCACTCCCTCTGAAGAGCAATTTATAAAAAATAATCTATTGAAATTCTACCTACATTAACAATAAGTTGGAGGATCTCATTTTTATAAGAGGATCATTTTATGTTATACAATAAATGTGAAATGTTAAATTTAAACAGCAACATAGAAAGGTAATAGTATTGGAGAAGTGAAGGAGATTGAATACCAATAATTACCCTGGACATGATGACCTATGATAAAATGTTTCGAAAGAAAATGGCTACAAATTCAATGACTGGTTGTCATCTTGTGAAATTCTCTGGTGTAATCTCACTGACATGTGAATCTGCAGACTGGTTGGCCTACTGTTTATTGGAGAAAAGATGTCAGAATCCATTACTAAGGTGGTGGTAACGAGACACTTAATTTTTTGATTGTGCCTCCTAATCTTAGCCATTGGAAGCCCAGAAAAAAAATAAGGATAGGTAGGATAAGTGACAAAGAGCATTTGTGCATTACCAGTACCAGACAATAGCTACCTCCAACAACAAAAAGGTATGATTACCTCTCCTTGAGTTGCAGGAGTCACTCTTCACATCTGGAGAGATACTAATACCCAGAGACACATTGGGGCTAGATGTACAGTACTGTGCAAAAATCTTAGGCGCATATATATAGCTAGGGTGACTAAGACTTTTGCATAGTACTGTATTTGTCAGTGTGGGGTGGAGAGAGTGTTTGTAAATGTGGCAGGGGAAAAGGATGTTGGGAATGGCAGTGGAGCACCATGGGAGGCGTGTGGGACAGGTGGTAGAGGAGTGGCAGAGGTGGGGTTGGCACAAGTGCAGACACACCAAGTCCTGAAACACCAGGCAAGGTCATTTGATTCCAAATAATTGGTTTATTGATCATTACAGACTCTGATGCTTCCCGCTTCTTCCTCTCTCCCTTCCCTTTTCCCAACCATGATTCAGCTCTTCCTGCTCCCTTCACATTCCCAGTCACAGTAGAGACCTGTATCAGATTTATCATCACATGTTATGAATTTTTTGCCGCATCAGTGCAGTGCAATACATAAGATTACTACAGTACTGTGCAAAGGTTTTGCACAGTACTGTACCTATATGGCTACCGAAACAGACCAGAGACTGGGCATCCTCTGGAGAATGATTCTCCGTTGCTCCCTAAAGCATTTCTATAATGTACAAGTCAGATGGGATACTAGTTAAGTAACAATATGCAGCCTGGCAGTTTGAACATGCAAGGGTGGATCTGAACAGGGAAAGATGGAATTTCATCTGGAATCCACATTAAATAAGTTGGACCCTGAGACTGTTGCTGAGAAGGGTATGTGGCTGTGGAAGAGAACTTTGGTCTACCCCTTATGGAGAACAAGAGGAGAAATCATTATTATGAACATGGACCCTGAGACTTTTGCTGAGAAAGATTTGTGGCTGTGGAAGAGAACTTGGTTCTATACCATATTGCGAACAAGAAGAGAAACTGTTAGCATGAACAGGTTAAAATAAAAGTTACACAGAAACTCATCAGAGAGAACCAGAAATCAAGTTGAGCATTCCTGGAATAGCGGTGGTGCGTTTTTTAGATGACCCACTAGATCACCAAATGCTGACTATTTTTAAAGCCTGAATACTAAGGAACCCATGTTTTATAGGGTTGAATGATCCCTTTTATGCAACAGAAGGCAGACACAATCTCTTTTACAACGCATTTTCAGGTAGAGATGGGAAGAGTAAATGTTTCATGAAGGGCATGATTGGATGATTTATTTCTAGTGTTTTCTGTTTTTCTGTTTTTGCCTTCTCATTGAATATCTGCCTGATGAATGCAATTGCAATCACAGTCAACATGTTCATTATTTCCAGAGTGAAGCAGCTTGCTTCATTAGCACCCCATCTATCACCTAAGCACTCTTTGTCCCAACCATCAGTGGAGAGAACATTTATAAAACACTACAGCTAATGGCAAACATGTGACAACTGCTACCAGGACCAGCAAAAGGGCAGCAGATACAAGGGAACATCATCACCTGCAAGTTTCTTTCCAAATTACATATGAGCCTGACTTAGAAATACATCACTGTCACTAAATCTAAACCATTAAAGCCCAGACAGCACTGTGTGTGAACCAGCTGAAGATTGGCAGGAATGCAGAAAGCTGTTTACCACCACCACCATCCCAAGTAAAATAGCAATTTGCAGTGCCCATATTCTATAAATTAATAAGAAAATGTTCTAACATGTTTAGAATGAGTCACTCTCTTCTATGAAAGGATTCTTGTGTAGCTGGTGGAGCTGCTTCCTCATGGATCCAATGGCTGGGTTTCAACCTGACCTCTGCTATCTGTGTGGAGTTTAATGTGACTGTGTAGGGTTCTTCTGGGTATCCTGCCACATCCCAAAATATGCTAGTTGGTTGGCTAACTGGCCACTATAAGTTGCCCCTAGTGTAATAGAATGGTAAAACTGATGGAAACTTGGGGAACGGGATTGCATGGTGGACTAGCATAGTTTTGACTTTCTAAATAAATTTGGAAATTTGGAATATTTGTCACTTAATTCTGCCGATTGCTATGTTATCAAAATTGATTTACAAACTAGAAATGTTAAACAACATGAAGTTGGTGCCAGGCTTACTAGGGTTTGTATTTAATGTTTTGGAGTGATAATGTGGTTAGCTCCAATTTCCTGCTATAGTCAGATGCCCATGATATGGATCTGCAGTGATAATGGTATGACATTAATGTCACGGAGAAACCTGGAATTTCAGAGGTGACCACATAGCACAGCAGAGTGAATAAGATGGGAAGGTAAGTTGACAAAGAAAGTAGGGCAATTATACAGAAAAATAAGAACAGTTTAATTGCCTGTGGACATTACCACACGAGATTGGCTGATCTAGCATTCTTCAGGTGTACAAATATCTCTTGGCTTTGGCAGTTAGGCTTCCTGTTTGATCATTATCAGTATGTTTCAAAAAGAGATTCTGTAATTTTTGTGTATCTTTTTTGTGATCAGTTGGAGTTTTCATTCCAGTGAATTTCAATTATTTCACTATTTACCCAGAGCAGTACATCTGTTAGAAAGCAAAGCCTTCTGTTACCAGAAAAGCCCATTACATTTCACCTGAGTCATTATGGTTTTGGAGACTTGGGACAGATTCATGTTAAATTATTTCTGGGTCGTGCAGGGCTTGAAATACTGTTTTTATATTTTTAGTCCAGTCCTGTGCAGCCTGGAAGCCCTTTTCCTGTTGTGAAGTAACTCCTCAGCAACCCTTGCTGTTTCACAGATGAATGCATAAGCTCTTCTTCAGTGTTTACAGTATAAGAATCATAATTATTTTTTTTAGAAGTCCTTAACACTTGAGGGAAGAATGTTGATAAATATTTACCAAATATTCCAGTCACAATCTGTATTATTCTCCATGGTGCAATACCAGTAAAACTCTTGGAGATGTTAGCCACTGAATGTACACTTTATTAGGTATCTCCTATTCCTAACAAAATGGTTACTGAGTCTACGTTTGTGGTCTTCTTTTGCTGTAGCTCATCCACTTCAAGGTTCGATGTGTTATGCATTCAGTGATGCTCTTCGGCATCTCACTGTTACGAAGTGAGGTTACTTGCGTTATTATTACCTTCCAATCTTGAACCAGTCTGACCTCTCATTAACAAGACATTGTTGCCCACATAACTGCTGTTCACTGGATTTGTTTTTATTTTTTTTTTTGCAACACACTATGTGCATGAGAATCCCAGGAGATCAGCAGTTTCTGAGATACTCAAACAATCCCATCTGGCACCAGGTGACAGTCAAAGTTACTTAGATCACGTTTCTTTCTGATTCTGATGTTTGGTTTGAATAACAACTGAACTTCTTGACAATGTATGCATGGTTTTATGCATTGAGTTGCTGCCGTATGATTGGCTGATTAGATATTTGCATTAATAAGCAGTTGTACGGGTTACCTTTAAAAAAAAGTGGCCGCAGTGTATATTTTTGCCTATCGTGCACGCTGGCACTGTTCAGAACCTTCCTCATAAATTTTTTAATCCTTCATCCCAAATTCTCCACTCCAGATTCTTATTATTCTCAAGTGCATTCTTTCTTGCTACTGCTGCTATAATTCTCATTTTTTTCTTCCGTGAATACTTTTCTCACTTGGCAGCAAACTCACTTACAAAATTATTGCAGGAGTTGCAATCAGTAATTGCAGGGGAAGCTGCTCAGTCATTAAATGTATTTAGGTAATTTCTGTAATGTTCTCATTTGACATTTTCTAAACAGTCAAAAAAAGGTTTTAAAACCTTGTCAACTTCTCACTTTCTTGTTATTTTTGTTCTCATTTCCTTTTGATTTCATGTGCTCATTTCCTGGTTATTTGCATTCACCCCATCTTCCCAACACCATAACGGGGATACAGTTCCTCTTGTCCTCATCTAGCACCCCATTAGCTTCCACGATCAACACAACTTTCTCTACAGCTTCCACCCTCTTCAACAGGATCCTACCACCAAACATATCTATGCCTCCCCACTCCACTTTTTACAGGGATTGCTCCCTCCGTGATTCCCTTAACTATTCGTCCTTCCCCACTAAACGCCCTCCTGGCTCATATCCCTACAAGTGACAGAAATGCTACACCTGCCAATTCACCTCCTTCCTTACCCCCATTTGGGACCCAAACAGTCCTTCCAGGTGAAGCAACACGTCACCTACTGTTGGGGTCATCTTTTCCATCTGATGCTCCTGATCTGGCCTCCTCTACATTGGTGAGAGCCGATGTAAATTAGGGGACCGCTTTGTCAAGCACCGCCACTTCATCTGGCAAAAGTGAAACTTCCTGGTGGCCAACCGTTTTAATTCCATTTCCCATTCCCATTCTGACATGTTGGTCCATGGCGGACTCTTTTACCATGATGTGGTCACTGTCAGGGTGGAGGAGAAACACCTCATTCCATCTAGGTTCCCCCTAACCTGATGGTATGAACATTGATATTTTCTTCTAGTAATTTCTTTGTTCCATCCCCCTTCCCTCATCAATTCTCCATTTTGGTCTCTTACCTCTTTTCATCACCTGCCTGTTACTTCCCTCGGTCTCCTTCTCTTTCCCTTTCTCCTAAGGTCCATTATTCACTCCTATCAAATTTCATCTTCTCCAGCCGTTTACCTTTCCTACCCACTTGGCTTCACCTATCACCTACCAGCTAGCGTATTTCCCCTCCTCCCACCTTTTTACTCTGACATCTTCCCTCTTCCTTTCCAGTTCTGAAGAAGGGTCTCAGGCCGAAAAATTGACCGTTTATTCATTTTCATAGATGCTGTCTGACCTGAGTTCCCCCAACATTTTGTATGTGTTCGTCTTGGATTTCCTGTTGTTTGTCCAGGTGATGTTCTATTATATTCATTTTCCATCAGAATGTTGGTGACACTGTGCAATTTAAGCAGCATCTGTGGAGAGGGATGCTCTAGTATTTTCTTTTCATTTTTTGTTTGATTGTCTTTTTATTTTTATTAGATCTATTTTATTTTCTAGCATTATCTTTAGGATTCTCATGCATTTTATTTATTAAAATACAGTATTGGTAAGTTTAGCATGAAGGTTCACAGGAAAAGATTTTCAAAAGCAAAATACTGCAGTTGATAGCCAGCTGAAGTAAAAACAGAATGTAATGGATATACTCAGCAGCAATTGTGATGTGATATTATTTTACCCGCCTCAACCACTTTGTCTGGAAGCTCATTCCATATACTCACCATTCTCCTTCAATGTCAACACCACCACCTAATTTCATGTCATCCACAAATTTACTTATCAAACCTTGTGTATTCACATCCAAATAATTTACATAAATCATGAATGGCAAGAATCCCAACACTGTGACCCTTGTGGACTGAGAAATAGCCTTCCTCTACCACCCTCTGCTTTCTACCTCCAAGCTAATGTTTTTGCTGTACAGTGACGTCAAATAAATATTTTAATTACAAATCCCTTTCTCCAATGCAAACTCAGTAATTACCACAGCAAGAATAGGCATTTGGCTGGTCAGTTGGTAAGTCTCAGAAATCCATGTAGATCTTTAGCGCATGCACAATAATTAGTTTATTTTTTTGAAATGATCTTTGTATATTTAGATTAGATTATGAAAACACTCAGTCCTCTTTTATTGTCATTTAGAAATGCATACATGCATTAAGAAATGATTCACTGTTTCTCCGGAGTAATATCACAGAAAACAGGACAAACCAAAGACTAACACTGACAGAACCACATAATTATAACATATAGTTACAGCAGTGCAAAGCATTACCATAATTTGATGAAGAACAAACCATGGGCATGGTAAATAAAGTCTCAAAAGTTCCTGAGCCGATCGACTCCCGAGTCCCCAATAGCAGGCGGCAAAGGGGAGAAACTCCCTGCCATAAACCTCCAGACACCATCAACTTGCTGATGCCTTGGAAGTAGCCAACCACAGTTGACACTGAGTCCATCCGTTCGAAAACTTTGAGCTTCCGACCAGCCTCTTCAATACAGCCTCCCGAGTGCCATCCTCTGCCGAGCGCCTTTGACCTCGTCCGGCTGCTGAGGCAGGCAAAGCCGAGGATTTCGGGGTCTTCTGCACCGGAGATTCCGGTTACCACACAGTAGCAGCGGCAGCGAAGTGGGCATTTCAGAAGTTTCTCCAGATGTTCCTCCGTCCTCTCATGTCCATCTCCATCAAATCAGAATTGTGCACAGTCCCCTACTTGACAGATAACAGACAACACCACCGAAGTGGCAGTTGGAAGATCACCCACTTTCAATTTATCTACTCAGAGCAGCTCTGGGACTCTGCAAGTGGAGCTGCTGCCGACAGCTCCAGTGAACTTGGGTTCAGTCCTGACTCCCAGTACTGACTTTGTGAGTTTGCATGCTCTCCTAGCTGTGATTGCGTGCATTTTCCGCTGGTGTTCATTTCCTTCCAGTCCTAAAGATTAATTGTATGATGTAAGTTTGTACATAATTGTATGGCTTTAGTTTGGTCGTGAGGCCGGGGGTTTTGATGGGAATATAGGGAGAATACAATGGGCAAGTGTCAGATTTGTATAAAAACAGATGCTTGATGGTGGGCATGGACCCGTTGGGCAAAAACACCTATCTTCGTATGTATACCTCTGTTGCATTGACGTTCTGCCTCTAAGACAGACTAGAGTAGGAGTTCCCAACCTTTTTATACCATGACCCCCTACCATTAGCCAAAGGGTCTGTGGACGCCAGGTTGGGAACCCCTGGAGTAGAGCATTTCATGCCTCATCCATGTTTGGTCATATTTGATTTGATAAGTTGCAGCGGTATACTAGATGAAGGGTATCTGCTCCTATTTGTACATCAGTGCTGAATGCAGCGTGTAATAGCTAATTTTGAAGTAATGTTATAACATACACAGTTAATGTTATAAGGAGTCTGAACTTTACAATGCGTGTGATACCTGATTGGCTAACCACAGCTGAAGGCAGAAATTGCTTTTTCCAAAAGAAGATTTACTTCCAAGAAATTGTTTCATTTGTAGTTCAGCTGAAGCAGGGTTAGAGGTTGAAATTGTCATGTGGGTGAATGTCATGGACTTACATGAAATTATCAAATGAAAACACCTGATGGTGGAATAAAAATTCTGGAATGCTGATTATTTTAAATTGTTGAATACTTGAAGCAGGAAAAATTGCAAATGTAGGAGTAAAGAGCAGGAGAGTGGAACAAAATGCCTTGCTTTTCAAAATAATCCATGTGCAGACCTGGTGGGGTGGATATTTTCCTTTGCACTATTCTGAAATTCTCAAATAAGCAAAGCAATTCTTTGCTTCAGTGGGCATGAAATCTGTTACATTACAGACTGAGGAATTTTGTAACTTCATTGATTTTTATATTCTCAAGGTGACAGAACTTGTAATAGCTTGATTTATTGTCATCATATACCTTTTATGAATGAGAGCAACAGAAAAGGATGTCCACGAAGTGCCCTTGATCTGAAATTTGCTCATCGTTGTGCTGGTGGAAGGGAGGAAGGATGGCAGTATGAAAATGTAAAACGTAGAACAGTGCAGCACAGGAGTAGATTAAGGTCTGTCACAAGCCTTGTGGCCCATCAGGCCGGTGCTTATGCCGGTTTCTACAGGCGTGTGGCCAAGTGGTTAGGGCGTTGGGATCACGATCTGAAGGTCATGGGTTGGAGTCTCGGCCAAGGCAGCGTGTTGTGTCTTTAAGCAAGGCATTTAACCACACACTGCTCCAGTCCACCCAGCTGAAAATGGGTACTGGCAAATGCTGGGGTTAATCTCGTGATAGACTGGCGTCCTATCCGGGGGGTGGGGGGTAGTCTCGTACTCTCAGTTGCTTCACGCCACAGAAACCGGCATAAGCACTGGCCTGATGGGCCACAAGGCTCGGGACAGACTTTAACTCTTACAGAAGTAGACCCTCCAGTAATAAATTAGTAATCTATTACTCAATTAAACTAATCCCTTCTGCCTACACAATGTGTACGTCCTTCCACTTCTTGTACATTCATGTGTTAAGAGCACTGTAAATGCCTCTATTATATTTGCCTTCACCACCACCCCATTCAGCACATTCCAGGCACCCGCCATTCTTTAGGTAACATAAATTTGCAGCATATATCTTTTGAACTTGTCCCCTCTCACTTTAAATGCATGTCCTCTGACATTAGACATTTCAACACTTGGAAACAGATACTGGCTACCTATAATCTAGGAAGCTCAATCATAACTCCCTACAGCCTCCATTGCTCCAGAGAAAATAACCCAGGTTTGTCCACCACTCCTTATATCACATGCTCTCTAATCTAGGCACCATCCTGATAAACCTCTTCGGCACTCTCTTCAAAGCTTTGACATCCTTCTGACCAGAACTGAAAACAACTAGATGACATCTAACTAGAGTTTTATGAAGCTGCAAGAACTTGACTTTTGAATTCATTTGCTCAGCTAGTAAAGACAAGCATGCCCTATGCTACCTTTACCACCCTATCAGCCTGCGCAGTCAATTGCAGGGAGCTATGAACTTCGAACTCAAAATCCCTCTGCTTCTCAATACTCTTAATGGTCTTGTCATTAACAGTGTACTGTCTCATTATGTTTGATCTTGCAAAGTTCAACAATTCACATTTGGATGGATTAAACTCTATCTGCCACTTTTCTGCCCATTTCAGAATCAGGTTTAATATCACCAGCATATGTTGTGAAATGTGTTAACCTTACAGCAGCAGTACAATGAAGTACATGATCAATAAATATAGAGGAAAAAAGAATTACTGTAAGTATGTATATATTTATTAAATAGTTAAGTTTAAATAAGTAGTGGAAAAATGTAGTGAGTAGTGTTCATGGGTTCAATGTCCATTTAGAAACCAGATGGCATAGGGAACGTAGCTGTTCCTGAATTGCTGAGTGTGAGCCTTCAGGCTTTTGTACCTCCTTCCTGATGGTAACTATGAGAAGAGGGTGTGTCCTGAGTGGTGGAGTTCCATAATGATGGATGGCGCCTTCCTAAGCCACCGCCCCTTGAAGATGTCTTGGGTACTACGGAGGCCAGTGCCCATGATAGAGCTGACTAATCTGACAAGTTTCTGCAACTTCGATCTTGTGTAGTAACCACCTCCCCCCGATACCAGACAATGGTGCAGCCAGCCAGAACGCTCTCCATGGTACATTTGTAGAAATTTGACAGTTTGAATTGATAAATCAAATCTTCTCAAACTCCTAATGAAATATTGCCACTGTCTTGCGTTCTGCAGCTGCTATTCTGTGCATCCTGCTGTAATCTTTGCCAGTCTTACTACATTGCTCACAACACCATCAATCTTGGTGTTATCTATATAAACTTACTAACCCACCCATCCGCATTTTCATCGAGGTCATTAAAATATATCACAAATAGCAGAGCTCTTAATATGGATCCCTGCAGAACAGCGTAAGTCACAGACCTCCAGCCAGAATAATTTCCAGTGACCACTACCCTCTACTTCTATGGGTAAGCCAATTCTGAACCTAAAAGACCACGTCTCCATTGATCACATGCATCTTAATCTGCTGGAGGAGATTCCCATGAGGGACCTTGTCAAATGCTGTACTAAAGTCCATGTAGACAACATCTGTAGCTCTTCCTTCATCAATCACTTTCATCAACTCCTCAAAACTCAATCAAAGTAAGTAAAACAAGGCTTGTCCACAAAAAAAACATACTGTATGTCTGACTAGCCCATGGTTTTCCAAATGCTTATAAATCCTATCTTTATGAATCCTCTCTAGTATCCGTGACACTAACTGTTCTATAGTTTACAGATTATCCATTACTCCATTATTCAAGAAGGGAAACAGGAATAATCTGGCAATTTTGGACCAAACTGGAATCACAGAAGGAAGATCGACAGCTGTGGCAGGGCTTGAATGCCAGACCTACAAAGCATAACAAGCAAACTAAATGTTAAAAAGATCTCACTCCCTGATGAGCTCAGTGGCTTAGTGGCTTTAATGTCACTTTGAGTGACAGGACTTGGAGGTACCTTCATGAACCCCCACAGCACCCACCCAACAACCCTGTCATTTCAGTCTTTGAGGCCGATGTGAGGGCGTCCTTCAGAACGGTGAGCCCTTGAGAAACACTAGGCCCAGATGGTGCACAAACCGAGTATTGAAGATCTGTGCTAATCAATTGGTTAGAGTGTTACTGACATCTTTAATCTCTCGCTTTGCCAGTCTGAGGTGCCCACCTGCTTCAAACAATCTTCAGTCATACTGGCCCCCAAGAAGAATGTGGCAACATGCCTCAATGACTATTGTCCAGTAGTACTCACGCCCACTGTGAAGAGCTTTGGGAAATTGGTCATGAAACATATCAATGTCCGAGGAGTGACTCCAATTTACCTATTGACACGATAGGTCCCCAGCAGATGTCATTTCGTTGGCTCCTCACTCAGCTGTGGTACATCCGGACAATGAATAAATACAAGAGGTTGCAGATGCTGGAAATCCAGAGCAACACACACAAAATGCTGGAGGACCTCATCAGGTCAGACAGCATTTATAGAGAGGAACAATGAATCGACGTTTTGGACTGAGGCCCTTCATCAAAATCTCCAACTTTACCAGAATTACCATACCAACAGTTTGATCAGCCATGTGAACAAGGTAATGCTCAGAATTATCTCGAACAGACTGAGACCTCAGGCAGAAGACATCATTGCCAAGGAACAAGCAGGCTTCTGTAAGGGCAGAAGCACCACTGAGCAGATTTCTGTGAGAAACACCTTCAGCACCAGAGAGAGTTCTACCACGTAGCATTTGACAGAGCCTGGCATGATGCCTTATGGGCCACCCTGAAGAAATTCAACTTGGGGCAGAAGCTGATTCATACAATCCATCAGCTTTACACCAAGACAACCAGTGCAGTACTCGCTCAGGGCACCATCGGGGAGTGGTTCCATACCTCTGTAGGAGTCTGTCAGGGCTGCCTCCTCTCCCCCACTCTCTTCAATGTCTTCGTGGAATGAATCATGAGTGTTGCCCTTGAAGATCATGTGGGCACAGTCAGCATCGGAGGGAGGAACATTGCATACCTAAGGTTTGCTGACGACATTGATGGACTTGTAGGAAAAGAGGATGAACTGGCCAACCTGGTCAGCCATCTTGACAGAGCCTCCACAAAGTTTGGAATGGAAATAAGTGCCGAGAAAACCAAGCTGATGGCAAATGCCAACGATGCCATCACAACAGACATCTCAGTCCATGGTCAGAAACTTGAGACAGTGCAGCAGTTCAAATACCTGAAGGCAATCATCAGTGATGAAAGATCAAGACCAGAAATCCTGGCAAGAACGGCACAGACAATGACTGCACTATCCAAACTCAAGACAATCTGGAGGGACAGAAACATCACCATGAAGTACAAGATCAGACTCCTGCATGCATTGGTATTCTCCATCTTCCTATACGCATGTGAGACATGGACCATCACAGCAGAGCTACAGAGGAAGATACAGGCATTGGAAATGAGATGCTATTGCAACATCTTGGGCATGTCATACTTGGACCACATCACAAATGAGCAGGTCCGCAAGACCATCCAACACCACATTGGCCTCCATGAAGACCTTCTCACAATGGTGAAGAAAAGAAAGCTGAGATGGTATGGCTACGTAACAAGATCCAGTGGCTTTGCAAAGACCGTTCTACAAGGAATTGTGGAGGGGAAAAGAAGGCAAAGTAGACAGAGGAAAAGATGGACAGACAACATTAAAGAATGGACAGGGAAAACAGTTGCAGTGACCCAGGCTCTGGCAGGCAACTGCGACAGATGGAACAGACTGGTGCAAAGCTTATCATAATGGCGCCCCGACGACTCCACCAGGAGTTAAGGGCACAAGGCAAGGCAGGCAAGGCCTTCAACAGGATGTTTGTTGTTTTCTGTAGATGCTGCCTGACCTGCTAAGTTCCTCTAGCATTTCATGTTTGTTGCTGTTTTCAATGAAAATGCATACATCAGTATGTGGTTTATTAACTACAGCTCAGCATTCAACACAACCATCCCCTTGAAGTTAATCACTGAGTTCCTAGACAAAGGCCTTGATACCTCGCTGTACAGTTGGATCCTCTATTTCCTCACTTCAAGACCCCAGTCAGTACAGATTGGCAACATCTCCATAATCACCATCAGCTCAGGTGCACCACAAGGCTGTGTGCTAAGCCCTCTGCTCTACTTGCTTTATACCTTTTGTTGTGTGGCTATATACAACTCCCAACACCACCTTTAAGTTTGATGACACCTCTGATGTTGCCTGAATGTAGTGACGAATAAAAATATATGTGATTGAAAATCTGATTGAATGGTACCATAACAACAACCTTTAACTCAACATCAGCAGAACCATAGAGCTTATTATTGACAATAGGAGGAAAAATCCGGTGATCCTTCAGCCAGTCCTCATTAGGAGATTGGAGGTGGAGAGTGTCAGTAACTTGAAATTTATTGACATTACCATAGCAGAGGATCTGTCCTAGAACCAGCATGCAAGTGCCATCACAAAGAAGGCACAGCAGCTCCTCTGCTTAGAAGTTTGTGTAGATTTGGCATATCACCATAAACCTAGATGTACAGTGGAGCCTGGCATGGAAGCACTAATGCCCAGGAATGGAGACAGCCCAGTTCATCACAGGCATATCCCTTAACATTGAGCGTATTTACAAGGAGTGCTGCCACATCAAAGCAACATTCTTCATCAAGGACCCCTTGCTGTTTTCTCACTACTACCGTTGAAAAGGACATACAGGAGCCTTGGGTCCCATCCTGCATCATCAGGTTCAGAAACAGTTATTGCCCTACAATCATCAGGCACTTGAACCACTGTGGAATACTTCACTCAACTCAATGCTGAACTGACCCCAAAACCTATAGATTCACTGTCAAGGACTCTACAACTCAGTATTGTTTATTTACTTCCTCATTATTGCCTGTACAATTTGTCTTGCATATTTTGTTTGTCAATCTTTGTTATCTAGATTTTTATAAATTTATTTCTTTATTTTCCTATAAATGCCAGCAGGAAAACAAATCTTAAACAGTGACTTAAACATACCTTGATAATAAATTTTCTTTGAACTACTTAGAAACATTTATGCATGAAGTCTTGTAATGTGTACTGAAATCTTTTAATATGTGCATTTTAATTTTAGAGGTCTATCTTAACAATTAATATTTTATGTGTGTAGTCATCTGTGGAACACTGGTGAAGTCACAAGTGAGGAATATTTTAATGTGGTTTTTTTTGCTGTATTTTGTGGAGTTGATTTTACTTGTGTGTATATCCCAGAAACACACGTGCAATGCTGGTGAAGTTTAGCCTAACCCACCATAAAATAATTTTATGTCCATTCCTTGAGTTCTTAGTAACTATATTGGAAATTCAACTCCTGACTTTTTGGGAATATTTTTGTTTACATATGGTACCTTTGCTTCTCTGGCATAAAGGCCACCAACTAACTACCCACCCTCCCCTTCCCTAGCTCCAGTCTGAAAGGCTACAATTTTTAGTTCCTGGAAATGGGTTTTTGTAAATCAATGAAACTGCAATTTAAAAGGCTAAAACTCAAGCTGCAATTTTTTTCTGTGATCTCCTCTGACCTCCTATACAACCTCATGCATGCCTTTAGTAGTTAGCTATACAGACAGATAAACTTTCTATGCTAAAGGCTGATTAAACTTGAGTTTCAACATAGTTATGCCACGTAGATGAAAGGTGCTTCTTAACCTTATTTGGAATCAGCTTTTCGTTGCCTTGGATTTTCAAATTTTGCAACTCTTTACTCATATGATCTTTAATGTTTTCAAGGATCAAGTCTCCATGATCCCACCATGTGATTAGAAATTAATTTTCTTATGCAAATGGTTTGAACAGCACAGATTGTTCTGTTTCATTACGTGGTTCATATGAGAAGATTAGAAAATTGCTTCATTCAATCTAGCTTGCCCAACAGGTATGCGATTGTTGCTCCCTATGAAGATGAGAGTGAGGGCTGGAGGTAGAATGAGCAACTAAACCATGACACCATCTTTCAGGGAGCCATACAAGAGTGGGAAGAAAAGAGGAATGTAGATGTACTTGGGGATAGCATAGTTGGGGGAATAGACACAATTCTCTGTCACAAAGACTGAGAATCCCAAAGGCTGTGTTGTCTGTCTGGTGCCTGGGTTCGGGACACCTCATCTGACCTCAAGAGGAATTTGGAGTGCATGGGATAAGATTCAGTTGCCATGCTCCATTTGGTACCAATGACGTAGGAAGAACTGGAAAAAAAAGTACTGAGGGAATGTGAGCAACTAGGACTAAATTAAAACACAGAATTTTAAAGGTAATAATCTCTGGATTGTTACCCGAGCCAAATTATCACAGAGCTCAAAGATTGGTGTGAGAGAAGTAGATTTTAATTTGAACACGAGTTGGGGAAGGAGGGAACTGTTGTGATGGGACAGTGTCCACCTGAGCCAAGCTAGGGCCATGTCCTTGCGAATAACGTATCTAGGGCTGTGATAAAGCTTTAAACTAAATAGTAGGGAGGTGGGTTTATCAGCTTGGGAAAGTGAGGATAAAGTAGAGAGAAGGATAGTGCAAGAGAGGTTGCTGAAGTATCCAGAATAAAGAAGAAGACAAAGTTTAGAAATGTATAAAAGATTTACTTCTGGCAACATGTAGACAATATTGATTAGACCAAAAGACATGCTTAAGGAGCTGGATTAGCTCATTTGTCCCATTGATTCTGCTCTGCCTTTCAATCATGAGTGATTTTATCTACCTCAACCCTATTTCTCCTGCCTTCTCCCCGCAACCTTTGACACCCTTACAAATCAAGAACCTATCAACCTCTGCTTTAAATGTACCCAATGACTTGGCTTCCACAACCATCTGTGGCAATAAATTCCACAGAATCACCAAACTCTGGCTAAAATAATGCTTCCTTATCTCTTCTAGATGGATGTCTTTCTATAGTGAGGCGGTGCCCTCTGGTCCTAAACTCTCCCACTACTGGAAATCTTCACATCATATCCTTTCAATATTCTGAACGTTCAATGAGATCCTTCCTCATTCTTCTAACCTCCAGAGAGGACAGGCCCAGGGCCATCAAACTCTCCTCATACCATACGCTAACCCATTAATTCCTGGGATCATTCTTGTAAACCTCCTCTGGACTCTCTCCAATACCAGCACTTCCTTTCTTAAATATGGAGCCCAAAACTATTCACAATATTCTAAATACAGTCTGACCAATGCCCTGTAAAGTCTCAGCATTACATCCTTGCTTTTATATTCTAGCGCTCTTGAAATAAATGCTAACATTGCATTTACCTTCTTTACTATTGATTCAACCTGCAAGTTGATCTTTAGGGAATCCTCCACTATGATTTTTAAGTCCCTTTGTACCTCTGATTTCTGAACTTGTTCTCAGTTTAGAATATAGTTGACATATTTATATCTTTCTCCAAAGTGCATGACCATACACTTCCCTACACCATATTCCATCTGTCACTTCTTGCTCATTTTAAAAAATTTAAGCTTGCTGTAGACTCCCTGCTTCTCAACGCTACCTACCTCTATGTCTCTATTTGTGTCATCCCCAAACCTGACCACAAAGCAATTAATTCTGCCATTCAGATCATTAACATACAAGGTAAAATGTAGTGATTACCAGCAGTCAACCAGAAAAAATCCCCTTTATTCCCACTCTTTGACTTCTACTAGTCAGCCAATCTTCTCTCCATGCTGGTATCTGTCCTGTAATACCATAGGCTCTTATCTTGTTTAGCATCTTGTAAGAGGCCTTCTGAAAATTCACTGACTCTCCTTTGTCTATCCTGCCTGTAATTTCCACAAAGAATTCCAACAGATTTGTCAGGCAAGATTTCCCTTTATGGAAATCATATTGACTTCCACCTACTTTTTTTTGTGCCCCTCCAAAATCCCTGAAGTTTTATCCTTAATAATGGACTCTGATGCTGAGACACTGAATCAGTGATAAAACACCTGATGACCCCAGGTTACAAGTCTTTCACCATCAGACAGCCTCGGCCAGATGACCCAGCTAGGGTTAATCAGTCTAACATCTTATTAACACTGAAGTCAGGCTAACTGGCATATAATATTTTGTCTTTTGCCTCCTTCCCTTCTTAAAGAGTGGAGTGACATTTGTGATTTTCCATTCCTCTGGAACCATTCCAGAATCTAGTGATTCTTGAAAGATTAGTACTCCACAATTTCTCCAGCAACCTTTGTCAGAACCCTGGGATGAAATCCATCTGGTCTAGATGATTTATCTACCTTAAGATTTTTCAGCTTCGCAAACAGAAGTAATAGAAGCTAGAATCACTTCTGCTCCCTTAACACTCATATTTCTGTAATGTTGATGACGTGTTCCACTGTGAAGTCTACTGCAAATATTTAATCAGTCTGGCCACCATTTCTTTGTTCTTCCTTACTTCCACTCCAGAGTCATTTTTCAGCAGTCTTGATGTTCATGATTGCCTCTCTTTTACTCTTTATGTATCTGAAAAGTCTTTTGGTATCCTCTTTTATATTATTACCTTGCATACTTTCATATTTCATCTTTTCTCTCTTTATTGCTTTTTTACTTGCCTTCTGGTTTTTTAAATCTTCCCAATTCTTTGGCTTCCCACTAATTTTTGCTTTTATGCTGTCTTTGACTTTGTCAGCCATGGTTGTGCCATTCTGCCTTCAGAATACTACTACTTCTTGGAATGTATCTATTCAATATCTTCCGAATTACTCCCAGAAACTCCAGCCATTGTTGTTCTGCCATCATCCCTGCTAGTGTTCCTTTCCAATCAACTTTGGCTAGATCCTCTCTCATGCCTTTGTAATTCCCTTTTCTCCACTGTAATACTGATACATTTGATTTTATCTTCTCCCTCATACTGCAGGGTGAAATCTATTGTATTATGACCATTGTCTCTTAAGAGTTCCTTTACCTTAATCTTCCTAATCAAATCTGGTTCATTGCGCAACACCCGGTCTAGAATTGCCTTGTCCCCAGTGGGTTCAGCTACAAACTGCTTAAAAAGCCATCTCATAGGATTAATAAAGGTGTTGAAGGTTATGGGGAGAAGGCTGGATAACTGGGTTGAGGGTGAAAATAAAACAGCTGAAATTGAATGCTGAAGCAGAGTAGATGGGCCAAATGGCCTATTCTGCTCCTACAGTTTATCTTTTATTTTTATAGTCTTACTGATCATAGAGCAGTACTGTCCAAAAACAGGCTCTTCAGCATCATGTCTGCAGCAGCCATCAGGCCAATATAAACTAATCCTATCTGCTTGCGTGGGGTCTAAATTCCTCCATTGCCTGCCTTTTCATGTGTCTATCCAAATGTCCCTTAAAAGTTGTTATTGTGACTGTTTCCACAATATTCTCTGGCAGTGCATTCCAGACACCTATTGCTTGCTGTGTGTTTTAAAAATAAAATCAATCCTCACAAATCTCCTTTCAACTCCCCCCTCACTTTTAACCTATTCCTTCTAGTATTTGACATTCCCATCCTAATAAAAGTCTCAGACTATTTACCTTGCCTATGCTCCTCATAATGTCATATACCTCAGCATCTGACATTCAAGACAATCAGTGTTTGTTCCAACCTCTTATAGCTAATACCCTCCGATGTCCTGGTGAATCCATTCTGCATCCTCTCCAAAGCCTCAATAACCTTCCTATAGTGTGATGATCAGAACTGCACACAAACCTCCAAATGTGCCTAATCAGTTTTATACAGTTTCAACATGACCTCCCAACTTTTGAAAGTAAATTTATTAAAATATGTATGCTTTATGTCACCATATACTGCTCTGAGATTCATTTTCTTGCAGGCATTCACAGTAGAACAAAGACTGACAAACAACCAATGTGCAAAAGACAAACTGCAAATACAAAAAAAGTAATAAAATACGTAAATAATACTGAGAGTGTGGTGCAGAGTCCTTGAAAGTTAATCTGTAGGTTGTGGAATCAGTTCCGTGTTGAGGTGAGTGACACTGATTCTGAAACCTGAGGGTTGAAGGGTAATAACTGTTCCTACTCCTGTAATTTGGGACCTCAGGCTCTTGTACTTCACTCCTAATGGTAATAGTGTGAAGAGAGCTTGGACAAGATGGTGAGGTCCTTGATGATGGATGCTGCTTTCTTGTGATCGTACTCTTTGTAGATGTGCTCAGTGGTGGGGAGGGTTCTTCTTGTGATGAACTGGGGTATATCCACCACTTTTTGTAGGCTTTTCCATTTTTGGCCATTGCTGTTTCCACACCAGGATGTGATACAACCAGTTAGGCTACTCTTCACTGTGCTTCTATCAAAGGTTTTCAAGTTTTGTACCCAGTGCTTTGACTGATAGAAGTAAGCATGCCAAAGGCCTCCTATACCACTTATGTTTCCTCTTTCAGAGTGCTATGGACTTGTACCCTAATATCCCTTTGTACTTTAAAATTCTGTTTAAGGTCCTGCCATTTGCTTTTCTCTTGCATTTGGCCTCCCAAAATGCATCACCTCACTCTTCTCTAGATTAAACTCCACCATCCATTTCACTGCCCAAATCTCCAACTGATAGATATCTTCTTGTATCATTTGATGACCTTCTTTGCTGTCCACAGCTCCATCAATTTTCATGTCATCTGCAAATTGGCTAATCACATACCCTACTTTAATACCTAAGATATCATAGTTCCATGTACTAATCCAGCCTCCAAGATCATCTGCCTTGCCTGTTATACTTGAATTTAAAATAAATAAACATCAGATCTTCATTTCAGCTGTGTTCATTATGGCCCAGCCTGATTTTCCAGTTACACTGATTTGACTTGAATGCCACCTTTTCCCTCAATCATTTTACCTGCTGACCTACTGCTCCGATTTCCATCATCCACCTCCCTCAAATTTTCTCTCTTTCCTGGTATTTTAACTACTACCTTGTGTTTCCAAATCCCATCCCAATACCCAGGAATATTGCTGCATTAGTTTACTCTTGCATCAATACTCATGCCTTTTTTTCCCTCAAAAGTACAGTGGATTCCGGTTCATTAGGTCACATTGGAGCCAGTACATTCTGGCCTAATGAAGTGGCTGTCCAAATTAACTGAAATTTCATGGAAATAGTTTAAAATGTATAAAAAAGACAAACTACCATTTAACTGAGTAACAAATTATTTATTTAAGTGAAACACAGAACAAATTAGAATACTACCAATACGTCTACAGTACTATAAAACTATATTAATTATTAATGGAGGAATTCATCGGCTGTGTTCTTTTGATTGACTGCAAATGAACAAAATCAGTGCCAACACCTAGTGCAGATAATGGATGGCCTTCTTGCATCTGCCAAATCTTCATTTGCTTTGTACCATTCAAGGTGATTGTTGATACCTTCATAAATTCCTAACTTATTGAAGCAGTGAGTTCATATCATTTTCATTCCCAGCTGTTTCTGGCATCTCCAAGCCTGAATGCGAAGCTGAAGTGAGCAAATCGGTTCTGCATTGTCTTAGTACTTATTTCTCACCGACTATTAGTGACAAAAAAACATTGCTTTTTGAACAAAACACACACAACTGATGCCGTTTAAAAACTGCTTGGTCTAATGGCTATGCAAGTGCATGTGACGAACGCTAGTTGGAAACTTGCAACAAATGTCTCCTATCTCAATTAAGAGGCATAATGTATCAAATAAATGAAGGGAATACTGGCTATTTTCTTGATTTAGTTTCTGTTATTTAAGTGTTGTCCCAAATAAACAACTGCCTTGATTATCTGATGGCCCAATTAGTTGGAATCCACTGTAGTAGGTTTTAACTGTGATATCATTTGCCTTTTGGTTACTTGTCCTAATTACCATTGTCTTGTAAGTTTTAATAACGTGAGGAGTTACTTCACTTAAAGCCATTAGTCCAGATCCTATACTCCTCAGCTTCACGTGCACTTCCAGCCGAAGTCATTGGATGGCTGTCAACAGCTTAACTGCCTTGTTCTGTATGATTCAACACGCATTGAGCAAGTTTATTGACGTTTGAGAACTAATCTTCAAATTAGCATTTACAAAGCTTGAAACATTGATTCCTCTGCAACAATAGTTAATACAGCACAATTCATGAATGTTAGTGACATACTGTAACATTGGTCACCATACTTCAAAGAAAGGCCTGGTGCATCCTATTTTTATCTAATAATAGCATACTACAATTTGAACCAGTAAGTATAGTATGTTGGGCTGTGTCAGTTTAAAAATGGCAGTGAAAGAATTTATATTTAAGTAATTAAATAAGTGTAAAATACAGTCTGTAAAGCTGCTGGGTGGCGGTTTAAAAAAAAATGTGTCTGCTTTCCTAACCCAGTATAGCCTATAATTGATCATCATCGTTATCATTGTGTGACGTATCATATGGCGTGGGTAATCATGGTCTTTCAATGAGCAAAGTTTTTCTACATAAGTGGTTTGCCATTGTCATCTTCTGGGCAGTATCTTTACTAGATGGGTGACCCCCCAGCCATTATCAATGCACTTCAGAGATTGTCTGCTTTGTGTCCTCGGTCATATCATCAGGACTTGTAATAAGCACCAGCTGCTCATACAACCATCCACCACCTGTTCCCATGGCTTCACAGGACCCTGATGAGCAGGGCTAAGCAGGTGCTACACCTTGCCCAAGGGTGACCTGCAGGCTAGTGGAGAGAAGGAGCTCCTTACACCTCCTTTGGTAGAGACATATCTCCGCCCCTCCACTATATAATAGACCATACCCCATGAGAATGGATGACTGAAAAAGCTAAATTTAGTTCAGGGCAGTCAGAGATGAGTGATGCAAGTAAATGGAGTCAAGTATGTTTAAAATTTCTACACCTTTCATTTTAGCAAACAATTTCACAAAGTTAGGTTAAATAAATAAACTCTAGAATCATCAACAGAGAATGTAATCAATATTCCTCTTCAGGAATTTGAAGCAATTACACTGTCATTATGGCATGGCAGCACAGCGGTTAGTGTAATGCTGTTACAATGCCAGTGACCCGGGTCCAATTCCGCTGCTGTCTGTAAGGAGTTTGAATGCTGTTCTCATGACTGTGGATTTCCTCCCACACGCAAAAGATGGGTTAGCAGATTGATTGGTCCCCGAAAGCACCTGTTACCATGCTATATCTCAATATAAATAATTAAAAGATCTTTGGAGGTTGTAGGATGTCTCTGGGAGCTGAACATCCAAGAATACACAGTGTATCGGAAGGATAGGAAGGTAGGCAGAGGGGGAAGCATGACTTTATTAGTAAGAAATTATATTAAATCATTAGAAAGAGGTGATATAGGATTGGAAGGTGCAGAGTCTTTATGGGTTGAGCTAAGAAATCACAGGGGTAAAAGGACCCTGATGGCAGTTATTTATAGGCCTCCAAACAGCTGCAGTGATGTGGACTACAAATTACAACAGGAAATACAAAAGGCTTGTCAGAAGGGCAGTGTTATGATAATTGTGGGGGATTTTAACATGTGAATGGATTGGAAAAATCAGGTCGGCACTGGATCTCAAGAGAGAGAATTTGTAGAATGTCTGCAAGATGGCTCTTTAGGACAACTTGTTGAGCCCACTAGGGGATCGGCTGTACTGGATTGGGTATTGTGTAATGAACTGGAGGTGAAGGAACTCTTAGGAGGCAGTGATCATAACATGATTGGGTTCACTGTGAAATTTGAAAAAGAGAAGCCGACTTCTGATGTGTTGGTATTTCAGTGGAGTAAAGGAAACTACAGTGGCATGAGAGAGGAACTGGCAAAGTTGACTGGAAAGGGAAACTGACAGGAAGGACGGCAGAACAGCAGTGGCTGGAGTTTATGCGAGAAGTAAGGAAGGAGCAAGACAAGTACATTCCAAAAAAGAAGAAATTTTCGAATGGAAAAAGAATGCAACCGTGGTTGACAAGAGAAGTCAAAGCCAAAGTTAAAGCAAAGGATAGGGCATACAAGGAAGCAAAAATTAGTGGGAAGACAGAAGATTAGGAAGTTTTTAAAAGCTTACAGAAGGAAACTAAGAAGGTCATTAAGAGGAAAAAGATTAACTATGAAAGGAAGCTAGCAAGTAATATCAAAGAGGATACTAAAAGCCTTTTCAAGTATATAGAGAGTAAAAGACAGGTGAGAGTAGATATAGGACCGATAGAAAATGATGCTGGGGAAATTGTAATGGGAGATAAGGAGATGATGGAGGAACTGAATGAGTATTTTGCATCAGTCTTCACTGAGGAAGACATTAGCAGTATATCGGACACTGAAGGGTGGCAGGGCAGAGAAGTGTGCGCAGTCACAATTACGACACAGAAAGTACTCAGGAAGCTGAATAGTCTGAAGGTAGATAAATCTCCCGGACCGGATGGAATGCACCCTCACATTCTGAAGGAAGTAGCTGTGGAGATTGCGGAGGCATTAGCGATGATCTTTCAAAAGTTGATAGATTCTGGCATGGTTCCGGAAGACTGGAAGATTGCAAATGTCACTCCGCTATTTAAGAAGGGGGCAAGGAAGCAAAAAGGAAATTATAGACCTGTGAGCTTGCCATCGGTGGTTGGGAAGTTGTTGGAGTTGATTGTCAAGGATGAGGTTACAGAGTACCTGGAGGCATATGACAAGATAGGCAGAACTCAGCATGGATTCCTTAAAGGAAAATCCTGCCTGACAAACCTATTACAATTTTTTGAGGAAATTACAAGTAGGCTAGACAAGGGAGATGCAGTGGATGTTGTATATTTGGATTTTCAGAAGGCCTTTGACAAAGTGCCACACATGAGGCTACTTAACAAGATAAGAGCCCATGGAATTACGGGAAAGTTACATATGTGGATAGAGCGTTGGCTGATTGGCAGGAAACAGAGAGTGGGAATAAAGGGATCCTATTCTGGTTGGCTGTCAGTTACCAGTGGTGTTCCACAGGGGTCCGTGTTGGGGCCGCTTCTTTTTACATTGTACATCAACGATTTGGATTATGGAATAGATGGCTTTGTGGCTAAGTTTGCTGACGATAAGAAGATAGGTGGAGGGGCCGGTAGTGCTGAGGAAACGGAGAGTCTGTAGAGAGACTTGGATAGATTGGAAGAATGGGCAAAGAAATGGTAAATGAAATACAATGTTGGAAAGTGTATGGTTATGCACTTTGGCAGAAGAAATAAACGGGCAGACTATTATTTAAATGGGGAGAGAGTTCAAAGTTCTGAGATGCAACAGGACTTGGGAGTCCTCGTACAGGATACCCTTAAGGTTAACCTCCAGATTGAGTCGGTGGTGAAGAAGGCGAATGCAATGTTGGTATTCATTTCTCGAGGAATAGAGTGTAGGAGCAGGGATGTGATGTTGAGGCTGTATAAGGCGCTGCTGAGACCTCACTTGGAGTACTGTGGGCAGTTTTGGTCTCCTTATTTAAGAAAGGATGTGCTGACGTTGGAGAGGGTACAGAGAAGATTCACTAGAATGACTCCGGGAATGAGAAGGTTAACATATGAGGAACGTTTGTCCGCTCTTGGACTGTATTCCTTGGAGTTTAGAAGAATGAGGGGGGACCTCATAGAAACATTTCGAATGTTGAAAGGCATGAACAGAGTGGATGTGGAAAAGTTGTTTCCCATGATGGGGGAGTCTAGTACGAGAGGGCATGACTTAAGGATTGAAGGGCACCCATTCAGAACAGAAATGCAAAGAAATTTTTTTAGTCAGATGGTGGTTAATCTATGGAATTTGTAGCCACGGGCAGCAGTGGAGGCCAAGTCATTGAGTGTATTTAAGACAGAGATTGATAGATATCTGAGTAGCCAGCCATCAAAGGTTATGGTGAAAAGGTGGGGGAGTGGGACTAAATGGGAGAATGGATCAGCTCATGATAAAATGGCGGAGCAGACTCGATGGGCCGAATGGCCGACTTCTGCTCCTTTGTCTTATGGTCTTATGATATATATAGTATTCCTTGTTTTTATTCTCTTATCTGATCAAGCTGTACGTTTTCTTTAGTGTGATATATCATGTCAAGTCATTATTGCAATTGGAATGGTCTGTGGGAGTTACTTACACTATTCATCGTTGAACAGTCTATGGACAGTCCAATCAAGAGCATGATTTACTAGTTCTTCACAAGTAAGAAATTTATTTTGGGGTTTGGATAAATGAAAAAAGATGAAATGTCTTAAAAAAGTTCAAGACACAAGAGACTGCAGATACTGGAATCTGGAGCAAAGAAATGATCTGCTAGAGAAACTCAGCAGTCCTGCAGGAATTTGTAGGGAAATGGGAGGCTGATGTCTCGGGCTGAGACCCTTCATCTCCAGATCAAATGATTGAAGCAGGTACAATAACAGCTATTAAGGTCTCTTAATTGAATTATGCTTTTTGGTGGTTTTGTTTGCTATTTTTGTGAACTGAGTCCTGGAACTCAAAGGGTTGGTGGAGGCAGACACTCCTGTGACATTTAAAACGTAAGTTGATAAACATCTGTAGTCATAACTTGGCCATAGACTGACAACTGAACATTTGGATTAACCCATCTGGCTGCTGCTTCTGGCTGTATGATAAATGAAATGATGTCCAATGTCTGCTGGGAATTTCAATGATTCTCTGATAATCTTTATTTTTATTTAAGATGCAGCACGGTAACAGGCCTTCTATCCTAACTAGCCCACACCATCCAATAACAAAGTATATTTATTATTTTTGAAGTATGTATACTGTATGCAACCTTGAGATTTCTTACAGGCTGCCACAAAACAAAGAAACACAATAGAACCCATTTTTTTAAAAAAGCACACAGCAAAGACCATCAAACACCCAATGTACAAAAAAAAACAAATTGTGTAAACAATAAGAAAGTAAATAAATAACACTGAGAACATGAACCATAGAGTCTGTGAAAGTGGGTCCACAGCCAAGGAGGCAGTTCAGTGCAGAAGCGAGTGAAGCCCATCCAGAAGCCCAGTGGCTGTAGGGCAACAACTACTCCCGAACCTGGTGGTGTGGGACCCAAGACTCCTGCACCTGCCGCCCGGTGGTAGTAGTGAGAAGAGAGGGAGACTGGTCAAATACAAGCAGATGGACCTAAAACTTGTTCAATTTCTGCAATCATCCTCAAAGATTCTTACCTGGCTCGATGCTTTAACTGGAGCAGAGTAATGGAGGCAACAATGGGTTTTTGTTCTGCTATCAGACAGAAGTGCTGTGTCCACCCCCAGGAATTGCCACCTTGGCTGTACCTACACTTCCGAGAGTCTAATTCACCGAATCCCCAGGACTGTTTAGTCTGCTCAAAAATATATCTTCAATAGGGAAATTACAGGCTGTGGACTGCAGCAATCGTAGTTCAGAAGAAGTAGTATTTCTAGAAGAAGAAGAGTATCTAGTAGTTTTGTGGGCTGTCTGCAACACATTGCTGTCGGACACTGGTGTCATCTTCTTGCCATGTGACACCCATGTGACCAATTCACAATGTACTAATCTGTACATCTTTGGAATGTGGGATGAAACCAAAGCATCTGGTGGAAAGACTCATGGTCACGGCGAGAATACAAACTCCTTACACACAGCAACGGAATTGAACCCAGGTCATTGGCGCTGTAATAGTGCCACACTAACCGCTATGATACATGCCGCTCCATAATGTAATGTTTTGGATGTAATAAGCATTTTTCTCAATGTTACTCATTTAGTTGATTTGCAGCAATTCCTTGTGATAGCAGGGGAAGGTACAACATATAGATAATATATAGTGCTGCTTTTCTCATTTTTCAGTTTCTTCTGCTCATCACATAGGACTATACGTGTTTCCTGGCTAGTGGCAAGCTGAAGCAGAGGCCAGCTCGATTTTTCTAACAATGACCAAAATATGGAGGAGTTACAACTTCTGGTTGTTTTGTACCACACAGCACAGTCTTATTGTGGAATGACTGCTGACTTTCTCCTGTGGTTTGTCAAATGTTACTTTCATCTAGTACTTATTTTACCAACGCTCAGTGAGCCCTTAACCTAGGTTGATGTTGAGATCAAAAAAACTTAATTTCTGCAAAAGACATTTTCTGATTTGAGTTTTTATCATTCATTGTACAGTGTGCTTTAAAATGAACTATCTACCTTGATAGTTTAAAGATGTTGGGAGTGGAGATCTTTGTGGTTGAATGGTATCCCAATGCCGAATTTATCCTGTATGCTGAAAGGAAGGTAATTGATATTACATATCTCTCAATAGAAGGTAATTGATATTACATATCCCTCAATAGGTGTTATCTTAAACACTAAGGAAGACCCATTGATCTCTTATTAAAAACTAGTTTGGTCGCAACTGGAGTTTTGTGTCCAGTTTTGCATGCCACACTGTGGGAAAGATGTGAAAGCTTAGAGAGGGTGATTTACCAAAATGATTTATGTAAAAATCCACATATCTAGGAGCACATTGATATAAAATTACCATTCTCTATATTAGGCTAGAGCCATTTTCATGATTTTACAAACAATTTGAGAATTGGTATGCATGTAAGAGCACTCATTTTAAACCATCTTTCAAAACTACTTTATTCCAAATATAAATCATAAAGACTGTACTGTTACGGTGTGAGCTTTTGTAAAGTGCATATATTGATAAGTTGAGGATTCATTGCCAATACCAAAGATCTGCGGCAGTATTCCATGGTGGCAAGTACATGAAAGCAGTTGAATGCGTATTCCTTGATTTTCCCCCCCAGTTTTCATTTACAAGTATAATACTGTGCAAAAGCCTAAGGCACATTCAGTATATATAGCTGGGGTACCTAACACTTTTACACAGTACTGTACTGCTGCCACAAAAAAATACAAATTTCATGACATTTGTAAGTGATGATAAACCTGATCCTGATAGGGGTTTCTATTGCGGTCTGAGAATGGGAAGGAGACAGGGAGAGGGGGGGTAGCAGGAAACAACAGAGACAATCTATAATAATAAACCCATTGTTTGGAATCGCTCTTGGCTGGTGTCTTGGGGCTGGGTGTGTCTGCACTCACAGTTCCGCCCACTACTTCTGTGCCATCTGCCCCAAGCTCCTCTCACAGAGCTCCACCCTCACCACTCCCAACATCCTTTCTCCCGCTAGAGTTACAAACTCACTTTCCGCTCCACATTGACAAATACAGCTCTGTGCAAAAGTCTTAGGCACCCTAGCCCCAACTCTTATGTCAGAATGCTGTTCATTGACTTTAGTTTGGCATTCAATACTGTGACCCCCTCCAAGCTGATCACCAAACTTCGCCAGCTTAGTATCAGTGTATCACTCTGCAATTGGACCTTGGACTTTCTGAGCAACAGACCCCAATCAGTTAAGTTAGACAACCTCTCCTCCTCCACTCTCACCCTGAACACCAGCGTGCCTCAAGGCTGTGTGCTGAGCCCTCTTCTGTACTCCCTTTTCACCTATGACTGCGTGCCTGTACATGGTTCTGACTCCATAATCAAGTTCGCAGACGACACCACAGTGGTTGGTCTGATCAGAGGGGATGACGAGGCGGCCTACAGGGATGAGGTCCAGCATCTGGCCATGTGGTGTGCCGGCAACAATCTGGCCCTTAACACCCAGAAGACCAAGGAGATCATTGTGGACTTCAGGCATGCCAGAAGTCACACTCACGTCCCCATCTACATCAGCGGAGCTGTAGTGGAACGTGTATCAAGCTTTAAGTTCCTTGGCATCCACATTTCCGAGGATCTCACCTGGTCCCTGAACTTCTCCATCCTGATCAAAAAGGCGCAACAGCGCCCCTATTTCCTGTGGAGCATGAAGAAAGCTCACCTCTGGCCCAGGATACAGACAGACTTTTACCGCTGTACCATTGAGAGCATACTCACCAACTGCATCTCAGTATGGTATGGCAATTGTCCCATATCGGACCGCAAAGCACTCCAGCGTGTGGTGAAAACTGCCCAGTGGATTATTGGCACCATTTGCCCACCATTGAGAACATCTACCATAAACGCTGCCTGGGCAGGGCGAAAAGCATTATCAGGGATGCATCTCACCCTAACCATGGACCTTTTACTCTCCTCCCATCTGGTAGGCGCTACAGGAGCCTCCGCTCCCGCACCAGCAGGCACAGGAAGAGCTTCTTCCCTAAGGCTGTGACACTGCTGAACCTCTCATCACAACGCTAAGCAGTATTGCATCCGTATTGTACTGTCTCAGTACTTTTACATTTGTGTGCTGTAGCACTTTTTTTAGTCTGAGTTATTTTGCAAATAACACTATACTTTGCATTTCTGGTCAGATGTTAAATGCATTTCCTTGGCTTTGTATCTGTATAATGACAATAAAGTTGAAGCTAATCTACATGTGTGTGCCTAAGACTTTAGTATGGTACTGTAAGTGGTAATGATTTACAGCGCTGTCTTTATACCCAGTACATCCATGAAAACCATTAGCAATCATCTATACTGATCCCATTTACTTAGACTTGATCTGTAGCCACCTATGCCTGGCCAGATCAGCTGCTTATTCAGATACTTAGATATTGTGAGAGAGTCTCTGCCTCTTGCAGCCCCTCAGTCAGTGTGCTTTAGATTCCAAATACACTCTAAGTGAAAAAATGTTCTTCAGTTTCTCTCCCTTGACTCTACCCCAGATATCTCTGTCATGGGAAGGAATTTTATACTATCTATCTACGTCCGTCAGAAATTTAGAAACCTTCAACAGAGCTTCCATCACAACCTCCTCTTCAAGAAAACCAAACCCAGCCTATTCAATCTTTCCTTGTTGCTGGAACATTCCAATAGAGGCTACCAACTGTGAAGCAACTCTGCACCCACTCCAGTGGAATCATGTCCTCCAGAAATGCATACAATACTTCAACAGTAGCAAAACTTTTATAAAGTTGTATCATAACTTCCCTGTTTATATATTCTATGTGCTGGTTAAATAAAGCAAGTACCCCTTATAACTTCCCTATCTTATCTACCTGTACTGCCACCTACATGTCCTACCATTATTAGATTTCCCAAAGTGCATTACTTGATGCTTTTTAAGATTAAATTTCATTTGCCATTGTTTTCCAGAACAGCTGAGGGAAAAAGATTTGATGGGTTTTTGAGACTAGGTAAAATGGATCCCTTTCCAAGGGCCTCCACAGTAGCAGGAAGGAGAGGTGTTAGATCAGGAACATCAATGTCAGGTACAGCAAGTGTCAGTGAAGTGGTGTAGAACAGAGGCCCTGAGAGGATGCACTATATGCTCAAAATGATTACCCATGGGTTCTCCTTTGCCTATTTGTTTGCAATTGCACAGTTGTTTACAATATATATTAATGACTTAGAGAAGGGAATTAAATGCAGCATCTCCAAGTTTGCGGATGACACAAAGCTGGCAGCAGTGTTAGCTGTGAGGAGGATGCTAGGAGGATGCAGGGTGACTTGGATAGGTTAGGTGAGTGGGCAAATTCATGGCAGATGCAGTTTAATGTGGATAAATGTGAGGTTATCCATTTTGATGGCAAAAACAGGAAAACAGATTATTATCTGAATGGTGGCCGATTAGGAAAAGAGGAGCTGAAACGAGACCTGGGTGTCATTGTACACCAGTCATTGAAAGTGGGCATGCAGGTACAGCAGGCAGTGAAAAAGGTGAATGGTATGCTGGCATTCATAGCAAGAGAATTCGAGTACAGGAGCAGGGAGGTCCTACTGCAGTTGTACAAGGCCTTGGTGAGACCACACCTGGAGTATTGTGTGCAGTTTTGGTCCCCTAATCTGGGAAAGACATTCTTGCCGTAGAGGGAGTACAAAGAAGGTTCACCAGATTGATTCCTGGGATGGCAGACTATGATGAAAGACTGGATTGACTAGGCTTATACTCTCTGGAATTTAGAAGATTGAGGGGGATCTGATTGAAACGTATAAAATTCTAAAGGGATTGGACAGGCTAGATGCAAGAAGATTGTTCCCGATGTTGGGGAAGTCCAGAACGAGGGGTCACAGTTTGAGGATAAAGGGGAAACCTTTTAGGACTGAGGAAAAACTTCTTCACACAGAGAGTGGTGAATCTGTGGAATTCTCTGCCACAGGAAACAGTTGAGGCCAGTTCATTGGCTATATTTAAGAGGGAGTTAGATATGGCCCTTGTGGCTAAAGCGATCAGGGAGAAGAAGGCGGGTACAGGGTTCTGAGTTGGATGATCAGCCACGATCATACTGAATGGCGGTGCAGGCTCGAAGGGCCAAATGGTCTACTCCTGCACCTATTTTCTATGTTTCTGTGTTTCTATGTTTCTATTTTGAGTCTAGCCTGGTGGTCTGTTGTGATTCCTCTTCCCTCTCCAGCAGCAGTCTTTCATCTTCACACTCCCTCTTCCCCCTTTTTTTTTAGTGGAGATATAATTTGTCCATCTGTGCTGATCACTCCATCTTTGACTAAGCTTTTCCACTGTGAACACGATCTGTTATGAGTCAACATGATGCTTTCAGATCAGGTCATGCATAGCACATACCTCCGCCGCACTGCTCAAGTGTGTTTCTGAGCTATAGGGGCTAGCGACCCTTGTGCCTGTTTTGTATTCTATCGCTGAGCAGCAGTGAACTATCTGATTGGCCTATCAGAGTTCTCTTTGAGAACTAGTTGACTTGATCAACATTTCTGATCTGGCTATGGTTCACGATTTCACTTAATAAAAAAAAAGTTCCCCCTGCAGATATTTATTACGCTAGGTAAACCTCTTTCTGATATTATTACATAAACACCTTCATAAGTTTGTTTTCTCACAGTCAGCACTAGCAGTAACTCTTGAAAATGAATCTCGATCTTGCTAATACTTAGGGGAAGAAGGGTGGCACTTTCCATTGCCCAGGCTTTTGAAATATGCTTGAAGTGTTTGTTTTCATTTCATCCAACTCCATTCTGCAGTTTTCCTTGTTTGCCAGCATATTCTTGAAAAATTAAATTCTGACAAGAAAACCTAGCTCAGTGTTACCCAACCACCGGGCCACAAAGCATGTGCTACCGGGCCACGAGGAAACGATATGATTTGGTGATATGAAACGATATGAGTCAGCTGCACCTTTCCTCATTCCCTGTCATGCACTGTTGAACTTGAAATAACCTACCAAATCATACCACATAGCACATAAAGCCTAAAATAAAGGCAGGAATGATATGATAAATACACAGCCTATATAAAGTAGAAATAACGTATGTACAGTACAGTTTTACTTAACAGAATTGGGAAAATTAAGCCAAAACTGATTTGTAGAAAAAAATCGGCACGTATACACATGCGCATGTCATATATGTGCACGCCACACATGCACATACAGGTGCCCGCGCAAGGCTTCATGGTCATGGTAGTCTTTCTCGGGGTAAATACGAGTGTCCTGTATTTGACTGCTACTTTTGTCCCTTATTTGGGAGTGAGAAAGTTGGCAACCATACTTGAAACCCTCCCGCTGGTCTGCAAGAATATTGTCAATATTAAACCGGTCGGCAGTGCAAAAAAGGTTGGGGACTCCTGATCTAGCTCCCTCAATCAGCATCTTGAATTGCCTGATCTCTGCAATTGTCTAAGGCTTGTTTCCCTCAAACATGCGATACAGCATTAGCTTGAAAAAAGTTAAATTGTTGGCACTTCCATCAGGGGAACAACAATGAAGTTGTAAATCTATACATTTTCTATTTAGTTAATATTTTCCATGAAATATTTAGCATGCCTTATAATTTTGCATATGCTTTGGGAAATCTAAAAACTTCTCTCAGAGTCATAGCCAGAGCCACTACAATGTGGAAACATCTGTTGGTCCACCAAATCTATGTTGACTGTCAAGCACCCATTTACTCAACACAACTAATACCTTAGAGACAAGTCATAAAGTCACAGAGTCTATACAGAATGGATGTAGACCTACCCGAGCCCATGCCAGTTATCAAGCGCCCATTTTCCCAGTAATCCTGATTTTATTCTTTCTACATTCCTATTGCCTCCCTCCGTATTATACTTACTCACTAACCATAGATTCTACTACTCACCTATAGCCTAAGGACATTTTACAGCAGCAATTAACCTATCAACTTGTATATCTTTTGGAAGGAATAATCTATGGTCACAGGGAGAGCGTTGCCATTTCACACAGACAGAATATGGGTTGCTGGTGCTGTGAGACAGCTGCTTTACCTTCAGTGCGGCTGTACTGTGTACTATGTTATTGAGAGTATTACAGAGAACACAATGTGTTGGGTTTTGTCTGTCCTGAAGTGACTTTTAAAACTCTTAAAATAATCTTCCTCAAGCCACCTTTAATGTCTGCTATGGTGGCAATTTTTTAGCAGCAAACATTCAACTTTATTTGTTCCATAGTTTCCATAATTATTCTGGAATTGTTTTACAGCTCAGCCCTGCAGAAGGTTGTATTAATGTACACGTTCTAACTTTTTGATCAATTCCTGTTATAAGTGCTGTACAGTTTCAACCAAACAACACCAGATTAATTTCCAAGGGTGCTTTTTACAACCATATAATATAGTTACTGCTCGATGCAGCTATGGGACCACTGTAGATGCCTTTGTTTCCACAGTAAATTATGCTGTTGGATGTCGATTTAAAGAGAAGCTTAGCAAAGTTAGCGAGTTTTTTTCACTGCTATGCAGATGTATTTAGAAAGTCTGCACAGCTATTGTCTTCAGAAACTGATGCACTGCATCAGTTTGCAAGACTCTGCAACAGATAACAAGGAATACTGAAAACATCATCGGGATCTCTTCCCCCCCCCCCCACCCGCTCCTATTCAAGATATATATCAGAAGCGCTGCATACACAGTGCCCCTCTAGCATTGTCAAAGACCCCTCCCATCCTTCCCACAATGTCTTTGACCTCCTGCTGTCAGGCGGAAGGTACCGCAGTACAAGAACCAGAACAGTCAGGCTGGGTAACAGCTTCTCCCCCAGGTTGTTAGACTTCTTAACACCCAGCACACACCCACATTGCTGAATGAGTACTCTGCCGTCCAACTCCCCCTGCCCCCAACTCCCCGACTCACAAACACACTCATTGTGCACTGGCCCCTTTTCATCTTTTATTGTTGCTGTCTCAAATATTTATACGACAGCTTATTTTATTCAAGTTCATGCTTAATTGTCATTGTGTATACAGCTAAATGAAACAGCCTTCCTCCAAGCCCAAGGTGCAAACACTGTTAATATTGTCACAAACAGCACATATAACATACAGTTACAATAGAACATACAGTCACAAAGAAGAAATAATAGTAATAATAGGTGGTAAATTGGATTAGACATTGGCTCAATGGAAGAAGCCAAAGAGTGGTAATAGAGAATTGCTTCTTCGAGTGGAGGCCTGTGACTAGTGGTGTGCCACAGGGATCAGTGCTGGGTCCATTGTTATTTGTCATCTATATCAATGATCTGGATGATAATGTGGTAAATTGGATCAGCAAATTTGCTGATGATACAAAGATTGGAGGTGTAGTAGACAGTGAGGAAGGTTTTCAGAGCCTGCAGAGGGACTTGGACCAGCTGAAAAATGGCAGATGGAGTTTAATACAGACAAGTGTGAGGTATTGCACGTTGGAAGGACAAACCAAGGTAGAACTTACAGGGTTAATGGTAAGGCACTGAGGAGTGCAGTGGAACAGAGGGATCTGGGAATACAGATACAAAATTCCCTAAAAGTGGCGTCACAGGTAGATAGGGTCGTAAAGAGAGCTTTTGGTACATTGGCCTTTATTAATCAAAGTATTGAGTATAAGAGCTGGAATGTTATGATGAGGTTGTATAAGGCATTGGTGAGGCCGAATCTGGAGTATTGTGTTCAGTTTTGGTCACTAAATTACAGGAAGGATATAAATAAGGTTGAAAGAGTGCAGAGAAGGTTTACTAGGATGTTGCCGGGATTTGAGAAACTCAGTTACAGAGAAAGATTGAATAGGTTAGGACTTAGGTTAGATTTGATAGAGGTATATAAAATTATAATGGGTATAGATAGAGTGAATGCAAGCAGGCTTTTTCCACTGAGGCAAGGGGAGAAAAAAACCAGAGGACATGGGTTAAGGGTGAGGGGGGAAAAGTTTAAAGGGAACATTAGGGGGGGCTTCTTCACACAGAGAGTGGTGGGAGTATGGAATGAGCTGCCAGACGAGGTGGTAAATGTGGGTTCTTTTTTAACATTTAAGGATAAATTGGACAGATACATGGATGGGAGGTGTATGGAGGGATATGGTCTGTGTGCAGGTCAGTGGGACTAGGCAGAAAATGGTTCGGCACAGCCAAGAAGGGCCAAAAGGCTGTTTCTGTGCTGTAGTTTCTATGGTTTCTATGGTTTATGGTTTCACATGCCTCACTGGATGGCATGACGATTGATGGTGGATAGGATGTTGTCCTGGAGCCACATTTCTATAAGAACAAGCACGTAGCAGTTCCTTATCATGCGCTAGTGTAGCAGCAGACAAATGCAAACCAGCTCATCTTCCAACGAGCGAACATTGGAGAGCAGCAGCGACAGAAGGAGCCAGCTCCAGCCCTGCATATACTCCAGTGCATACGCCATACCTCTGCTGTCTCCAACACTGCCTGTGGCTCCTCCTCCCCAGGGTAGCTGCAACAGACGATGCCGTGGCACGAGGGCTTGGTCCGCACAGCAACCGAGGCCATGCAGCTCACCCACTGTTGGTCTCACTAATGAACTGGCTTGCAGTATTCTACATTACAAATGAGGTCTTGCGATCACAAGAAAGACATCCAGGACTATCATTTGCAGTTTATTGAATAGACCGTGCACTGCCTCCGACGCCATCTTCCCTGAGTGGCTGCAGCAGATGACAACACAGTATACAACAAGCCCATCCTGTGCAGCTTCACCATTATCCAACAACTTGCAAGTGGGGTAGACCTGCAGTGCTTGGCGTTTTAATATCCAGCACTGTCATGCGATCAGAAGAAAGACACAAAGGACGAACAATTACACCACTGGTTAGACCCGGAGAGGCTGCTGTGACAAAGCATGCCACTATCATATTTGATTAACATTAGTGCCAGTAACATTATATTATCTTCCATAAACATGCACCCTACACTTTATGTAAACCTGTTCATCTTCAGGCCATGCTATGCAGGGACTTGTGAGAATACTATTGTGACTATATATGCTGGATCGTAATTATAAGTGCCTTGTAAAAGTTTTCATCCCCAAACCTTTGTTCACATAAATGAGTATTACAACCTGGGATTTTGATCAACTTAACTGAGAATTTTTATTTGTGAATCACATGTTCCTTTTTTCACAGTAGAGCCCACAAAACAGGGAAAATTGTAATACATGAAAAACAAAGAAATCAAAACCTGAAATGTCAACAGTTCAAAAGTATCCATCCTCTTTTGCACAGTCAAACCACCTGTCGAAGCTATTACAGCTAGTAGTCTTGGATAAGGCGCTATTAGCTTTGTGTAACGTGATGAATCAATATTTGTCCATTCCCCCCTTGTAACATTACTCAAGCTGTGCCAGGTTAGTTGGGGAACGGCGTTGGACAGCAATATTATGTTCTTGCCAGAAATGTTCAATCGGGTAAAGGTCAGGTCTTCATTTCTTCATTCAACTTTGTGCTTGGTGTCATTATCCTGCTGAAAGACAAACATCCTCTCCAATTTAAGCTTTCTGGCAGAGACTAGCAGTTATTTTATCCAGGAGTCTCTGTATTTAACAGCATTCATCTTCCCATTATTCCTAACCAGATCTTCAGTACTTGCTGCTAAAAATCATACCTAGAACATGATACTTTACCACCATACTTTGCAATAGGGATGGTGTTAACTGGCTGATGCGTAGTTTTAGGTTTATGCCACATATACCACTTAGTGTTGAGATCAAAAAATTCCACTTTAGTCTTCTCTGACCACAAGATCTTCTAGGTGATGCTTTGCAAAGTCTTTAAGAGCAAGGATATGTTTTTTTTAAGCCAGGGCTTCTCCCCTGCCACTTTTCCATAGATAATCTGTGTGTGCAAGACCTTACATATTGTGGAGCCATGAACGTCATCTCCAGTTGCAGCCACTGACTTCTGCAGCTCACTCAAACTATTAGCATCATGTTTGCCTCTCTTACAAATGCCATTCTTCTCCAGCGACTAAATTCGGAGGGGCAGCCCGATCTAGGCAGTGCAGTTATGTTTTCATATTTTTTAAACTTTTTCATGATGGTCTGCACTGAGCAGTGAGGTATGTTCAGTGCCTTTGAAATGTACCCTTCCTCAGATTTGTGCTTCCCTATTTTCATTTCTCTGACTTGCCTTGCATGATCTTTGTCTTCATTTTTGTTTGGTCTCTTGACAATGTACCATACTGTTGGACTTTTCAGAGAGAGGGGGCATTTATTGAGGTGATCCTCCAATTTTCTACATCAACAAATTGGGTGAGTTGGTAAGGTAATATACAGTATTGCACCTGAGGAACATTAGTGTAGTAATTACAAAGGGGACGAATACTTTTACAGCCTCACAATTTTGGTTTTTAATTATGGGTAAATTGGCAGGTTTTGGAATTTTGATTTGACATCATACACAGTGTTTTGTAGATTGGCTCAAAAAATCCTACTCTTTTAAATTTAGAAAATGAGAGAGTAAATGTGACAAATTGAGTTCATTGAGCAGCTTGAAGATGTTACACAGATAAGCGAGTTTTGCTATCCACTCCTCGTCACTGAAGTGGATGCAGAATACTTTTTCCAAAGCCCTTTGGGTACTATGTTTTGCACTTTAACCCCAGAGGAACAGTGTTTCGTTTAGCTGTATGTGTGTGTATGGTTGAATGATAATAAACTTGAACTTTAACTTGATCTTGATTACATGTGGAGTTAAAAAAAATTACAATAACAGTATGGTGGAGTCATAGGTCCCTGTTTTGGGCATTTAAAAAAACTGTTCATCATTGCGACCTCCTCATTCATTGTCTGTTGGGTCTGCAACTTTCCCCTTTAAGTACTGATCTATTGCTCTTTTTAAAGCTTTTGTGCAGAAACGTAATTACCTTTTGCTGGAATTTTGGAAGAGAACAACTATAAATAAGTCACCTTTAAATCTTTCAGTATCCACTGCCCATATATTGTAGATCTGATATCTGGATTGTGCTGAGTTAAACAAAAACATCTAAGTAAATACTAGGAGACTGAAGATAATTAGCTCCATTCCTAGCATCTGTCTAAAAATGCATCAGACTCATTTGACTCCATGGTAAGCAATAAATTCCATAATGCTTCTATTAGTAAAACATCCATCTTCTTAACACCTATTACCAACACTCTCTTTAATGCCATTGTTACACAGCTCTTCACAATTCATGAATATTTTTGTTTCATCATCTTGCTTCCTTTGAAGTCACCTACAGCTCTTGCCTGTAGGATCACATGTGGTTATTACATAAATCCAGTGGTCCCGAACTACTGGGCCGCAAAGCATGTGCTACCAGGCCGCGAGGGAACAATATGATTTGGCAGTATGATGAGTAAAAAAAACAAACATTGCTTGAGAGTTTCTTTGGAAGAGGTGGTTGGAGACATAAAAGGCCTAACGATGATGATAACGCAGAGACAGCAGAGGCCGAGACTGCAAAAAAAACCAAAAGCTTCCTTCAGCAGAAAATACGACGAGTCGTACATAAAATATGGCTTTATTGCGACCGGTGACTCGCACACTCCAAGCCCCCTGTGTGTGATATGTGGAGACAAACTATCTAATGAGGCAATGGAGCCCTCAAAACTGCTTCGGCACCTTGAGTCCAAGCACCCTGCACTTAAAGACAAACCGTTGAGTTTTTTGAGCGGAAAAAATGAGAGCAAGCGGGACAGGAGCAAGTACTGAGGGCCACCACCTCCACAAATGCTGCTGCCTGAGAGGGTCGTACTTAGTGGCTAGCTATATTGCTAAGGCTAAGAAACGTCTGTTTGAGCAGCTTTGCGAGGAAATGGATGCAGAGCACAAACGCTTCTCTTACACACTGAAGTCAGGTGGCTATCAAGGGGGAGAGCCCTGGCCAGGGTTTTTAAGATAAGAGAGCAGTTACAGAGATTTCTTTCAGGTAAAAAGTCACCACTGGCAGCACACTTCAGTGACGAGGAGTGGATAGCAAAACTCGCTTATCCGTGTGACATCTTGAAGCTGCTCAATGAACTCAATTTGTCACTTCAGGGGAGAATGACAACTGTCTTCAAGGTGGCAGATAAAGTGTCTGCTCTCAGAGCCAAACTGGAGCTGTGGGGACGGTGAGTGGACAGGGGCATATTTGACATGTTCCCAACATTAACTGGGATTTTGGGAGAGACTGAGGCTGCACCGTCTTTCTCACATCTGGTGCGCGATCACCTATCTTCGCTGTCGACAGAATTCGAGCGTTACTTCCCAACCGCAAATGACCCAAGATGTGCAAAGGAATGGGTCCGTGACCCATTTGTGAATGTCCCCGGTGAATCATTCTTGTCAGCGCAGGAAGAAGATTAACACCTCGAGCTTGCAAATGACGGTGGGCTGAAAAGTATGTTTGGCATAACATCTCGGCCGGCATTCTGGATCAAAGTCAAGGCTGAATATCCTGAGATAGCCACGAAAGCACTGAAAACATTGCTTCCATTTCCAACATCATATCTCTGCAAAGTGAGATTTTCTGCAATGAATGCAACGAAAACTAAATTGCGGAATAGACTGGACACAAGGAACCCCCTTCGAGTATCACTGTCTCCCATCACCCCTCGATGGCACCATCTCATTGCAGGGAAAC
Organism: Mobula birostris; assembly: GCF_030028105.1. Classification (NCBI taxonomy): domain Eukaryota; kingdom Metazoa; phylum Chordata; class Chondrichthyes; order Myliobatiformes; family Myliobatidae; genus Mobula; species Mobula birostris. The sequence continues at coordinate 106,222,323 of NC_092377.1, forward strand.
AAGCCCAGGGCTTCCACTGATCCAGTGATATTGGTGTGTTGCAGTGATTTTATATGTTCATACAAGGAAGATATGCGCTGTGTGTTTAATATCCAAATGTTACTTAAAATGTTATGATGCTATTGACTTATAAGTGTCTTATAATTGACTTATCACTATATTCATGCAAGGAAAATATGCGCTGTGTGTTTAATATTAAATTCATTAGATAAACCCTTTTAGAAACAAAATTGAGTGTATTAGCCACTTATAAGTGACTTATAGTTGACTTATCACCTATATTCCGATCGTGATTATCACCCACCCTCTCCCCCCCGTTGGCCGGTCCGCAAGAATATTGTCAATATTAAACTGGTCTGCGGTGCAAAAAAGGTTGGGGTCCCCTGCATTAATCTATCAATTTCTATTCATGTTGTAAAGAGGGATTGGTCCATGGCAGATAGTTGTGAAAATATGCAAATTACTGTGTTACTGGAAGGGAAATTATGGGAAGGAGGTTTGGCTCTTCCCATTTGACAATGGAGTTAGTAGGATAATCTTACAACAGGTTCATAAAAGAATAGCCCAGTATCAGAAAAGCCTCAACTATATCAAGGATCTTAATGATGGATCGTCTCAAGATTGATCGAAGTACATGTATTGACAAAGAACATTGCCCTGTTGGTGTTTTTGTTCAGCAGCTTGCAAAGTGCTTCTCAGATAAATCCTCTCCATTCTCCTGTTATTGCAACATCAATTAATTAGATAGCAACACTCACTTGTAGCTAGAGGAGTGACACTCTTTTTGTGGTATGGAGGGATTGCATCTGGGAGACTCCATGCTAGCAGCTATGTGACATTGTACTGGGATCAATAGAATATGTCATGCTGGAAGTGACAAATGCTAGCAGCTATGTGACATTGTACTGGGATCAATAGAATATGTCATGCTGGAAGTGACAAGTATCATGTAACTATAGGAAACTCAACATTGCAATTCTGTGAACCAACCTTAGAAGACTTAAATCTTTATATGATCTTCATAAATTACATTAGGGTGCTCCAGAAAACTGTTCTACAGCCATTAAAAGACAGTACAGCAATTTCTCCACTACACTGTCATGAAAGGCTGTGTGGGGATGTTAAGTGAATGAATTTTAAAGTTAGATACATTTTGACATTTGACAAAAAGGGCATTGGACAAGACATAGAAAGGGATGTTGAGGGGAAATAGATCAAAGATCATAGATTGGGAACATTATGATTGACCAAAGGTTCGGCGACCATATTGCAATCAGTTGAGATATATTTGCAAGCAGAAGAGCACACTCTCCTCTTTGTTCTGCTATCAACACACTTCCTACTGAAAGACAGCAAAGAAGGAAGTGATTGCATCGACAAGCAATAACAATTCATGCTGACAGCAGAAGCTGTGAGCAAAGGGACCACCAGGCACTCCTAGCAGGAGGTTTCCAGGGAGGGCCCAGCAAGGTGAAGGATTGTGTGAAAATATGAATTATAAAAAGTAAGCCACTGGATCTTTCTCAGTGTTCTCTGCCATTTAATAAAGTTATATCTGATTGTAGCCTCAATTCCATATGCCTGTCTATTCCTGGTAACCTTTTCTACCCCCTTGCTCACCAAGTGTCTGTCTACCTCTGCTTTTCCATTATTCAAGTATACTGTTTAATTTGAAACCAGTCTTTGGGAACAGGAGTTCTACTGTTTCATTCATACCTTCTAGGAGAAAAAAGTGCTTCTGATTTAACTGGGCTCACCCTTTGTTTTTGAGTCCTAGTTTTAGATACGACCATGAGAGGAAACATCCTCTCTGCATCTACCCCTGGGATCATTTTTCAGTTGTCCCCACTTTCTCCCTTCGAAACAACAGGTACACACCTAGCCTTTCAATGGACATGTTCCTTAAGTAAGGTGACCAATACTATACACGGTACTCCAGTGTCAATCCATATCCTATTTAAAGGAAGCACACCCTCTTTACTTGTACTCAAATCTCCTAATGATTATCAATAACATTCTTTAAATTTCCTGTTTACTAGCCTTTTGTGAAATGTACTAGGATACCCTATTCTTTCTACATCTGAGTACTCTATAGTCACTTGTCATTAAGATAATAAACTTATTTTTTTAAAAATCCTGCCAAACTAACTAAAATAAATCAAAATATTGAGTACAGGAGTTGAATGTTATGTTGAAATTGTATGAGATGTTGGTGAGGCCTAATACGGAGTATTGTGTGTAGTTTTGGTCACCCTCCTGTAGGAAAGATAAGATTGAAAATGTATCGAGAAAATTTACAAGGATGTTGCTGGGATTTAAGGATATGAGTTATAGGGAATAGTTGAATGCATTAGGATTTTATTCCTTGGAGCATAGTAGTATAAGGGAAGATTTGATAAAGGTGTACATTTGTGAGGAGTATAGATTAGGTAAATGCAAGCAGGCTTTTTCCGCTGAGGTTGAGTGCGACTTGAACTACAGGTCATGGTTTAAGGGTGAAAGGTGAAATAATTAAAGGGGATATGAGGGGAACTTCACTCAGAGGGTGGTGAGAATGAGTATGGAATGAGCTTCCACCAGAAGTGGTGGATGTGGGTTTGATTTCAGCAATTGAAATAAAGCTGGATAAATACATGAATGGGAGGGGTATGAGTGGCTATGGTCCAAATGTAGGTTGATGGGACTAGGCAGAATAATAGTTTGGCATTGACTAGATGGGCCAAAGCACCTGCTTCTGAGGTGTAGTGGTCTAAACTGTTCTTATTCCTTTCTAATCTGCAGGTGTCTCCAAAATATACTTTCCTGCCCATCTTGCTGGTATCAGAAAATTTACCTTCAGTGCTCTCAAGCAAGTTTATATAAATTGTAAACTCTTGAGACACGGAGATCAAATTTTGTGGCACACCATGCTTTGCATCTTGCCAAACAAGTAAAAATATTTTTATGCTTGCTTTCTGCTTCCTTTAAGACAGAAAATCTTTTACCTTTTACTAATAATATAATGTTATATGTAACAATAATACACTATAAAACTTATTTCCTGCAATCACAGAGAACATAGGAAACCTACAGCACAATACAGGCCCTTCAGCCCACAAAGTTGTGCCAAACACGTCCTGACCTTAGAAATTACTAGGGTTACCCATAGCCCTCTATTTTACTAAGCTCCATGTACCTATCCAAGAGTCTCTTAAAAGATGCTATAGTATCCGTCTCTACCACCATTGCCGGCAGCCCATTCCACGCACTCACCACTCTCTGCGTAAAAAACTTAGCCCTGACATCTCCTCTGTACCTACTCCCAAGCACCTTAAACCCGTGCCCTCTTGTGGCAGCCATTTTAGCCCTGGGAAAAAGCCTCTGACTATCCACACGATCAATGCCTCTCATCATCTTATACACCTCTATCAGGTCACCTCTCATCCTCCATCACTCCAAGGAGAAAAGGACGAGCTCAGTCAACCTATTTTCATAAGGCATGCTCCCCAATCCAGGCAACATCCTTGTAAATCTCCTCTGCACCCTTTCGATGGTTTCCACATCTTTCCTGTAGTGAGGTGACCAGAACTGACCACAGTACTCCAAGGGTTCTGAATAGGGCCCTATATAGCTGCAACATTACCTCTCGGCTCCTAAATTCAGTTCCATGATTGATGAAAGCCAATACGCCATATGCCTTCTTAACCACAGAGTCAGCCTGTGTAGCTGCTTTGAGCATCCTATGGACTCGGACCCCAAGATCCCTCTGATCCTACGTACTGCCAAGAGTCTTACCATTAATACTATATTCTGCCATCATATTTGACCTACCAAAATGAATCACTTCACACTTATCTGGGTTGAACTCCATCTGCCACTTCTCAGCCCAGTTTTGCATCCTATCAATGTCCCGCTGTAACCTCTGACAGTCCTCCACACTATCCACAACACCCCCAACCTTTGTGTCATCAGCAAACTTACTAACCCATCCTTCCATTTCCTCATCCAGGTCATTTATAAAAATCATGTAGAGTAAGGGGCCCAGAACAGGGCCCTGAGTAACACCACTGGTCACTGACCTCCATGCAAAATATGATCCATCTACAACCAATCATTACAGTATGGTTCCTGACAAAGTCCTACATGGAAGGCTTATCCAAAAGGTCAGAGCCCATAGGGTCCAAGGCAAATTGGCAAATTAGATCCAAAACTGGTTTGGAACAGGAAGCAGAGCACACTGGTGTAGGGTTGTTTTTGTGATTAGAAACCTGCAACCAGTACATACCATAGGGTTTAGTGCTGTAATTCTTACTATGAATTTTTTTCCAGTAACGATTTTAAAGTGAATGTAAGAGAAATGAGCTTGCATTTACACAGAGTTTGGCGGATTTGCTGAGGTGAGAAGGATTGTTTTAGGCTACAACATGATATTGATAAGCTGGTAAAATGGGCAGAACAGTGCAGGTAGAAATTAATCCTGTGAGGTGCAAGTTAATGCCCTCTGGGAAGGGTAGGACACGATACACGGTAGAGTCTTAGCGATTAGATTCAAAGTACATTATAGTATACAACGCTGAGATTTGTTTTCCCGCAGCCAGTCACAAAACAGAAACGTAATTGAACTTATTTGAAGAAAACATCAAACACCCGATGCACAATAAAAAAGAAATCGTGCAAGTGACAAAAAGTGAACGAATAACACACAGGATATCAAATATCTAGATTTCGAACGGTCTAGGACAGTTCTGTTCAGCTTAGCATTGTGATATTCATCGACTGCAGGCCGTGGAGCCGGTCTGCAGCAAGGATAACGGCTAAGAAAAGAAAAGCAATTGGAAAACAGAGACACATGCAACATAAACTGCAGAGTATTCCAGAACTAGTCCAAAGCTGTGGACACTAAACATCAAACCACAGTGTCCTCTGAGAAAGGGTCCCTTAGCCACAAGCCACGGCAATCAACCCTTGCAGTGTGAACGCAAAATTTTTCCACTTTCCTCCAACAGTGGCAAGGGAAAGGGAGATCAGTCAAATGCAGGCAAACGGCATAAACACCCGCTTGCCTTCTTTTCGCGTCTTCGTCAATTCCTTGCTCAATGCTTTAAAGGGTGATGAGTTATGGAGCCATTCATGAGTTTGCACTGCACCATTAGGCCGCACTCTCCGCTCTCAACTGTGCCAGATTTCCCCAGAGACAGCAAAAGCGCTAGATTGCCCAGTCAGCTCAAAAAATGTAAACTACAGTGTCCAATAGAAGAAGCATATTTAAAAGAAGTAGTAGTAGGGATCTTAGTGTATGTCCAAGGATACCTAAAGTAGGCAGCACAGGTAGACAAAAGGAAATGGATGGAGTACTTACCTTCACATACTAGACATAGACAGTAAGATATGGTACAACTATGTAAGACGTTGGTTAGGCCACAGCTGGAACTCCCTGCGCAGTTATGTTTGCTATATGATTAGAGGATCTAATTGCACAGGTGATTCACCAGTTTGGGGGATCTAGTAGATGTTGTGTATTCAATATTTCACTAATATTTGAGTAATATTGTAAGGGTGCAGAGGAGATTTACAAGGATGTTGCTTGGATTGGGGAGCATGCCTTATGAAAATAGGTTGAGTGAACTCAGCCTTTTCTCCTTGGAGCAGCGGAGGATGAGAGTTGACTTGATAAGTTGATGAGAGGCATTGATCGTGTGGATAGTCAGAGACTTTTTCCCCAGGGCTGAAATGGCTAAAACGAGAGGGCACAGTTTTAAGGTGCTTGGAAGTAGGTACAGAAGAGATGTCGGGAAAGTTTTTTACACAGAGAGTGGTGAGTGTGTAGAATGGGCTGCCGGCGACAGTGGTGAAGGCGGATACGATAGGGTCTTTTAAGAAACTCCTGGATAGGTACATGGAGCTTAGAAAAATAGAGGGCTATGGGTACCCCTAGGTAATTTCTAAGGTAAGTATATGTTCGGCACAACACTGTGGGCTGAAGGGTCTGTATTGTGCTGTAGGTTTTCTATGTTTCAGTATTGTTTGATGAAGCATGCTTTGTTGTTTACATAATGCATTATGGGTTATATGTAAAAGTACGCAAATGACATACATTATTATGACACGACATCATAAGTACACGCCTCGCTAAAAAGTAAAATGAACAAAGTACACGTTATCCCTGGCTCCGTGCTTTTCTTTCCATTAGTAGAGGTATACAAAATTAGCAGAGGCAAAGAACAGGTAGAGAAGACACAAGAGACTGCAGGTGCTGGAAACAAGATGTTGGAGGAACTTGAACAAGAGGAATTCTACAGATGCTGGAAATTCAAGCAACACACATCTAAGTTGCTGGTGAACGCAGCAGGCCAGGCAGCATCTCTAGGAAGAGGTACAGTCGAGGTTTCGGGTCAAGACCCTTCGTCAGGACTAACTGAAGGAAGAGTTAGTAAGAGATTTGAGAGGGGGAGGGGGAGATCCAAAATGATAGGAGAAGACAGGAGGGGGAGGGATGGAGCCAAGAGCTGGACAGTTGATTAGCAAAGGGGATATGAGAGGATCATGGGACAGGAGGCTCAGGGAGAAGGAAAAGTGGGGGGAGGGGAACCAGAGGATGGGCAAGGGGTATAGTCAGAGGGTCAGAGGGAGAAAAAGAAGAGTGAGAGAAAGAATGTGTGTATAAAAATAAATAACGGATGGGGTACGAGGGGGAGGTGGGGCATTAGCCGAAGTTAGAGAAGTCAATGTTCATGCCATCAGGTTGGAGGCTACCCAGACGGAATATAAGGTGTTGTTCCTCCAACCTGAGTGTGGCTTCATCTTTACAGTAGAGGAGGCCGTGGATAGACACGTCAGAATGGGAATGGGATGTGGAATTAAAATGTGTGGCCACTGGGAGATCCTGCTTTCTCTGGCGGACAGAGTGTAGGTGTTCAGCAAAACGGTCTCCCAGTCTGCGTCGGGTCTCACCAATATATAGAAGGCCACATCGGGAGCACCAGACGCAGTATATCACCCCAGTCTACTCACAGGTGAAGTGTTGCCTCACCTGGAAGGACTGGCTGGGGCCCTGAATTGTGGTAAGGGAGGAAGTGTAAGGGCATGTGTAGCACTTGTTCCGCTTACAAGGATAAGTGCCAGGAGGGAGATCAGTGGGAAGGGATGGGGGGGACGAATGGACAAGGGAGTCACGTAGGGAGCGATCCCTGTGGAAAGCGGTGGGGGGAGGGAAAGATGTGCTTAGTGGTGGGATCCCGTTGGAGGTGGCGGAAGTTACGGAGAATAATATGTTGGACCCGGAGGCTGCTGGGGTGGTAGGTGATGACCAGGGGAACCCTATTCCTAGTGGGGTGGCGGGAGGATGGAGTGAGAGCAGATGTGCGTGAAATGGGGGAGATGCATTTGAGAGCAGAGTTGATGGTGGAGGAAGGGAAGCCCCTTTCTTTAAAAAAGGACATCTCCCTCGTCCTGGAATGAAAAGCCTCATCATGAGAACAGATGCGGTAGAGACGGAGGAATTGCGAGAAGGGGATGGCATTTGAGGAACTTAGACAGCATCTATGGAAAGAAATGGACAAGAGGCGAAATAGGTTACCTGTGAAGAATGGAAACAGGAAGTATATCTGTAAGGCAGGTGTTCTGTGCTGGGTGTCAGATGTGGGATGTCCAGGAGACTCCCAGCCTCCTGGATGGCCCCATCTGTGCCAGGTGCGTCGGACAGCAGCTCCTTCGGGACCAGATTAGGGAACTGGAACTGCAGCACAATGACCTTCGTCTTGTTAGGGAAAGTGAGGAGGTGATAGAGAGGAGCTATAGGCAAATAGTCACACCAGGGCCTCAGGAGACAGATAAGTGGGTAACAGTCAGGAGAGGGAAGGGCAAGAGTCAGATACTAGAGTGTACCCCTGTGGCTGTCCCCCTTAACAATAAGTACTCCTGTTTGAGTACTGTTGGGGGGGCAGCCTACCTGGGGGAAGTAAAAGTGGCGGTGCCTCTGGCACGGAGTCTGGCCCTGTGGCTCAGAAGGGTAGGGAAAGGAAGAAGGCAGCAGTAGTAGGAGACTCTTATAGTTAGGGGGTCAGACGGGCAATTCTGTGGACGCAGGAAAGAAACACGGATGGTAGTTTGTTTCCCAGGTGCCAGGGTCTGGGATGTTTCTGATTGCATCCACGATATCCTGAAGTGGGAAGGTGAACGGCCAGAGGTCGTGGAACATGTTGTTACCGACGACATAGGTAGGAAAAGGGAGGAGGTCCTGAAAACAGACTACAGGGAGTTAGGAAAGAAGTTGAGAAGGACCTCAAAGGTTGTAATCTCAGGATTACTGCCTGTGCCACGTGACAGTGAGTATAGGAATAGAATGAGGTGGAGGATAAATGCGTGGCTGAGGGGTTGGTGCAAGGGGCAGGGATTCAGATTTCTGGATCATTGGGACCTCTTTTGGGGCAAGCGTGACCTGTACAAAAAAGACGGGTTGCACTTGAATCCGAGGAGGACCAATATCCTGGCGAGGAGGTTTGCTAAGGCTACTGGAGAGAGATTAAACTAGAATTGCTGGGGGGGTTGGAACTGAACTGAAGAGACAAAGGAAGGGGTGCTTGGCTCACAAATAGTGAAAGCTTATAGGCAGTGTGAGAGGGAGGATAGGCAGGTGATGGAGAAGGGATGTGCTCAGACCAATGGTTTGAGATGTGCCTATTTTAATGCAAGAAGCATCATGAACAAAGTGGATGAGCTTAGAGCGTGGATCAGTACTTGGAACTATGATATTGTGGCCATTACAGAAAGTTGGATGGCTCAACGGCAGGAACCCTAGAGTGCCAGGGTTTAGGTGCTTCAGAAAAGACAGGGAGGGAGGCAAAAGAGGTGGGGGCATGGCACTGCTGATCGGAAATAGTGTCACGACTGCAGAAAAAGAGGAAGTCATGGAGGGATTGTCTACTGGGTCTCTGTGGGTGGAAGCTAGGAACAGGAAGGGGTCAATAACTCTTCTGGGTGTTTTTTATAGACCACCAAATAGTAACAGGGACATCGAGGATCAGATAGGGACACAGATTCTGGAAAGGTGTAATAATATTAGAGTTGTTGTGGTGGGAGATTTTAATTTCCCAAATATTGATTGGCATCTCCCTAGAGCAAGGGGTTTAGATGGGGTGGAGCTGGTAGTGGGAAATGAAACTGGTCATGTTGAATTGAATTGAATTGACTTTATTTCTTACATCCTTCACATACATAAGGAGTAAAAATCTTTAAGTGACACCTCCATCTAAATGTGCAATGTGCAATCATAGTAATTTATAATAAATAGAGCAGTCAATGTTTGGGTACACTCAACTCAGCGTGAGTTCATCAGTCTGATGGTCTGGTGGAAGAAGCTGTCCCGGAGCTTGTTGGTCCTGGCTTTTATGCTGCTGTACCGCTTCCTGGATGGTAGCAGCTGGAATAGATTGTGATTGGGATGGCTTGGGTCTCCAATGATTCTGCGGGCCCTTTTTACATACCTGTCCTTATAAATATCCTGAATCAAGGGAAGTTCACAAAGACAGGTACGCTGGGCTGTCCACACCACTCTCTGCACTGTCTTGCAATTAAGGGAGATACAATTCCCATACAAGGCAGTGATGCAGCCAGTCAAGATGCTCTCAATTGTGCCCCTGTAGAAAGTTCTTCGGATTTTAGACTAGATTAGATTAGATTATGAGGACATGCAGTCCTCTTTTATTGTCATTTAGTAATGCATGCATTAAGAAATGATATAATTTGCTCCTCCAGAATGATGTCACAGAAACACAAGACAAACCAAGTCTTAAAAAAACTGACAAAAACCACATAATTATAACATATAGTTATAACAGTGCAAGCAATACCGTAATTTGATAGAAGAACAGACGATGGGCATGGTAAAAAAAAAAAGTCTCAAAGTCTCTCGAAAGTCCTATCATCTCACGCAGACGGTTGGAGGAAGAAAACTCTTCCTTCCATGAGCTTCCAGCGCCGCAAACTTGTCGATGCAGCATCCTGGAAGCACCCGACCACAGTCCGACTCAGAGTCCTCCGAAAATTTCGAGCCTCCGACCAGCTGTCCGACACCGAGCACTGAGCACCATCTCTGCCGAATGCTTCGACCCCGGCCCGGCAACAGGCAATAGGCAAAGCCGAGGATTTGGGGCCTTCCCCTCAAGAGATTCTCGATCGCACAGCAGCGAGCCTGATTGAATTTTTTGAGGATGTGACTAAACACATTGATGAGGGTAAAGCAGTAGATGTAGTGTATATGGATTTCAGCAAGCCATTTGATAAGGTATCCCATGCCGGCAATGGTGGTGGAGGCTGATACGATAGGGTTTTTTAAGAGACTCCTGGATAGGTACATGAATCTTAGAAAAATAGAGGGCTATGCGTAACCCTAGGTAATTTCTAAAGTAAGTACATGTTTGGCACAGCATTGTGGGCTGAAGGGCCTGTATTGTGCTGTAAGTTTTCTATGTTTCTGTTATATTAGATTAGCTTTATTTGTCACACATACATTGAAACATACAGTATTTGCGTCAGTGACCAACACAGTCTGAGGATGTGCTGGAGACATCTCACAAGTGTCCCCAAGCTTCACCAATACAGCATGCCCACAACTTACTAACCCTAACTCGTACGTCTTTGCAATGTGGGAGGAAACTGAAGCACCCAGAGGAAGCCCATGCGGTCATGGGAAGAACAAGAAAATTCCTTACACACAGCAGCAGAATTTAACCCAAATTGATGGTACTGTAAAGCATTATGCTAACCACTACAGTACCATGCTGCCACAGAGTAGCTGCAGACAGTTGATGTTTCAGGTTGAGGCCCTTCGTCTTGATAGGAGGGCATTTTTCCCTGTAGTAAAAGTGCCCAAAACTTGATAGAATAGGTTTAGGATAAAAGGGTAAGCGGTTAGGAGTAATCTGAAGAGGAATTTTGACCAGGAGGTAGCTTGAATTTACGATGCACTGCCTAAGGGAGTAGTGATGACTATTGAAGAAGTATCTGGTTGAACAATTGAATCACGTAGAAGACTGCGGACCAGTTACTTGGAACTGGGAATAGCACAAACAGACTGGACTGGAGAAAAAAAATGAGTAGTAGATTTAAAAGGTGGGGGAGGGAAGAGTTACCTTGTGGTGAAACCGGGAGGGGGAAGGATGAAGTGAAGAGCTGGAAAGCTGATTGGTGAAAGAGATATAGGACTAGAGAAGAGGAAGTCCGTTAGGAGAGAACAGAAGGCCATGGAAGAGAGCAAAGGGGGAGGAGCACCAGAAGGAGGTGATAGGCAGGCAAGGAGAAAGGGTGAGAGAGGGAGAAGGAATGGGGAATGGTAAAGGGGGTGGGGGAATGTGTCTGTTACCAGAAGGTCGAGAAATCAATGTTCATGCCATCAGGTTGGAGGCTACCCAGATGCAATATAAGGTGTTGGTTCCTCCAACCTGAGGGTGGCCTCGTCGCAACAGCAGAGGAGGCCGTAGATTGACATATCAGAATGGGAATGGGAAGTGGAATTAAAATGGGTGGCCACTGGGAGATCCCACTTCTCCTCTCTCCAATTTCAACCTCAGCCCTTCCAAACTCTCTGATTCCTACCCGCTCTGCACTAATCCTAACCTCACCATCAAATCCACAGATGTGTTGTAGTAGTCTAGTGGAGTGACCTCTGCCTTGCTGAGGCCCAGCGACAACTCTCAGACACGTCCTCTTACTTACCCCTCAAACAGGATCCCACTAAGGAGCACCAAACCATCGTTTCCCACACCAACACTGGCCTTACTAGCTGTGGGGATCTCTCATCCACTGCCACCAACCACATTGCTCCTGCACCCCACACCTCCTATTTCTACCTCCTACCCAAGATCCACAAACCCAACTTTTCCTTCGCTACATCGATGACTGCTTCCTGCACCCATCCGGAGCTCGTCGACTTCATCAACTTTGCCTCCAACTTCCACCCTGCCCTCAAATTTACCTGGTCCATTTCCGACACCTCCTTCCCCTTTCTCGATCTCACTGTCTGTATCTCTGGAGAGAGCTTATCTGCTGATGTCTATTATAAACCCACTGACTCTCACAGTGGGCACATGGCCAAGTGTTTAAGGCATTGGACTAGTGACCTGAAGGTCGTGAGTTTGAGCCCCAGCCAAGGCAACATGTTGCGTCCTTGAGCAAGGCACTTAATCACATATTGCTCTGCGACGACACTGCTGCCAAGCTGTTATGGGTCCTAATGCCCTTCCCTTGGACAACATTGGTGTCGTGGAGAGAGGAGACTTGCAGCATGGGCAACTGCTGGTCTTCTACACAACCTTGCCCAGACCTGTGCCCTGGAGAGTGAAGACTTTCCAGGCGCAGATCCATGGTCTCGCAAAACTAACAGATGCCTTTGCATTTTTCTCACAGCTACCAGGACTGTACCTCTTCCCACCCTGTTACTTGTAAAACTGCCATCCCCTTCTCTCAATTCCTCCGTCTCCACCGCATCTGCTCTTAGGATGATGTTTTTCATTCTAGAGCAAAGCAGGTGTCCTCCTTTTTCAAAGAAAGGGGCTTCCCTTCCTCCACCATCAACTCTGCCCTCAACTTCATCTCTTCCATTTCACACACGTCTGTTCTTACCCCATCCTCTGCCACCCCACCAGGGATAGGGTTCCTCTCGTCCTCACCTACCACCCCATCAGCCTTCGTGTCCAGCATGTAATTCTCTAGAACTTCGGCCATTTCCAATGGGTCCCACCAGCAAGCACATCTTTTCCTCCCCCAACTTTCTGCTTTCTGTAGTGGTATGCTCCCTACGCAACTGCCTGGTCCATTTGTCACTCCCCACTAATCTCCCTCCTGGCACTTATCCTTGCAAGCAAAACAAATGCTACACCTGCCCCTACACCTCTTCCCTCACTACCATTCAGGGCCTCAAATAGTCCTTCTAGGTGAGGCAACACTTCACCTGTGAATCTGTTGGGGTCATATACTGTGCCCAGTGCTCCTGGTGTGGCCTCCTGTATATCAGTGAGATCCAGTGTAGATTGGGAGACTGTTTCACTGAGCACCTACTCCCCACCAGAAAAGGCAGGATCTCCCAGTGGCCACCCATTTTAAATCCACTTCCCATTCCCATTCCATTATGTCAAGCCATGGCCACCTCTACAGTCGTGATGAGGCCACACTCAGGTTGGAGGAACAACACCTTATATTCCGTCTGGGTAGCCTCTGGCATGAGTATCAATTTCTTGACCTTCTAGTAATGGAGCACCCCCACTCCTTCACCATTCCCCATCCCCCTTTCCCTCTCTCACCTTTTCTCCTTGCCTGCCCATCGCCTCCCTCTAGTGTTCCTCCCCCCTTTTCTTTCTTCCATGGCCTTCTATTCTCTCCTGTCAGACTCTCCCTTTTCCAGCCCTGTGTCTCTTTCACTAATCAACTTCCCAGTTCTTTACTTCACCGTTCTCCCCCTCCTGGTTTCACCTATCACCTCGTGTATCTCTCCACCTTCCCCCACCTTTTAAATCTACTCATCTTTTTTTCTCCAGTCCTGCTGAAGGGTCTCGGCCCGAAATGTCGACTGTACTTTTTTCCACAGATGCAGCCTGGCCTGCTGAGTTCCTCAGGATCTTGTGTGTGTTGCCAAGATAAGAATTGATGGGTTTTATTTTGGAATTGTGTAAAACAGGCTCTAGGCTGTAACTCTATATGCATTTGGCTTTACCACACAGCTTTACTTAGCCTTGTCCTACCTGATATCTTCAGTGTGTCTGGATCTGCATCTAAGTCCTGAAGCTCTTTGGATTCTAACATGCTGAGACTTGGCCTTTAAACTCCTGCCTCTGGGAGCGACCTTTCTAAAACAACTTGGTTGAAGTTTCTATTTCTATCTTTATATTCATCACCAAAAGCTAGTCTTACGATAGTATATTTTTTGACTTCCACTTGGTTTGCTTTATTTTGCTGCACAGAGCACATTTAAGCAATTAATTTTGTGTTGTGGCTGTAAAATTATTTTACAATTTTAATCATATCTTAATTTGGAGCATAGTGACAGTAATAGGTTCAGAAACTGTGGAAACGCTCAACAGATCAAAACAGCATTTGTGAAAAGAGGAAGAGATAATATTTCAGTTTGAAGACCCTGCATTTTTTTGGTGAAGGGTCCTTCAGCTTGAATCACTAACTTCTGTTTCTTTCTCCACTGATCAGTCGTAGAGTCATAGAGCACTACAGCACAGAAACAAACCACTCTGCCCATCTAGTCTTCTGCCTAGTCCCATCTACCTGCTCCACATCCATAACAACCCATACCTCTTCCATCCATCTACCTATCCAAACTCCATTTAAATGTTACAATTGAACCCACATCTACCACTTCCGCATTCAACTTTGAGTGCAGTAATTCCCCCTCAGATCCTCCTTAAATATTTCATCTTTCACTTTAAGCTATGTTCTAGTCTCACTCAACCTAAGGAGCAAATACCTGCAAGCATTCACCCTACTTGTGCATCTCATAATTTTGTGTATCTCTGTAAGATTTCCCTCCTCATTCGTCTGTGCTCCAGGGAATAAAGTACTAACCTATTCAACCAATCGCTATAATTCTGGTCTCAAGTCCTAGCAACATCCATGTTACTTTGTTCTGCATTCTTTCAATTTTACTGATATCTTTCCTGTAGTAGGTGACCTGATGGCATGAACCACAATTTCTCGAGCTTCTGATTTTCCCCCCTCCCTCTTCCCTCTTCTTCATTTTCCCTCTTTGGCCATTTACCTCTTCTCCTCACCTGTCTATTCCCTCCCCCTGGTGCCCTCCTCCTTCCTTTTCTCCCGTAGTCCACTTTCCTCACTTATCTGAATCCTCCTTCTCCAGCTCTTTAATCAGGATGAGCATATGTCATGAAATTTGTTGTTTCATGGCAGCAGTACATTGCAATACATAATGATAAAATCACCATAAATTACAATAAGAAGTGTGTATGTAAAACATAGAAATCTACAGCACATTACAGGCCCTTTGGCCCACAACATTGTGCCGACCATGTAACCTACTCTAGAAACTGCCTAGAATTTCCCTAGCGCATAACCTTCTATTTTTTTAAGCTCCATGTACCTATCTAAGAGGCTCTTAAAAGACTTTATTGTATCTGCTTCCACCTCCACCGCCAGCAGTGCATTCCACCCACCCACCACGCTCTGTGTGAAAAACTTACCCTTGACATCCCCTTGATACCTATTTATAAGCACCTTAAAACTATGCCTCCTGCTGTTAGCCACTTCAGCCCTGGGAAAAAGCCTCTGGTTATCCCCACAATCAATGCCCCCTCATCATCTTATACTCTTCTAACAGGTCACCTCTTATCCTCCATCGCTCCAAGGGGGAAAAGTCAAGTTCACTCAACCTATTCTCATAAAGTACACTGTCCAATCCAGGCAACATCCTCGTAAATCTACATTGCACCCTTTCTATAGTTTCCACATCTCTCCTGTAGTGAAATGACTAGAACTGAACACAGTACTCCAAGTGGGATCTGACCAAGGTCTTGTATAGCTGTAATATTACCTCACATCTCTTGAACTCAATCCCACAGTTGATGAATGCCAACACACCATACACCTTCTTAACAACACTGTCAACCTGCGCAGCAGCTTTGAGTGTCCTATGGACATGGAGCCCAAGATCTCTCAGATTCTCCACACTGCCAAGAGTCTTACCATTAGTATTATATTCTGTCTTCAAAATATGTGCGTTCATTTTACAGTGTGTTGTTACGTACCCCGTAACTGGGTTGCCAAACCAGCAGAAATGGATCACTCAGTTGGAGTCTGGATTACTGGAACTAAGAAAGTTTTATTAAAGAAATAAGCAACACAGTACTCTAATCAAAAGGATAATAAATACAGCCGTTCAGCAATGATAAACACACATGTACACAGAACTAGGATAATAGGATCAATCAGGCTCTATCGTCGTCTAGGGGTAAATGACCAGTTTCAAGGTGACGCAAAGTTCAGTTCAATTGAGTTCAGTTCAGTTCACAGTAATCACTGCCGTGGCGGTGGATGTGGGGGGGGGGGGGGGGAGGAGAGAGAGGGCGAAAGCGAATGAATATTCAAAACGGCTTCCACACAGACCTTCGATATTCCTCGCAGTCAGCTTTCGGGCGAGCCCTTTGTAATGTCTTCTGAGGTCACCGACTGTGACCCCTCCGTTTCAGATACGATCATTCCTCTGCAGTGAACCTGGCACCCAGGCAAGGGCGGACACACACCAGGTTCCCGCCGATCGTACCTTTCCACCCTGTGCGTCTATGGCTTGGTCCCGCGACCAGCCCTCCAAAAACTTCCACCGACTTGTGGGAGACGCACCGCTTCCAGGGTCTCGTTACCTCAGGGTGTCGTGTGTGCCCTGCCTTAGCGGACCTGTCCCTTTTTATCCCCCTGCTGGGGTATCGCCTGTCCATCACACTTCAAACAGTTCAGGGTTCAAAAAGGAGCCGATCTTGACAGCTCTCAGACCGTGTCTCCTTCCGTTAAACTCTCCCATCTCTTCATTAACATTTCCAAATGCTGCTCCATTGTCTTCCTTATCTCTCTTTCTCCTGAAGACAGGTGGCAGATCAACTGTTGATCCCACTGGTGCCAGCACAGGACAGCTAACATCTTAATCTATGTGTACTCTTTGTAACCCTCTTTCGTCACAGTGTATATATATAGTAGTGGAAACAGAAAAAGAGGAAAAAGAAAATACTGAGGAATTGTTCATGGGTTCATATTCCATTCAAAAATCTGATGGTGGAAGGGAAGAAACTGCTTGTGAAATGTTGACTATGTATCTTCAAGCTCCTGTTACCTTCTCCCTGATGGTAGCAATGGGAAGAAGGCATGTCCTGGGAGATGGGGATTGTTAATGATGGATGCTCCCTTTTTGAGGCATCGCCTTTTGCTTGTGTCCTCAAAGCTGGGTCCTAATGCCCATGATGGAACTGGCTGAGCTTACAACTTTCTGCAGCTTTTTCCAATCCTGTGTGGTACCTCCTCCATACCAGAAGGTGATGCAACCAGTTAGAATACTGTCCATGATATATCTGTAGAAATTTTCAAGTGTCTTTGATGACATACCAATTCTCCTCAATCTCCTAATGAAATATGGCCACTGTTCTGCCTTCCTTGTCATTGCATCAGTATGATGGACCTAGCATAGATCTTCAGAGATGTTGTCACCCAGGAACTTGAAACTGCTCACCCTTTCCACTGCTGATCCCTTAATTTGGACTAGTCTGTGTTCCCTCGACTTCCCCTCCTGATGTCCACAATCAATTCTTTGATTTTTCTGATATTGAGTACAAGGTTATTGTTGTGACACCACTCAAACAGCTGATCTATCTCACTCCTCTGTTCTTCCTTGTCACCATCTAAAATTCTTCCAACAATACTTGTGTCATTATCCACCTATCACTTCCCAGCTTCTTACTTCATCACCCCTACCCCACCCACCTAGCTTCACCAATCACCTTTTAGTTCATCCTCTTCCCCTCCCCCATATTATTCTGGTATCTTCCCCCTTCTTTTCCAGTCTCGAGCCAAAACATCGACTGTTTATTCCTCTCTATAGATCCTGCCTGACCTGCTGAGTTCCTCCAGCATCTCAGCTGTGTTGCTGTGGATTTCCAGCATCTGCAGAATTTTTTTGTGTAGGTGACCAGATATGCATGCAATACTGTAAATTCAGCCTCATGAACATCTTCTACAACTTCCAACATAACATTCCAACTCCTATACACAATTCACAAACAAGAGGAAATCTGCAGATACTGGAAATTTCAGCAACACACACAAAATGCTCTGCAGATGCTGGAAATATCAATGCCCTGATTTATGAAGGCCAATGTGCCAGGAGTTCTCTTAATGACCCCATAACTTTCAAGAATTTAAGGATCAGTATTCCCAGGTCCATTTGTTCTACCACACGCCTCAGTGCTCTAACATCCATTGTGTAAGACCTGCCTTGGTTTGTCCTCCCAAAGTGCAACACCTGTCTGCAGTAAATTCCATCTGCCATTTATTACATGGCTTGCTGGTGTTTACTGTTCAGATTTTCAATATCTGTAGTTTCAGTGACAAATTCACCTTGTTTTCACCTTAATTTGCCTTGTCAGAGTATAATATTTTTTCATTTTTGAATATTATCTTATTAAACAAAAAGCTGAAATGTGCTTTACTGACCGAAAACTTTGTGCACTTAAAAGCTATATACAAATTAAATGGTAATATGGGCTATGAAAAGAATGTAGAGAGGCATCAGGTGTATATAAATAGGTGAAGTGAGTGAGCAAGAACATTACAGGTAGAATTTAAATTAGAATGATGTGCAGTTATCCATTTTGATAGAAAACATAGAAAATGGTTTAAATTGTGAAAGATCTGGTACAATTGATGTGCCGGTTCAGCTGGTAATTGGGAAGGTGAACTGTATAATGATCTGCATTACAAGAAGATTTGAGTACAAGAGTGGAGCTGGAATTGTCCAATTATAAAGAGCCCTGGCGAGGTTGCATCTGAAAAATTTGTACAGGTCCGGTCTCCTACCTAAAGAAGGATATGCTAGTGATGGAGAGCTAACAACAAAGGTTGACCAGATTGATTCTTGGAATAGTAAATTTGTCATATAAGGTCTGTATTCTTAAGTTTGGAATGTATCAGCCATTAGGGAAAAGAAGAAATTTCTTATGCCACAGGATCATGAATATTTGGAATTCACTTCACAAGGGGTCTGTCAGGAGTTCAGCTGTTAGTTATAGTCAAGGCAGTGATCAATAGATTTTAACTGCGTGAGGGTAACGGGAAATGAGATTCATACAGGAAAGAGACAGCAATGGGGAATAGCAAACAGACTGAGGTACAAGGATCGAATGGCTCACTCTTACTTTTGTTTCTTACGCCATTATACTGAACATTTCTGCATGTAGTTTCTTTCTTCTCCTGTTTATCGTTTATGTAAAATCCCAGGAAAGATGTCCAAGTACTTAAATGCTGCATGAAACTCTCTGCCTGAAACCTGAATTAATAGAAGTACCCTTTCTGTTTTCCCTTTAAACTTTACCTTTTGCCATTTTGCAGTAGCAGTTTTATATTGTTTCTTTTAATGCTGCAGCCTTATCAGAGCTGCCCATTCTCACTTCCTTGAGAGCAGTACTGCTATTATCTCTAAAACACTTTCTCTTCTACTAGATTGTACATAGAAGGAATAGCAGAATCTACCTCATCATCAGTATAATTCACAGCACATTCCTGAGTATAGAAAACAGCTTTAGGTATACAAGTGATTAAAAATCAATGTCATTCTTTTTGGATGAGAGAGTTTAATGGGATTACTGTTGTTGTATCAAGTGTTTGAGTGGGCATATTACTAGTTATTAACTCAAATGCCAGAACACAAAATGTTTTAGAAAATTTGACAAGCTAATTATTAAAGTAAATTGCCTTACATAACAAAAGTTTTTATTAGCTTGAATGCCAATAAAATTTAGTTAGTGTCAGGTATTTCTTGTAACTAATGGATATTGATTATGATATGTCTCATATTAAATCAGTTGATGAGTTGTTTTGAACAGAATTTTGTACAGCAAAATACATCAGTTACTTTGTTCTGGTCGTCAACCTGAAACGGTAGCTCTGTTTCTCGTCCCACAGCTGCAGCCTAACATACTAAGTTATATCACTTTAAAGCATGGTGTTCAAATTCGTAAAATATATTGGAACACTGGCCTTTAAAGGTGGATGAGGTTCTGTCAGTGCCTTTGATCTGCAACTGCACTCAAACTGCGGTTCCGTGCGGCAATGGGCCCCACGCCCAGGGCTCACCGACCGGCCGTTTTTTGATAACCCAAGGGTGCGGCCGAGAAGACTCGCATGCCTTTGGGGTTCCATTGCTTCGTGGCCCTGTGAATGAACCAATTCCGGGCTGGTGTCACTGACTGAAGCAATAGAACTATTGAACTATTATTTTCACATTTACCAAGGTACAATGGAAACCTTCGTTTTGCATGCACGCACACCGAATATTTCATCATATCAGTGCATTGAAGAAGTACAAGGGAAAAGCAATTAAAAATACAGAATTATGTGTTACAGTTGCAATGCAGACAGACAACAAAGTCCAAGGTGATAACAAGGTACTCGTTAAGGTCAAGAGTCTATCTTTTTGTACTCGGTGACCGTTCAGTAGTCTTATAATAGCAGGATAGAAGCTGTCCATGAACCTGGTAGTACGTGCTTACAGGCTTTTGTGTCTCCTGTTTCATGGAAGGGGCAGAAAAGAGAATGTCTGTGGTGGGTGGGGAATTTGATAATGTTGGCCACTTTACCAAGGCAATAAGAAATGTGCACCAAGTTCTTAGAAGGAAGGCTGGTTTTTGAGATGTGTTGAAGTGTGTTCACAACACTCTGTGGTGCTTTGTGGTCTTGAGCAGAGCTGTTGCCATATCAACCTGTGATGCATCCAGATAGGATATTCCCTGTGGTTCACCTATAAAAATTGCAACTAAGTGAATTTGTGATGATCACCTTCAAAATTTATTAGCTGCTGGATGGATCCCTGAATCCTGGTAACTGTCATTTTTTAAGTTTGGTCATGCACTCCAATCCTGTATTTTGATTTCTTTTTTGCATTGTTCCTTTATTTTAAGCTAGAGCTTTTACCAGCAGCCAATCCAGACATTGGAAGTTTCGAGAGGAGGGGACTTCAATCAGGTCCACTGCCCGAGGATAAAAGAAAGCAACAGGTTGCGGCAGCATAATAGAGCTTTGACCAGTGACCATTCAGCATTTGGGATCGATTAATAAGAACAAATTAAAGGAAGGCGGGGCAAGCGCAGCAGCCATCATCTGAGTGGACATACAGTCGAGTAATGATCTCAAGGCTTTAGCTCTTCAAGGCTTCAATGAAGAGATGCTTCACTCAGAGAAAGCAAAGGAAAGAAAAGCTCAATTTTTTTTTCCTTCTCTTCTTTATATCTGCTCAGCTAGGACAGTAGGGATGCCAGGCAGGATAGTGAAATGCTCTGTGTTGTGGGACGTGGGAAGGCGGGGAGACCTCCAGTGTTGCTGACAACTGTAGCTACAGGAAGTGCACCCAGCTGCGGCTTCTATCAAACCGTGTTAAGGAGTTAGAGCTGGAAATGGATGAACTCTGGTTCATTTGGGAGGCTGAAGGGGTGATAGATAGAACATATAGCGAGGGCACAGTAAACTGGGTGACATTCAGGAAGGGGAAAGGGGTTAAGGAGCCAGTGCAGAGTACCCTTATAGCTACTCCACCCCCACAACAGGTATATTGTTGTTAGTTAGGAGAATGGACAGGAGTTTCTGTGGGTGAGAATGAGATTCCCAGATAATATATTGCCTTCCAGGTGCTAGGGTCCAGGATATCTCAGATTGAGTCCTCAGCATTTTTAAGTGGGAGGCTAAACAGCCAGATGTCGTGGTCCATGTAGGCACCAATGACATGGGTAGGACAAGTGATGAGGTTCTGCATAGGTAGTTCAGGGAGTCAGGTGCTAAGTTAAAGGGCAGGATTTCCAGGGTTGTGATCTCAGGACTGCTACCCATGTCGTGTGCTAGTGAGGCTAGAACTAGGAAAATTATACAGTTTAATATGTGGCTAAGGAGTAGGTGTAGGAAGGAGGGCATAAGATTTTTGGATGTTTGGGCTCTCTTCCAGGGAATGTGGGACCTGTACAGAAGAGACAGTTTGCACCTGAATTGGAGGGGGTCTAATATTCTAGCAGGTAGGTTTGTTAATGCTGCATGGTAGGGTTTAAACTAGAGTTACAGGGGGATGGGAACCAGAGTGCCAGAACAATTAGCAGAGAGGTTGTGGAGGCAGATGTTGGTAAGACCTCAGACAAAGTTAGGAATCAAAAGGTTGAGCATTGCGCGACTAGTGTTCTGAGTTGCCTATATTTTAATGCAAGAAGTATCATAGGAGAGGTGGATAATAGTGCTGAAGATGAAGTAGCTGGTATAAAAACAGAGGCAATGTATAGTGAGGGATGTTGATAGGGCAACATGGTAATTAACAGGATGAGTTGCGATATAAAAGGTGGACAAAATTGAAAAAGGTGAATACAGGACTGAAGGTGTTGTATCTGAATGCGTGCTGTGTGCAGAATAAGATAGATGAACTTGAAGAGTAGGTATGATAGTGTAGGCATCACTGAATCATGACTGAAATCTTATAGCTGGGAGCTTAATGTTTAAGGATACACATTATATCGAAAGGATAGGCAGGAAAGCAGAGGGGGAAGCATTGCTCTGTTGGTAAAAACTGAAATCAAATCATTAGAGGGTGGTGACATCGGGTCAGAAGGTGTTGAATCATTGTGGATAGAGCTCAGGAACTGCAAGAGTAACAAGACCCTAATGGGAGTTGTATACAGACTCACCCAAACAGTAGTAAGAATGTGGCCTACAAATTACAATGGGGGATAGAAAATGCATGTCAAAAGGGCAATGTTACAATAGTCATTGGGGATCTTCAATATGCAGGTAGATTGGGAAAATCAGGGTGGTGCTGGATTATAGGAACGGTCTTTCTAGAGTGCTTATGAGATGGCTTTTTAGAGCAGCTCATGGTTGAGCCCACTAGACTAGAGAAGCAGCTATTCTTGAATTGGGTGTTGTGCAATGAAACAGAATTGATTAGAGAGCTTAAGGTAAAGGAACCCTTAAGGGAAGTGATAATAATATTTGAAAGGAGAAGCTAAAATCAGATATATCAGTGGAGTAAAGGGAATGACAGAGGTATGAGAAAGGAGTTGACCAGAATTGATCGGGTAAAACGCTGGCAGGGATCATAGTAGAGCAGCAGTAATTCGGAGGGCACAGGATATATCCATCCCAAAGAGGAAGAAGTATTCTAAAGGAAATATGACACAGCCTTGGCTAACAAGAGGAGTCAAAGTCAACATAAATGCCAAAGAATGGGTATATAATAGAGCAAAAATTAGTGGAAAGTTAGAGGATTGGGAAACTTTTAAAAACCATCAGAAGGCAACTAAACAGTCATTAAGGGAATAAAGATGGAATACGAAAGAAAGCAGCCACTAATATTAAAGAGGATACCTCAAGTTTCTTCAGATACGTAAAGTGTAAAAGAGGGTTAAAAGTAGATATTGGACCGCTGGAAAACAATGCTGGAGAGGTAGTAACGGGGGACAGCGGATTAGCAGACGAACTGAATAAGTATTTTGCATTATTCTTCACTGTGGAAGGCACTAGCAGTATGGTGGAAGTTCCAGGTGTCAGGGGGCATGAAGTGTGTGAAGTTACCAATACTAGAGAGAAGGTACTTGGGAAACTGAAAGGTCTGAATGTTGATAAGTCACCTGGACCAGAAGGTATACAACCCAGTGTTCTGAAAGAAGTGGTTGAAGAGATTGTGGCGGCATTAGTAATGACCTTTCAAGAATCACTAGATCTTGAAATGGTTCTGGAAGACTGGAAAATTGCAAATGTCACTCCACTCTTCAAGAAAGGAGGGAGGTAGAAGAAAGAAAACTATGGGCAAGTTAGTCTGACCTCAGTGGTTGGGAAGATGTTAGAGTTGATTATTAAGACCATAAGATCATAAAACCATAAGACATAGGAGCATAATTAAGGAATTTGACCCATCGAGTCTGCTCTGCCATTCAATCATGGCTGATCCTTTTTTTTCCCTCCTCCTTAACCCCATTTCCCAGCCTTCTTCCTGTAACCTTTGATGCCATGTCCAATCAAGAACCTATCAATCTCTGCCTTAAATATACCCAATGACCAGAGTCAATGTTCATGCCATCAGGTTGGAGGCTACCCAGACGGAATATAAGGTATTGTTCTTCCAACATGAGTGTGGCTTCATCTTTACAGTAGAGGACCTTATATTCCTTATACACCTTATATTCCGTCTGGGTAGCCTCCAACCGGATGGCATGAACATTGACTTGTCCAACTTCCGCTAATGCCCCACCTCCCCCTCATACCCCATCCGTTTTATATTTATTTATATGCACACATTCTTTTTTCCTCTCTCTCCTTTTTCTCCCTCTGTCCCTCTCACTATACCCCTTGCCCATCCTCTGGGCTTCCCCCTCCCCCTTGTCTTTCTCCCTGGGCCTCCTGTCCTATGATCCTCTCGTATCCCTTTTGCCAATCACCTGTCCAGCTCTTGGCTCCATCCCTCCCCCTCCTGTCTTCTCCTATCATTCCGGATCTCCCCCTCCCCCTCCCACTTTCAAATCTCTTACTAACCCTTCTTTCAGTTAGTCCTGATGAAGGGTCTCGGCCCGAAACATCAACTGTACCTCGTCCTAGAGATGCTGCCTGCCCTGCTGCATTCACCAGCAACTTTTATGTGTGTTGCTTGAAATTCCAGCATCTGCAGATTTCCTCGTGTTTGCGTATTTCATCATCTAAATCATTTATATACAGCATAAAAAGAAGTGGTCCCAAACGGACCCCTGCAAAACACCACTAGTCACTGGCAGCCAACCAGCCAAGGATCCTTTTACTCCCACTTGCTGCCTCCTACCAATCAGCCAATGCTCTAACCATGTTAGTATCTTTCCTGTAATACCATGGGCTCTTAACTTGGTAAGCAGCCTCATGTGTGGCACCTTGTCAAAGGCCTTCTGAAAGTCCAAATATACAACATCCATTGCATCCCCTTCATCTAACCTATGTGTAATCTCCTCAAAGAATTTCAACAGGTTCGTCAGGCAGGACTTTTCCTTAAGGAAACCATGCTGACTTTGTACTATCTTATCCTGTGTCACCAAGTATTCCAGCACCTCATACTTAACAATTGACTCTAACATCTTCCCAAACACTGAGGTCAGGCTAAATGGTGTATAATTTCCTTTCTGCTGCCTTCCTCCTTTTTTAAAGAGTGGAGTGACATTTGCAATTTTCCAGCCCTCTGGCACCATGCCAGAGTCCAATGATTTTTGAAGGATCATTTCTAGTGCTGCCACAGTCTCCAACACTACCTCTGCAGTTCATCTGGTCCGGGTGACTTATGTACTTATAGGTTTTTCACATTTTTGAGCACCTTCTCCCTTGTAACAGTAACTGCACTCACTTCTCTTCTTTCACACACTACAACATCTGGCACACTCCTAGTGTCTTCCACAGTGAAGACTGATGCAAAATACTTATTTAGTTCATCTGCCATCTCCTTGTCCTCCGTTATTATGTCTCCCGCCTCATTCCCTAGCGGTCACATTTCCACTCTCGTCTCTCTTTTATTTTTTACATACTTGAAAAAGCTTTTACTATTCACTTTGATATTATTTGATTGCTTGCTTTCATATTTCATCGTTTCCCTTCTAATGATTTTTTTAGTTGCTCTCTGTAGGTTTTTAAAAACTTCCCAATCCTCTATTTTTCCACTAATTTTTGCTTTGTTGTATGCCCTCTCTTCTGCTTTTACATGAGCTTTGACTTCCCTTGTCAGCCACGGTTGTACTATTTTGCCATTTGAGTATTTCTTTGTTTTTGGAATACATCTATCCTGCAGCTTCTTCATTTTCCCCAGAAACTCGCATCGTTGCTGCTCTGCTGTAATCCCTGCCAGCATCTCCTCCCAACTTACTTTGACCAACTCCTCTCATGCCACTGTAATTTCCCTTACTCCACTGAAATACTGCTGTGTCAGACTTCATTTTCTCCCTATCCAATTTCAAGTTGAACTCAATCATATTGCGATCATTGGTTCCTAAGGGTTCTTTTACCTTAAGCTCCCTAATCGCCTCCAGTTCATTACATAACACCCAATCCAGTATGGCTGATCCCCTAGTAGACTCAATGATAAACTGCTCTAAAAAGCCATCTCTTAGGAATTCGACAAACTTACTCGCTTGAGATCCATTACCGACCTGATTTTCCCGTTCGATGTGCATGTTAAAATCTCCCATGACTATCATAACATTGTCCTTTTGACATGCCTTTTCTATTTCCTGTTGTATCCTGTGGTCCACCTCCCAGCCACTGTTGGGAGTCCTGTATATAACTGCCATCAGGGTCCTATTTTCCTTGCAGTTTTGTAACTCAACCCACAAGGATTTAACTTCTTCGATACTATGTCACATCTTTCTACTGATTTGATGCTATTCTTTACCAGTAGAGCCACGCCTCCCACTCTGCCTACCTTCCTATCCCTCTGTTACAATGTGTAACCTTGGACATTCAGCTCCCAACTACAACCATCCTTCACCCACGATTCATTGATTGCCACAGCATCGTACCAGACAATCTGTAATAGAGCAACAAGATCATCCACCTGATTTCTTATACTTCGTGCATTGAGATACGACATCTTGAGTGCCGTATTTTCTACCCTTTTTGATCTTGCATCCCTAATGTACTGAAACTTACCCTGTTGGCTGTGACTATGTCCAATCACTTGCCTGCCCTTCCTGACAGTCTGACTGCACGCTATCTTTACTTTATTAGCATCGGTCCAATCCTGAGTTCCATCACTCCAG
Source organism: Mobula birostris (assembly GCF_030028105.1). Lineage (NCBI taxonomy): Eukaryota > Metazoa > Chordata > Chondrichthyes > Myliobatiformes > Myliobatidae > Mobula > Mobula birostris. The sequence goes on from NC_092377.1 coordinate 106,248,809, forward strand.
TTCCCACCCCCCTGCCAAATTATTTTAAACCCTCCCCAACAGCCTTAACAAACCTGCCCGCAAGAATATTGGTCCCCCTTGTGTTCAGGTGCAACCCGTCACTCTTGAACATATCATACCTCCCCCAGAAGAGATCCCAATGATCCAAGAACCTGAAGCCCTTCCCCTTGCACCAGCTACTCACCCACGCATTTATCTGCCAAGTCATCGTTTCTACTCTTACACGTGCGTGGCATAGGCAGCAATCCAGAAATTACTACCCTGGAGGTGCTGCTTCTCAGCTTTCTACCTAGCTCTTTAAATTTTCTTTTCAGGACCTCTTTGCTTTTCCAAGACATCTGGCTGTTCTCCCTCCCTCTCCGAAATGTTGTGGACGCAATCTGAGATGTCCCTGACCCTGACACCTGAGAGGCAACATACCATCTGGGTGACATGTTCACATCCACAGAATCTCTTGTCTGTTCCCCTCACTATTGAGTCCCCTATCACTACCACTCCCTTCTTCTCTCTCTTCCCCTTCTGCACCACGGACCCATGCTCAGTGCCTATAACCCGGTCGCCATGGCATTCCCCTGGAAGGTCATCCTCGCACAAAAGTATCCAAAGCGGTATACTTATTTTTGAGGGGAATAGCCACAGGTGTGCTCCGCTCTAACTGCCTATTTATATTTCCATTCCTCCTGACAGCGACCCATCTACTTGCCTCTTGCAGCTTCGGGGTGACTTCTTCCCTCTAATCAATTATCTCCTCACCCTCCCATATAAGCCAAGGGTCATCCAGCTGCTGCACCAGATGCACTTCATGCAGATGTAGTTCCCTGAGAGACTCTGGGTCTCCCAGGAGTCCCAACATCCGGCATGAAGAATGCACAACTGCCATTTACTATACCAGGTACAGTAAGAGAAAAACAAAAAGAAAATCTTAACAGGAGTTTACCCAGAGCCAGCACTTCCTCCAAGCCAAAGCCTGATGCTTCGACTCTCGCCACTGGCCTACTCCCAACAATGGCTGCTCCACTTGTCCCTCCTGTACTTTTATTTAGTGTGCAGTGCTCTGCACCCACCACTGGTAGGTCCTCTGCAATTAAAGATGAGGTCTCAGAGTACTTGGAGACATGATAAAATAGATTGTAGTCAGCATGGTTTCCTCAAGGGAAAACTTTGCTTGACAAATCTGCAGGAATATTTTGAAGAAATAACAAGGAGGATAGACAAAGGAGAATTAGTTGATGTTGTGTACTTAGATTTTCAGAAGGCCTTTGACAAGGTGCCACACATGAGATTGCTTAACAAGCTACTAGCCCATGGTATTACAGGAAAGATTCTAGCATGGATAAAGCAGTGGCTGATTTGCAGGAGGCAAAGAGTGGGAATAAAGAGGGCCTTTTCTGGCTGGCTGTTGGTGACTAGTGGTGTTCCACAGGGGTCTGTTGGGACCGATACTTTTTACGTTATATGTCAATGATTTTGATGATGGAATTGATGGCTTTGTTGCAAAGTTTGCAGATGATATGAAGATAGGCGGAGGAGCAGGTAGTTTTGAGGAAGTAGAGAGTCGATAGAAGGACAGACAGATTAGGAGAATGGGTAAAGAAGTGGCAGATGGAATACCGTGTCGGGAAGTGTATGGTCATGCACTTTGGTAGTAGCAATGAAAGCATTGACTATTTTCTAAATGGAGAGAAGATACAAAAAACTGAGCTGCAAAGGGACTTGGGAGTCCTGGTGGAGGATTCCCTAAAAATTAATTTGCAGGTTGAGCCTGTGGTGAGGAAGGCAAATGTGATGTTGACATTCATTTCAAGAGGACTACCACATAAAAACAAGGATGTAATGTTGAGAATTTATAAAGCACTGGTAAAGTCTCACTTGGAGTATTGTGAGCAGCTTTGGGCCCCTTATCTTAGAAAAGGATGTGCTGAAACTGGAGAGGGTTCAAAGGAGGCTCACAAAAATGACTTCATGTTTGAACAGCTTATCATATGATGAGTGTTTGATAGCTCTGGGTCTGTATTCACTGGAATTCAGAAGAATGAGTTGTGACCTCATTGAAGCTTATTGAATGGTGAAAGGCCTTGATAGAGTGGATGTGGAGAGGGTGTTTCCTACTGTGGGAGGAATTTCTCTAGCCAGAATGATGAATCTGTGGAATTCTTTGCCCCAGGCAAATTCTTTGTGTATATTTATGACACAGATTCTTGATTCTTCAGGGCATGAAGGGATATAGGGAGAAAGCAGGAGGTAGGGGCTGAGAGGAAAATTGGATCAGCCATAATGAAATGTCAGAGGAGACTCGATGGACCAAATGGGCTAATTTTACTCCTATATCTTATGTCTTATGGTCTTATTATATTTGCATGAGGCACAAAATTTCAATGTAACAGTTAGAATAATGACAATAACTGTATTCTTAATCATCTGTTATACTGCCCAGGTATTGCACTATTGTGATGCTGAATTACAAGGTTCAATGTAGTGTCATATCGAATTATAGAATAAAAAGAAATCAAAGGATATTGTTGAAAGAGTTCAGGCTCTTAAAAATTTGAAAGGAGACTATCAAAATGAAAACTGTCATCTAGAGTGGGGGTAGAAGGTCCCCTTGTTGTGGAAGGTCTTGCTCATCTGTACCAAAACAAAGCATGCTCATTTTTCATTTTGGCAGACAAATAATTTCAGTTTTTACAGTGCACATTATTCTTCATTTATTATTGGAAAAACTTTTGATTAATCAGAGGGGTAACATATATGTGCTCATTTTTTCTACCCAGTTTTATTAAAAGAGCAATTATATAAATTGCAATTAACACAATATGCTCTCCTCTTCTTGATATATGAAAGGAATAACAGGGTAACCTGATCTAATCAAATGGTGTCTTCCCTTCAGAGTTCTTCTTGAATCTTCCCACAAATTTCAGATGTACCTCTCTTTGTCTCAAAAGCTAGAACCAATAATGTCACTACATCACCTCGAGTCACGAGTTTCTTGATTGACAGTATAATGACACCTCTGTCTGAGGTGCTATAATCAGGGTGCGGTCTCCACTGGAGACATGAGTTTGAATTCTGTTTCTAATATTCTACATTTTGAACTCCTTGTTATTATATAGATGAGCATTACTACATATCAAAGATCAAAGTACTTTCTTAAAATCAAAGTATGTATGCATATACAACCCTGAAATCCATCTTTCCCAAACAGTCATGAAACAAGAACCATGGAACTAACTTGCCCAAAGAAAAACATCAAACATCAAACATCAAATGCTTCCCCCTCCCCCGCACAAAAAAAATCATGCAAATGGCAACAAAAAGAGAGCAAAAACACAGAATGAAAAGGCATATTTCATTACAGTTCAGGTCAGTGTTCGTTATCTGCAGGCTGCCCTGATTCAAAAATCACCCAAAAGTAGTGACAAAAAAGAGCAACCAGAGCTGGAACACATCATAAACTAGAGAATCTAAATCTACAAACTGTGTCAATTACATGGGACTCTCAAGTTTAGTCCTCTAGCTGGGTCAACTGCCATTCAAACTGTCTTTTAAGTGGCTTCCCTGGCATAGCTGTAGCGTATTTTCTTCACAAATTAAAACATCCTTAGTTTAGTCCCAGTCAATACTGATTCTGAGACTGCCTTGAAACCTACAAAAGGCATACAGAAAATCTATAGCTAATCTAAATCGAATCAGCACATAGGCAGGAGATTGAAAATCTGTGTGGTGCCACAACAATAACCTCACACTTAATGTCAGCAAGAAAAAGGAGCTGATTATTGACTTCAGAAAGCAGAAACCAGAGGTCCATGAGCTGGTTTTGAACAGAGGATCAGAGGTGGTGAAGGTTAGCAACGTTAAAATCTTCAGTGTTATCATTTCAAAAGATGTGTCCTGGGCCCAGCACTTAAGCGCAATTATAAGAAAGCCTGGCAGTGCCTCTACTTTATTTGAAGCTTGCGAAGAATTGGCATGACATCTGAGACTTTGACAAACTGTATAGATGTGTGGTGGAGAGTATATTGACTGGTTGCATCACAGCCTGGTATGGAAATGGAAAATCCTACAAAAAGTAGTGAAATCAGCTCAGTCCATCACAGGAACTTTGTTCTCGCTGCTGCCATCAGGAAGAAGGTACAGGAGCCTCAGGGCCCACACCACCAAATTCAGGAACAGTTATTTCCCCTCAGCCATAAGACTCTTGAACTAGTGAGGATAACTTCACCCTCCCCCATCACATAACTGTCCCCACAACCTATGAACTCACTTTCATGGACTTTTCATCTCATGTTCTTAATACTTATTACTTATTTTATTATTATTTTTTATTTATATTTTTGTTGTCTTTTGTACATTGGTCCATCCTGCGTGGTGTGGTCTTTTATTGATTCTGTTATGCTTCTTGGATTGACTGAATATGTCTGCAAGAAAATGAATCTCAGGTTTATATATGGTGACACATAAGTACATCGATAACAAAATTTACTTTGAACTTTGAACACCAGACAGATGAACGATTCAGAAACAACTTCTTCCCCTCTGCCATCAGATTTCTGAGAGGTTCATGATCACTATCTCTTTATTCCTTTCTGTTTGCGCTATTTATTTATCTTGTAATTTATCTTGTAAAGTAATTTTATATCTTTGCACTGTACTGCAGCCAAAATCAACAGATTTCATGGTACCTAAGACAGTGATACTGATCTTGATTCTGAATCTGAGAGCACCAGGAGCTGCAGAAATGACTGTCCAGTTTAAAAGCAACCATGTGCTTCTAACATATTGCATGGCAATGTAGGGGTGGTAAGGTTAAAGAAGAGAAAACAAGAGATGTAGTGTGGCTGAGAAATTTCAGACATCTGAACCACACAGATGGAAAAGACTGAACTGCAAATAAATTTAGTCTCTTAAGTGTGGACTTTTGAATGTTTGGAATTAAAGTTGTATGGAATGGACTTAATTAATCTAGAAAGATCTATCAACTTGTGAATTAACAATGTAATTTTTCCACATTCTGTGCTGTGTTTTTACAAAGCCCTTATTCCCAGGCTTGCAAGCCTGCCTCCAGAGACCCACCAGGCAGTACTGTGCAAGTACAGTAAAAATGCATGAACCAGGATGAGAGTAGAGTTGAGCATAAAAACTGCAATTATAATGCAATAAGAAAATTACTAAAATGTTAATCTAGTAATGATACATGTATTATAGTTACAGTACAGTGAGTATATGAAACTTAATCACACATGTTAAAGATATTTATACACTGTTTTTATCCTTTGTGACAAATCTGCAATTCCCTTTAAATAGAAACCTGTTATTCTGGCAATTGAACTGAAGTAATAGAAGCAGAAGTAAGCTATTTGACCATTCATGCTCACTCGGCCCCATTTATCAAGATTATTGCCTGATTTTCTATCTCAGCAGCATTTTTCTGCATTATTCCCACCTTGATTCCTTTAACATCAAGAATTCTAACTTTGATTTGAATGAACTCAACAATTAAGCCTCCAAAGCACACCCTCCCCCCACACAACCCACATGGGGTAATAAATTCTGAAGATTCACTACCCCATCAGTGTAGAAATTTCTCTTAACCTAAAGGAGCTTTTCCTTTGTTACGAGATTACAACCTTTGGTTTCAGCCAGGTGAAATGCCCATCCTACATCTGACCTATCGGTCTTTAAAATCCTTTGTAAATCTCAAAGAAATCTTTTCTTACTCTTCAAAACTTTACCTAGTTCAGTTCTAGACCACTCAATCTCTCCCTATATGTCAAACTTGCCATCGTTGAATCCCTGGATCCGTGGACCCAAGTCTAATGAATCTTTGCTGTGATTCATCTATGATAAAGTACATTCTTTCTTAGGTAAGGAAACCAAAACTATAGGAGTAGTCACAGTAAGGCCCAATGCAATTGCAATAATATTTCTTTATTTATAATAAAAGCTCTAACTCCTTTTGTCTGCCAAATTACTTGTTGTAGTTATATTTTGACTATCAATATCTTCTATAGGCATATCTAGATCCCGTTGAACAACAACAGTACCAGTCTCTCACCATTTATAAAATGCTCTCCCTTTGTTTATGGACCAAAGTAGGTGACCTAATAATTTTCTGTATTATATTCCACCTGCTGTTCTTGCCCAGTCACTTTACTTTTACCCATGAATTCTCTTTACGTCCTTCTCCATTCTCATCATTCCACCTAGCTTGCATATCATCAGCAAAGTTGAAAAAAATATTTGACTCCAACAGCCAAAGCAATGATATAGATTGTGAGAAGTGGAAACCTGAGAACTCATCCTTGTAGTACCTACTAATGATAACCTGTCAATCTAAGAAAGATCTATTTATTCCCATCTATTGTATCCTGTCCAGTAACTAATCAATATCTTTACATAACTCCTAATTCTTGTGGAATAATCTCTGATACATATATGTCATTCATTCCTCCTTAGTACTGTTCTATCTTAGCTTTTATTTACCCTCTTTCCAGCTCCCTTGTCCTCTACGTTGACCTTGCTGCTCTCCTTTATCTGTGCTTGGCTCTCAGCTAAACAAGGCTGTCATAGAGCACAAAGCAGAATCGGTACAATAAAATTTTACTTTTGCAAAGTACTACTACTACTACTACTACGTCGACTCAGGCCTAGGGGGCCAGCGTTGGGCACGATGACGGACTCTCCACTTCTCCCTCTCCCTCATCAGTGTGTTCAGTTCATCTACATTAGCCGTGCCGCGTCCATAAGACCATGAGACAAAGGAGCAGAAGCCGGCCATTCGGCCCATCGAGTCTGCTCCGCCATTTTATCATGAACTGATCCATTCTCCTATTTAGTCCCACTCCCCGGCCTTCTCACCATAACCTTTGATGCCCTGGCTACTCAGATACCTATCAATCTCTGCCTTAAATACACCCAATGACTTGGCCTCCACTGCTGCCCGTGGCAACAAATTCCATAGATTCACCACCCTCTGACTAAAAAAATTTCTTCGCATTTCTGTTCTGAATGGGCACCCTTCAATCCTTAAGTCATGCCCTCTCGTACTAGACTCCTCCATCATGGGAAACAACTTTGCCACATCCACTCTGTCCATGCCTTTCAACATTCGAAATGTTTCTGTGAGGTCTCCCCTCATTCTTCTAAACTCCAAGGAATACAGTCCAAGAGCGGACAAACGTTCCTCATATGTTAACCCTCTCATTCCCGGAATCATTCTAGTGAATGTTCTCTTGTACCCTCTCCAACGTCAGCACATCCTTTCTTAAATAAGGAGACCAAAACTGCCCACAGTGCTCCAAGTGAGGTCTCACCAGCGCCTCATAGAGCCTCAACATCACATCCCTGCTCCTATACTCTAGAAATGAATGCCAACATTGCATTTTGCTTTCTTCACTACTGACTCAACTTGGAGGTTAACTTTAAGGGTATCTTGTATGAGGACTGCCAAGTCCCGTTGCATCTCAGAACTTTGAATTCTTTCCCCATTTAAATAATAGTCTGCCCGTTTATTTTTTCTGCCAAAGTGCATAACCATACACTTTCCAACATTGTACTTCATTTGCCACTTCTCTGCCCATTCTTCCAATTTATCCAAGTCTCTCTGCAGACTCTCCGTTTCCTCAGCACTACCAGCCCCTCCACCTATCTTCGTATCGTCAGCAAACTTAGCCACAAAGCCATCTATTCCATGATCCAAATCGTTGATGTACAATGTGAAAAGAAGCGGCCCCAACACTGACCCCTGTGGAACACCACTGGTAACTGGCAGCCAACCAGAATAGGATCCCTTTATTCCCACTCCCTGTTTCCTGCCAATCAGCCAACGCTGTCTTCTAGGAGCGTGTTGACCATAGTCTTGGGAGGGCGCCCAGGGTTCATCCTCCCATGCTTGGGCTCCCATATGATGACTAGGCTGGCAGGTATCTCGGGGTGACGTAGACAGTGCCCCGCTAGTTGCAGTCTTCTCGCCTTGATTTTAGTGGTGAGCATTGGTAGGTCGTCATAGAGCTTGACGTTCGTCATGTGCTGTTACCAACTCACGTCAAGAGCCATCCGGAGCATCTGTGTATAGCAAACATCTAGAGACTTTCGCATAGTCTTGGTGAGTGTCCACGTCTCGCATCCGTACGTGAGAATAGACTCTATGACTGCTATGAAGATCCTCTTTTTAAGCCCTCTGGTCAGGTTCAACTTCCAGATTTCCTTCATGTTGTTCATAGCCCTCCATGCCAGCGCCTTCCGTATCTTTATGTCCTTCTCCAAACTCATCATTCTTGACCTGAGGTACTTGAAGTCAAAGACTTTCTTAATGGTATCATTCTTTATGGTCTTGAGAGTACCTTCGTCACAGTTAAACACCACGTACTCTGTCTTTTTAGCGTTTAGGTGAAGTCCAACTTTATTGCACTCAATTTCCACTTTTGTCAGTAGCTGCTGTGCTTCTTCTATCTGGTCAGAGAGCAGGACTACGTCATCTGCAAAATCGAGATCTGTGAGCGTAACTGGTCTGACCCTTTTGGTTCGCCCTGGTTTTTTGAAAAGTAAGTTGCACTAATGTAATTTAAAATACTACAAATATGTAACATTATATATTACAAGAAACTATCGAATAATTATATGGTAAGAAATGTTATAATCTGTTATTAATCACCATGCTACAATCTTTGTGCTCTAGTAGTCTTGCACAACTTTTAACTCTTAAAAATCATGCTGTTTACTGTGTAATTTGCTCCTCCTCCTCCTGTAGTATATACTTGCAGATCCTTTCTCTTTCTGCACCACAGCTCTGGATTTCCTATATAATTCTGGCTGCACTTCACCTCAGTTGTCAAAGTATTTTCCATCCCTCACCCTGTCCATATTTTCCATGTAGGCTGTCTAGGTTTGTCCCAAATCTCTCTTTTCATAATACAGAACATTCACACCCGTGACAATTGGGGTCACAGACTTACACAGCACCCAACCCATTGCCATTGGTTTCATGTCAAATATTAAGTACCCATCTTTAGAACTCCCATTTCCCAGCACTTGGCCTATAGCATTCTGCACCTTGGTGATTCAAGTGCTTGTCAAGTGCGTGTGCGCAGTCCTCTGGTGAAAAATGATATTGTATCTGTTAAATAGGGGCCGTGGACAATTCTGATTTGATAGAGAATGGACATGAAAGCACAGAGGAGCATCTGGAGAAATTTCTGAAACACCCGTTCGCTGCTGTCATTACTGTGTGGTCGGGAATCTTTCGGAGGGTAGGCCTCAAAATCCCTGGCCTTGCCTGCTTTTGGCGACCGAAAAGGAGGTCGAATCATTCGGACAGAGATGGCGCTCAGTACTCAGTGTCGGAGAGCTGATCAGAGCTCGAAGTTTTCGGATGACTCAGAATTGGGTTGTGGTCGGCATGGCAGGGAGAGTTTTTCTTCCTTCTCCCGTCTGCGTGGGACATTTGAAAAACTTTGAACTTTACTGTGCTCGTGGACTTCTTCATGGTATTGTTGCACTGTTTGTAACTATATGTTATAATTATGTGGTTTTGTCAGTTTTTTCAGTCTTGGTCTGTCCTGTGTTTTGTGATATCACACCGGAGGAAATAATGTACCATTTCTTAATGCATGCATTACTAAATGACAATAAAAGAGGACTACATGTCTTCATAATCTAATAGTCTTTAGATGTAAAAGTACCTGTCTCTAACACCCTCTCAGGCAGCACATTCCAGATTGTAATTGCAATACAGCGCGGAGTAGACACTTGTGCCCCACATGACTGTGTGGCGAGACTCTGCTCTAACTCCATCTACAAATACGCAGATGATACCACCGTAGTGGGGTGTATCTCGTGTAATGAGTCAGAATAAAGGAAGAAGATAGAGAGCTCAGTGAAATGGTGTCATGACAACAACCATTTCCTCAAAGCAAATGAGCTAGGCATTGATTTAGGGGGTGTGGGGTTTGGGTGGTGCACATGCTCCTGTTGCCATCAATAGTACTGAGATCGACTACAGAAAGTAAATAACCTGCATGTATCACTGTGTGATGGGCAGCTGCTCTGCCCCAAGTCCCAAGAAATTGCAGGGAGTTCTGAATACTGCTCTGCAGATCACACTGAGAGTATCTGCTGATTCTCTCATTGCTCTTTAGGTGAGCTTGCTGAACTAGTAGTCTAATATTAGAAAACTTTGTTATTTTTTTGGAACATAAATCTCAGAAGAGCAAATGAAATCTCAAAAGGCAGCCAGCCACCCCCGCCCCCAACCCACATGATGCTCTGAGAATGAAGAACACCGTGGAAAGCTGAACTAGGATGCCAGGCCCCTTATGCTTGGCCTACAGCTCAATATGATCACGGCTGGTCTATGCTGGCCTCAACTCCGCTTCTGTGCTAGTCAATTCCTCAATCTTACAAATATTGATACATTTCCACCTTAAATATATCTAACAATCTGGCCTCTACCATCCTCTAGGGAGAGAATTCCTGAGATTGTGTACTCTCTGATATAAGAAATTTCCAGACACTTTAGTTTTAAGTGACAGCCCTTTATTTTGTAACTATTTCCAAATGTGCGGATAATGCCACCATGGTGCACTGTATCTCACTTAATGATGAGACGGAACAAAGGAAGGAGATAGAGAGCTTAGGGAGTTCTGTGAATCTCGGCTGCAAAACCATATTCTACAATTGAACTTCGGTCTTCAAGGAGCAGAGGAGATGGGAGAAACCTCTTTTACATTGTTAAGCTCCCAAATGCGTCAGGATTGATAACATGACAGCTATTAATGAGTCAAACAGAGGGTGAATTAACAAATGAGGCAAGCAGGCACAAGCAACTGAATAATTTAATGAAGTAGATGGTAGCAACTAATCAATAAATGCAGAGCAGCTGGCATTCATAAATTATTAACTTAATAAAATAGCAAATATCTTTGAATCAACAAAGCAACCAATAAATTCACACAGCAGTAGGCACTAACTAAATACATCACAGTGCAATAGTAAATTAAAAAGATCACTGACAAACAGCATGAGTTAAATAATAAGGTAAAAGAGTAATGTACAAATAAATTAATTAACAGAGTAACAGCGATAGAAACTGGGTGGACAACAAATAAAACCTTAATAAGAGGCGTTCCATTAAATTTATAGGTAAGAGCAAATTCGTGCACAAAATGACATACATTGATGGTGCAGGGTGGTGGGATCTAACTCTAGTGATGGTCTTGGTACAATGATAGCAGCCTCGTCCATCTGCAGAAGAACCTGGGCTCACTTTTCATTCTTGGTCCCATCAGCACAAAACCCTATAGTAAGACTGAGGAAATTTGAAACTGTCAGAATTGTCATTATTCTTTGATATTGGACTCTTTGCTACTCTAGTTTCTATTGCATAATCTGAGGAAGAGCTGCAAAGTTCTTTACACCACTGGACGACATACAGTGGCATGCAAAAGTTTAGGCATCCCTGGTCAAAATTTCTGTTACTGTGAATAGTTAAGTGAGCAGAAGATGAACTGATCTCAAAAAGTCATAAAGTTAAATATGAAACATTCCTTTCAACATTTAAAGCAAGATTAGTGTATTATTTTTGTTTTGTACAATTTTAGAGTGGAGAAAAAGGAAAGAAGCATCATGCAAAAGTTTGGGCATCCCAAGAGATTTGAGCTCTCAGATAACTTTTGCCAAGGTCTCAGACCTTAATTAGCTTGTTAGGACTATGGCTTGTTCACAGTCATCATCAGGAAAGGCCAGGCGCTGCAAATTTCAAAGCTTTATAAATACCCTGACTCCTCAAACGTTGTCCCAACAATCAGCAGCCATGGGCTCCTCTAAGTAGCTGCCTAGTACTCTGAAAATTAAAATAAATGATGCCCACAAAGCAGGAGAAGGCTATAAGAAGATAGCAAAACATGTTCAGGTAGCTGTTTCCTCAGTTTGTAATGTAATTAAGAAATAGCAGTTAACAAGAATGGTGGAGGTCAAGTTGAGGTCTGGAAGACCAAGAAAACTTTCCAAGAGAACTCATAGGATTGCTAGAAAGGCAAATCAAAACCCCCATTTGACTGCAAAAGACCTTCAGGAAGATTTAGCAGACTCCGGAGTGGTGGTGCACTGTTCTACTGTGCAGCGACACCTGCATAAATATGACCTTCATGGAAGAGTCATCAGAAGAAAACCTTTCCTGTGTCCTCACCACAAAATTTAGTGTCAGAAGTTTGCAAAGGAACATCTAAACAAGCCTGATGTATTTTGGAAACAAGTCCTGTGGACCAATGAAGTTAAAATAGAATTTATTGGCTGCAATGAACAAAGGTATGTTTGGAGAAAAAAGGGTGCAGAATTTCATGAAAAGAACACCTCTTCAACTGTTAAGCACGGGGGTGGATCGATCATGCTTTGGGCTTGTGTTGTAGCCAGTGGCACGGGGAACATTTCCCTGGTAGAAGGAAGAATGAATTCAATTAAATACCAGCAAATTCTGGAAGCAAACATCACACCATCTGTCAAAAAGCTGAAGATGAAAACAGGATGGCTTCTACAATAGGATAATGATCCTAAACACACCTCAAAATCCACAATGGACTACCTCAAGAGGTGCAAGCTGAAGGTTTTGCCATGGCCCTCACAGTCCCCCGACCTAAACATCGTCCAAAATCTGTGGATAGACTTCAAAAGAGCAGTGCATGCAAGACGGCCCAAGAATCTCACAGAACTAGAAGCCTTTTACAAGGAAGAATAGGCGAAAATCCCCCAGACAAGAATTGAAAGACTCTTAGCTGGCTACAGAAAGTGCCAAAGGGGGTGTTACTAAGGACTGACAATGCAGGGCGCCCAAACTTTTGCTTCGGGCCCTTTTCCCTTTTTGTTATTTTATAACTAAAAGATGGAAATAAAAAAGTAATCTTGCTTAAAATATTAAAGAAATGTGTCATCCTTAATGCCTTTTGGAAATCAGGTCACCTTTTATTCGCTTAGCTATTCACAGTAACAGAAATTTTGATGGGGGTGCCCAAACTTTTGCATGCCACTGTATGTGCCTGTCAGTATGACTAAAGATGATCTCATTGCTCTCTTGGTAACCTTGCTGAACACAAATATATGCTTGTTTTCTACGTGACAAATATTTACTGTTCTTTAAGAAAATTGGGTGCAAACCACTTTGGGATATCATAATATTATGAAAAGTGTTAAATAAATGCTAGTTCTTTCTTTCAGTAATTGGATAATTTAATGGAGCAATAGCTGGGAATTAATACAGCGAAGAGCAACAGTGAATTAATAGTCTATGTGCAGAAAATTAAAGCGTACATATGAATATTTTCTATAAAAGTTATTTTTCCCTTTCAAATATTACTAAATACTTATTACTTACCATGAAAAAGCACACTCATTGATGCCAGCAGGCTAACATAAGAACATCATGCACAAGAAATTTATGCCAAATTATGATAAGCACTGAAAAGTCACGCATTCGCTAAATATGTAGATAGAATTCATCTGAGTGGCTGATAAATCAGCTTGGGGACTGCAGTGTATGGTACATTCAAATATTATTTCAGGTTGAATTGAAATAAAATTAATTACCTACTATGTAGTCCCAGAGGTAATTTCTTGTCTGATTTTCTATCTCATTACCATCTTCCCACATTCTCCAAATGCCCCTCGATGCCGTCTGTGCAGAGATAATTTTTACCTGCTTCTTGAATGTATTCAATGAATTAGCCTCCACCACTTTCTGGGTAGACATTTTCAGAGGATCATTACTCTTCCAGTTAAAACACTTCATCTCTTATTCATTGGAAATATGTTACCCCATATCCTAAGAACTTGTCTCCTGGCTCCAACTCAGTAGCCTGGAGAAACATATTCCCTGCAATATCCTCTAAACTCTGCCAAAACTATGCATACCTCAGTGAGATCTGAACTCTGCAGAAAACAGGCCCAGCTGCCCAATTCCTCCCCTTGCAACTCCTGCCATCCCAGGAATCAATGTGGTGAAGATTCACTACATTCCCTCCAGGCAAGAACATCCATTCTCTCTTCCATAAAGATACCCAAATTGCACACACTGTTCCAGGTGTTGCCTCATCAAGGCCCTGTATTAACTGTAGAAAGTCATCATTCCTCCTGTACTCAAACATCTTGCAATAAAGGCAAGCTTCCATTTGCCCCTCAATGCTTATCTCTCCAATATATTTGCTTAGAGTGACATTAGTAAGAACTTTGCTGGGTTGACTAGGTGGGTATAACTTTGTCGTGCCAGATTATGAAATGTCCTTAGCCTAAAACATTGGCTCTGATTTCTTCATATTGATGCTTCCTGATCTGCTGAGTTTCCCATACTTTCAGTTTTTGTTTCATATATTCAGCAACTATAGTTTTTTTGTTATCAATTATTTAGTATTTATTCTTCCACTAATTCAAACACAGCTTATTTAACCTTTTCAGAAGTCAATATGTTAAGAGGCAATCTATCTTGGCGGCAGTGATGTTTGTAGTGTCTGAACATCGTAATGAGATCCAGAAGTTGTCAATTGTGACAGTTTAAAACTTCATACTATTCTCAAATTCATAAATTATGGCTGAACAAAATTCAGTCCAGGATAACTTTTTGAAATTACTAACAGTGTAATGTTTTTAAAGTTCATTGTTTATTATAGATTAATATGCAACAATTTGAAATAGCTGCCATTCCAAGATTGCAGGCATGCAATATATTAAATTGCATTTTGGTCCTATGCTTGTATATTTTGTTTAGTGTTATACAAATGTGACTATGATAAAAACAGAATATATTCTTCTTCTTTAAGAGGCCCTGCGAGCCAGGATATTTTTCAAAAAGTGAGACTTTAACACTGTTACTGACCCTGGTGTCTTTTGCTGTCAATAACTTGCTTAAAAGCACCAATGACAGGTGATTAAAGAGATCATAATGAGAGCTTTATATATTGTGACCATTCAATAGGACTAATTAAATTAATTAAGCTCACATTTATTCCATTGTGACATGCATCTTCACCATGGAAGTTAAATCAGGGAATATTATAATGAGGTGATTCTGCAGATGAAGCAGCTGCAACCTGGTTTCTTGTAAATCAGGGATCATTTAAAACATGGAAGTATGCCTGGCACATAGTCAACAGATGATAGCATTAAACTGGACAAAAATGAGATGGTTGGCTTATTTTTCTTGCCTTTCCTTCTATAGTTTTACAAGCACTGCTGAGATATGAAGTAGCACCTTGGTCTAGATTTTCACACCCATTGATATCCTGAGAAAACAATGGCAAATGATTGCCATCTAGTAGCAGAAAGACCAAATTTTGGTCTTAGATTTAGCTTTTAAAGCTTTCTGCTGCCTGAAAAACTGCAATAGGGACGCTGAAATATTAGCTAAGTGCCAAATAATTTCTCCCACTGGTCTGGAAGTTGGCGCACATTGTGGCAGCTCTGTTGCCATCCAGAACCTGACAAAATGATTGAGCTGGTCATTATAAATACTAAGATTAAACTTTATCTGTGACATTTTCCCAAGTTTAAGGGCTAAAGTTTGGTTTTTCTGCTAATAGATTGTAAATCATTTGCCCTCTTTACTTGGTGATGTGTGGTGTGAAAATCTAGGCGACTGCACCTTTATAAGATGCATGACCAGTTTTTTGGGGACTAATCAAACGATATAGAGTCATAGAGTAATACAGAAAGAAGCAAGCCCTTTTCCCCAGCTTATAATTAGAATCAGAATTAGGTTTAATATCACTGACACATGTTGTGAAATCTGTTGTATTCCAGCAGCAGTACATTGCAATGCATAATAATAAAAACAACCATGAATTACAAAATTAAATTAAATAAGTAGTGCAAGAAGAGAGCAAAAATTATTAGGTAGTGTACATGGGTTTATTATCCATTCAGAAATCTGATAGCAGAGGGAAGAATCTGCCTAAAACATTGAATGTGATGAGGGCACACCTCCTCCTTGATGGTAGAAGTGAGATGAGGGCACGTTCTAGGCGATGGGACACCCATCCATTACAGTCAAGATGCCCTCTAAAATAGTTCCATTTGGCCCATATCCCTCTAAACCTTTCCTTTCCATGCTCTTCTTCAAATGTCTTGTACATAATGTTATTGTAATGTGGTTCAGAATAATTAAGTTCTATTGAAAATCTACTCATGGGTCAAGTAACTTCATGATTATTCACAGCTTCCAGGCCAGGGTTTGACCTTGTCAAAGAACAAACCTAATGGGGAAACTGGAAAACCTCAGCATTGAGGAAGTACTGACCAAAGCATTTCTTCAAGTGGATATGACTGCAATGATGCCAAGAAGTTATAGTAAGCCCAAAGATTTAGCAGAGGAGGATAAAAATATTGAGAAAGAAAGATCTTGTTTATAATAAGGGAGAACTGATGAGAAACATCAACACCGGCTTTTTCCCTTGTCCATTTGTCTTTCCCCACTGATCTCCCTCCTGGCACTTATCCTTGCAAGCGGAACATGTGCTACACCTGCCCTTACACCTCCTCCCTCACTACCACTCAGGGCCCTAAACAGTCCTTCCAGGTGATGCAACACTTTACCTGTGAGTCTGTTGGGGTCATTTACTGTGTCATCCTGGTTTGGCCTCTTGTATATCGGTGAGACCGGACGTAGATTGGGAGACTACTTTGCCGAGCATCAGCTTCCATCCGCCAGAACAAGCGGGATCTCCCAGCGGCCACCCATTTTAATTCCACTTCCCATTCCAATATGTCCATCCATGGCCTCCTCCACTGTCGTGTTGAGGCCACACTTAGGTTGGAGGAACAACACTTTATAGTCTGTTGGGTAACCTCCAATCTGATGATATGAACATCGATTTCTCAAGCTTCCGGTAATGCCTCCCCACCCTCCTTCACCATTTCCCATCCCCTTTTACCTCTCTCACCTTATCTCCTTGCTTGCCTATTGCCTCCCTCTGGTGCTCTTCCCCCTTCTTCTTTTCTTCCGTGGCCTTCTATCTCTTTCACCAATCAACTTCCCAGCTCTTTACATTATCCCTCCACCTCCAGGTTTCACCTGTCACCTGGTGTTTCTCTCTTTCCTCCACCCACCTTTTTAAATGTACTCTTCAGCATTTTTTCTCCAGTCCTACCGAAGGGTTTCGGCCCGAAACGTCGACTGTACTTTTTCCCATCGATGCTGCTTGGCCTGCTGAGTTCCTCCAGCATCTTGTGTGTGTTAACTGGCTTTAAGATTCTTTATGTCATAAAAAGGAAACGACAAGTAGAGGCAAATGTGGGCTCTTCATCAAGACAGGATAATTGATAATGAGTAATAGGAAGTGACAAAGGAACTAAACAATTATCTTGCATTTGCCTTCACAAAAAGAGACAAAGAAAACTTGACAGATGTGTAAAAGAACTCAAGCCTACTGAGAATGAGGTACTGAAGAACTTAGTCAAAATCTAGTACATGAGACATTGGTGAGTTTCAAGGTTAATAAATCCCAAGGACACAATGATTTACATCCCAGAATTTTAGAAAGATTGATTTTAGCTACAGTGGGTGCTTTTGGTTCAGTGGATTCTGGAACTATCCCTGTGATTTGATGTGATGCCACTCATAAAGAAAGGAGCAAGAGACAAAACAGGAAACTAACAACCTGTTGTCAATGGTAGGGGAAATGCTGGAATCTATAATGAAGGATATTTCACAACAGAGCGCTTTGAAAAGAATAATAGGATTAAGCAAAGTCAGCACGGATTTGTGAAAGGATAATAATGATTGTCTAATCTATTGGAGTTCTTTGAAGATATATCCTGCTGAACAGATAAGAGGGCATCAGTGGATATGTGCATTTGAATTTCCAGTACGCTCCTACTAAAGTTTCGCATGGATCTGCAGGGTGTTTCTAGTACTTTTTTAAAATTTTAGGTCACATGAATTTGGTTAACAAGGTGAGAGCACATGGAATTGAGGGTCATGTATTGATATGGACTTAGAATTGGTATTGCACAAAAATCAAAGAGTGGGAATAAACAGATACCACAGGAATCTGTGTTTTGGTGAGTTAGCAAGAACATGGCAGATGAAAAGAGCATAATATCAAAATATGTGAGGTTATCTACATTAATGTAATTTTAAAAACAGAATATTTGTTAAACAGTAAGAGATTTAGAAATGTTGATGTTCTGAGGAACCTATATTAAGTTGTAGGCAAGACGCTGAATACCAAA
This sequence comes from Mobula birostris, assembly GCF_030028105.1. Lineage (NCBI taxonomy): Eukaryota > Metazoa > Chordata > Chondrichthyes > Myliobatiformes > Myliobatidae > Mobula > Mobula birostris. The sequence continues at coordinate 106,267,016 of NC_092377.1, forward strand.
ATGCATGTGCAGCAAGTGATAGCATGTCAGCCTTTATTATGGGAGGCTTTATTTGCAAGTGTAAGGGTGTCTTATTACTTATTACATTGGGCATTGGCCAAGCTGTGTCTGGAGTATTGTATACAGTTTTGGACTCCTGGCCAGAGGAAAGAAAAATTTTTATTTTTATTTACTCAGCTTTTTCTACAACTGTGCTACTTAAAGGGCCAACACTCATCCCGCTTTGTTTCTCGCTAAGATATGAAATATTCTAGTTCTTCAAATATGACCTCAAGTATGTATGAATGTTTAGCCCTTGGAGTTCAGGGTCACTCTCAGATTCTTGCCCTAAGCTCTGCTGCTGCCAGTCTCTGCCACACTCACACTTTGCTGCGTACATTTGCATCAAGGAAACCACCCAAATTTCATACTCGTGGAGTAGAGGCTTTAGCTACTTTTGCTTCAGCACAATGGAGGAGATAAAGTGGGTACAGTAACTTTCTTGTTTTTAGGCTTTCCAAAGACGCATTCAGAAATATCAGTAATGTTCTTACAGTACCTTCCCTGGCTCTAGAGTGGAAATCCTACATAACTCAATGCAAAAAAAAGAGAGTGTTTTCTTTGGTCATGGTCCTTCACTGACTTGTGAAATTACTTCTGATACCCAACCTCCCCCTCGCTGCTGCCCTCCTATCATCCTTCCATTCATTAAGAACTCTTCCTTACAGCTGGAAATGTGCTGTTTATGTCTCTGACAGCTGCAAAGATAGAACCTGCTGGGCTGCCTGCTGAGAACTGTAATAACTTGCATCACATCGACTGACAAAAGTCGGTTTCAGTGTAGCTTTACTAGGAAAACTTGACCGTACTCATCTGTAAACCACTGTTACAGTTTACATGCTCTGTGTGACTTATACATGGCATTTTTAAGTCAACACGATATGATGTGGTGCACTTTCTTGGTCTAAGTTTCTTAATCTCATTAATTTTCCACCATATTTACACAGCAATAATTATGTTCCGTTTTCTCTTTTCACTTCTGATACATTGTTTTAACAAGCATCGTAGAATCTCTTATTTTCTTCCTTGAGCGTGTGCATTGCTTTGGTTTATAATCTGTTTATGTTGTTTATGGGTACCTGTTGAAGATCCATGGCAGAGGATACATGTAAGCAGGCACATGAGCAGATAGAGCACGTTATTTTTAATTTATTCATTTTCAGATGCTGCAGGCCTGCATTTGTTGCCCCGGAGAGGATTGTGATGAGCCACCTTTAGCTAAGGAACAAATGAATGACGTGTTAGGCTATTTCAAAAATTATTTGAAGGTACAGCCACTTTATTGTTGGGCTGGAGTCATGGATGAACCAGATTGGATCAGGACGGCAGATTTCTTATAATTTTATTTTAAACCTGTTGTTTCATGGATATTGTTACAGAGACTGGTCTGTTTCGATTGTTCAATATAGTTATCCCAACCAAACTTATCATTAAGCTTCAGACCCTGGGCCTTTGTCGCTCCTTCTACAACTTCCTCATTGGCAGACCTCAGTCAGCAGTAACAGTTTTGGTAATAGCATCTCCTTGCCATCCATCAGCACAGGTGCACCTCAAGGCGGCATGCTTAGACCACTGCTCTGCTCTCTATACAAACATGACTGAGTAGCTAAGCATAACTCCAATGCCATCTTTGAATTTGCCACGACACTGCTGTTGCTGGATGAATCACAGGTGATGATGAATCAGCTTACTTACCTGGTCGAGTTTTTCCATAAAAACAACTTCTTTGCTTAATGTCAGCAAAGTTAAAGAGCGGATTGTGAACTTCAGGAAGGAGAAGAGGGAAATGTGCCAGTCTATACTGGGGGGGATCAGTGGCATAGGGAGTCGACAGCTTTAAATTCCTGGGCATTGACGTGTCATCTGTCCTGGGCCCATCACATAACTGCAGTCATAAGGGAAGTGTGAATGTATCTTTACTTTCTTAGGCAGTTAAGGATGTTCAAACACTCGAACAAACTGAATAGATGTATTGTTGAAAGTATCCTGACTATTTCATGGTCTGGTACAGAACAAGAATGCAAGAGCTGCATGAGTAGTGCACTCTGCCCAGTACATCACAGGTATGTCCCTCCCCATCATGCTAGTATCTACAAAAGCTGCTGCTGCAAAAAGGCAATATCTATAATCAAAAGTCCCCACCATCTGGATCTTGAATCAAGCAGAATGTACCACACCACCAGGTTCAAGAACTGCTACTTCCCTTCAGCCATTTGGTTCTTGAACCAACTAGCTAAACACTAGTCATTACAGTTTAGCAACACCATGACCACTTTGACTACCTTGCACTAAAATGGATCTTTGTTTTCTTTTAATTATGCTTTCTTGTAAAAAAAATTGTGTACAATTTTAAGATAATTTGCTTTTCTTGTGAATGCAATATGCTTGTGATGCTATTACTATGAGTGCATATATGTACTTGTACATATGGCAATAAACTCAGCTTTGACTGAATTAACTGGATTTAAATTCCATTTGGGTGGATCGATAGACCAAGTCACAAAATTACTATAGTTTGGCAGGCTTTAGCTAGGAAGGAGAGTGTAACGGCCATTCTTGATACCAGATAAGCACAGTCCTGAGATAAAGCCACTGAATGTTTGAAATGATGAACAACTGAAGGGAACCTTGGTTGATATTTCTACTTCAAAGCGAAAATACATATTTCAGAAGATCTGTGGAGTGCAATTTCCTTTTCATGAAGTGCAAAACTGATCATTCAAAAATCTTCAAGGATTATTCACAAGAAACTTTGCTTTAAAAATAAAGTTACCAAAAATCAGTCATACTTATAAAGATATAAATGTCATAATTTGTTAAAAGTGATCTTATTAAATTCAGTTTTTTATTTAAATTTAATGCATTTATATGTTTTCAAATTAATTTGGATTTTAAATATTAATACAATGCCAGGTGTCTTATGCTTTCCTCACTTCTTCTCTACAGAGGATGTTCACAAGAATGATCCTGGGAATGAAAGGGTTAAAGTATGCAAAGCGCTTTATAGTTCTGGGCCTATACTGACTGGAGTTCAGAAGAATGGGCGGGGGGGATCTCATAGAAAGGCCTAGATACAGTGGACGTGGAGAAGATGTTTCCTATAGTGCGGGAGTCTAGGACCAGAATAGAGGGGTGTTCCTTTAGAACAAACACAAAGAGGAATTTCTTTATCCAGAGGATAGTGAATCCATGGAATTCATTGCCACAGTCGGCTGCAGAGGCCAAGTCACTGGGTATTTTTAAAGAGGAGGTTGATAGATTATTGATTAGTGAGGGTGTCAAAGGTTACAGTGTGAAGGCATGAGAATGGGGTTGAGGGGGTTAATAAATCAGCCTTGATGGAATGGCAGAGCAGACTCAATGGGTTGAATAACCTAAGTCCGCTTCTATGTTGTATGGTCTTATAGTCTCTATTACTGTTCTCCCAATACAATCCTTGTGTCTCCAGTTCTGCTGCTCACTTTTTAAATGGCTGCTTTTTCACTTTTTAAAAGCTCTTGAGACTTCCTCTGGTGAAGAGAAAGGATTTATGTTTCAGTGTTCCAGTCAATAATTAACAACAGGGATACTGGAGTCCTGTTGGGTTGTTATGACAGGCCACTTATCATGAATTACTGTTGTTAACATTGGTGCTCCCTGCAGTCTGGACTATCCAAATGCACCATTCTCCTAACAAGTCAGCATTGAAATGTTACATGCGGCTGGGCAGGGCAAAAACAGTGGTTGCAGGCTAAACAGACCACGCCTGCTAGCTAAATGTTGTGCATCACAGTTCAAGATGAATGAAATATCCGTGACTAAAAGAACTTGTGCTGGTGAATAGTAGACACATCGAGGTTTCGTTCAGCTTAAAAACTGTGTCAGTGGAAGGGGTGTAACACTGAAGTAGAGAGGGACAAACTGGAGAGTCCTTTAGTTTATTTAACAATAACTCAGTACAAAGTTTCACTACCTAAAATAATGACCATCTAGAAATGGTTGCAAGACCAATGTCAGTATGCACACAATTGTTAAATGATTTGGGCAAATTTAACTATTTTGAAGAAATTTTAATTCAAGGATGAGGACAAAGTATTTGGTAGAGAAAAAAAATTAGGCAAATAGCATTTCTGGAGAACAGATTTAGTGGCACATTTTAAAACATTGAAGAATCTTGGGAGATGATTAAGGAAGCGTTTTTCTTCTGATGAGAGTAAAAGTGTAAGAGATTCGTCAATTTAAATATGAGACTAAATAAAGACGAAAGGTGGTTAGGAGAAAATTAGTTATATCTGAAGCATGGAATAATACATTGTCACGGTTCTTGAGGTCATTTACTTCAAAGGTAGATAGCTATTTGAAATTCCAAAACTAAGAGGAGAATAGTAATAAGTTTGGATTGCTGCAGCAAAGAACCTTGACAGAATGATATGCCAAATGATGATCTTCAATAACGTGGTCACTGTTGCTTCTTAAAAAATGTAAATTATTTCCTTTCAGTATTTATTAGATGTCACGGTTAAGCAAAGCTAAGGTACCAAGGGATGTATATAAAGAGAACCTGCAGATGCTGGAATTCAGCAGGTCAAGCAGCTTCTGTAAAGAGGTAATCAGCATTTCAGATAAAGAATCTGCACCAGGAATGAGAGTGCAGAGGTGAGATAACCTGTATAAAGAGGTACAAGGGAGGGTTCCTCCAGCGTTTCATGTGTGTTGCTCAAGATTTCCAGCATTTGTGATAGAGGGAGGGTTAGGTAGGGGCTGGCAGGAGATCGGTAGAATGAGATGATGAGGGAGATGATGAGCAGGTAGGAGGGATGGAGGAGCAGATTTGTGTGACAGTGACTGGTGGGTGATGGGTAGAAACAAATAAGATAAAGAAGGGGAACATTTCAGATGTCATGGAATGGAAGACATCAATCTGAAAACAGATGTAGCAGAGGTAAAGAAACCAAGAGAAAGGGATGGTGCCATACGAGAAATTGAAAATGAGGAGGTGTAGTCAAGGTAGCTGTGTGTCTCAGTGGGTTCATAGTAAATGCCAGTAGATCTTTTATCTTCTGGGGTGGAGGCAGAGAGATCCAGAGAAAGGAGAGAGTTATCAGAAATGTTCCTAGTGAAATTGGGAACTTCATGGATGTTTGCACTGAAGGTGATAAAATTGATGAGTTCTGTGCAAGTGCACGAGCGTAGTTGTCAATGTAGCAGAGAAGGAGTTGGGGACTGGTGCCTGATTAGTTTTAGATCTTGACTCTTCCATATAGCCAACAAAATGACAGGTGTAACCATAGTGCCCATAGTTTGTAGAAAACTTTAATTTGTAAAAAGTGAGAGGAATCAAAGGGGAAACTGTTAAAGGAAGAACATATTCTGCCAAGTAGATGATTGTGTTAATGCAGGGGAAGTTGTTGGATAATAGTTCCAGAAGACCCAAGACCTTCCTAAAAAAGATGTATAAAGAATAGAAGTTGAGACAGTGAGTGCCCAGATATCTATTTCCATAACTATCCTGAAACTGGAAGAATTATGGTCCCATTTTTTTCCCATGTGACATTATGAACCACTTGTCCAGCCTCATTTTCCAAGCAGAGGTGGAGTGCACTCTCTTCTCTAGGAAGGCCATCTGTATATTGGCTCAGAATACTTTTCTGGATACACTAATACACAAATTCTGTCCAGTCTAGTCCCTTAGCACTAAGGCAGTCCCAGTCAATATTAAGAAAGTAAAATCACCTATTATTGCAACCCTATTTTTCCTACACTTAGGTGTGATTTCTCTCCATATATAGTGTCTATTGAGAGGCCTGTAGCATAATCCCATCAAAGTGATCCTCCCTTTTTTATTTCTACATTCTACCCATGTGGCTTTGCTGGACATTCCCTCAGGAATATCCTCTCTGTTGTGATGTTTAACCAGTATAGCACCCAATGCCTCTTCCTCTATCATGTCTGGAGCATCTGTACCCTGGAACATTGAGCTGCCAGTTCTGTCTATTCCGCAACCATGCTATCGATGCACTGATCCATGCCTTCAGTTCATTTGCCTGTCCTATGTGTTATATTCTGTAACTTTAAAACATTAAGCTCATTCAAGGAAGAAACCGGAGTCCGAAATATGTCTTAACTTAAGGCGTAGTTTAAGTAGGGTTCATACGTATCACGTGGTAACGTGATGACGTATGCAATTCACCTATTTTTACATATAACCTATAATGAATTATTTAACTGAACTAGAATGCTTAATCAGACAATATATATACAAGATTACTCAAATGTTACTGAAATATTAAATGCACATTCCTATGAGTAAACAGTTTAGTTTTGCAGACCTTCTAATTCTTCCTATCTTACACTGCCTGACCTGCCTACCAGAGTTGTTTGCTGTAATATGTGTATTTGCTTCATCTTTTTACGCTGATGCACACAACCCCTGTCAGAATCATTTAAATCCTCCCAAGTAGCACCAGCAAACCTTTCTGTAAGAAAATTGGTCCTCCTCTAATTCCATTGCAACCCGTTCTTCTTGCACCGAGCTCCTCTTCCCTAGAAGCAATTGCAGAGGTGGAAGTAGCTGAAGACATTCGGCATGTGCCAGCTCTTTAGCCACTCATTCATTTGCTTTATCCTCCTACTCCTCCATCAATAATCCTGAGATTACACTAGATGTGGCTGCTCTTTGATCTTTTGCATAATTCCCTATTTTCACTTTACAGGACCTCATCTCTGTACCTAACTATGCCATTAGTTCCAATATGGACCATAACATCTGGCTGCTCATCCTACTCTTTCAAAAAGTCCTACCCGCTGGGGAACATCCTTTATCCTGTCACCTGGGAGGCAACCCACATCCTGGAGTCACAGAAGTGCTTGTCTTTTGTCCCTAACATTGCAGACTTTGAATTTCCTTGTTTGTCCTCGTGCCACCTGTCTGGTGATTGTCTCCCCCGCGGATGCCATCTTTGCCGAAAGTGTCCAAGACAATATTCATTGGATTCTGGTTAATTGGGACACATTTGGCTGCCCCAATTAATCAAAGTTTCCTGGAAATAGCTAAAAATGTATAAAAAAAGACAAACTGCGGTTTAACTGAGTAACAAATTATGTATTTAAATGAAATACAGAACAAATTAGAATACTACCAATAGTACTGACAATGACAAGAAACCTATGCAGGAGAGTTTTTGAATTGAATTGACTTTATTACTTACATCCTTCACGTGCATGAGGAGTAAAATCTTAACATTACATCTCTGTCTAAATGCGAAATGTGCAATTTATAGTAATTTATAATAAATAGTCTGTACAAAAATATAACATAGAAATACAGCTGTGTCAGCATAAATAATCAGTCTGATGACCTTGTGTAAGAAGCTGTCTTGGAGCCTGTGGGTCCTGGCTTTTCTGTTGTGGTACCATTTCCCAGATGGTAGCAGCTGGAACGGTTTGTGGTTGGGGTGACTCGGGTCCCAAATGATCCTCTGGGCCTGTTTTACACACCTGCCTTTGTAAATGTCTCGAATAGCGGGAAGTTCACATCTATAGATGCACTGGGCTGTCCGCACCACTCTCTGCAGAGTCCTGCGATTGAGGGAAGTACAGTTCCCATACCAGACAGTGATGCAGCCAGTCAGGATGCTCTCAGTTGTTCTCGTGTAGAAAGTCCTTAGGATTTGGAGACCCATACCAAGCTTTTTCAACCGTCTGAGGTGAAAGAGTCACTGTTGTGCTTTTCTCACCACACAGCTGGTATGTACAGATCAGGCGAGATCCTTGGTGATGTGTATACTAAGGAACTTAAAACTGTTCACCCTCTCAACCCCAGATCCATTGATGTCAATGGGGGTTAGCTTGTCTCCATTCCTCCTGTAGTCCACAACCAACTCCTTTTTGCGACATTGAGGGACTGGTTGTTTCCTTGATTCCAGTATGTCAGGGTGATGACTCCTTCTCTGTAGATGGCCTTGTTATTATTTGAGATTAGGCCAATCAGTGTAGTATCATCAGCAAATTTAATTAGCAAATTGGAGCTGTGGGTGGCAACACAGTCATGGGTATACAGAGAGTAAAAGAGGGAGCTTAGGACACAGCCCTGAGGGGCTCCTGTATTGAGGGGCAGAGGTGAGGGAGCCCACTCTTGCCACCTGCCGGCGATCTAACAGGAAGTCCAGGATCCAGCAGCACAAGGCAGGGTGAAGGCCGAGGTTTCTGAGCTTCTTGTCAATCCTGGAAAGAATTATGGAGTTGAATGCTAAATTGTAGTCCAAGAACAGCATTCTCACATAAGCATCCTTTTTCTCCAGATGTGTAAGGACGGTGTATAGAGCCGTGGCTATTGCGTCATCTGTTGATCGGTTGTGTCGGTTGGCGAATTGTAGGCAGAAAGAGTGGAAAAGCCTTTGCACTGGGGCAGTTCCACTCTCTCGACCTTGGAAATCTACGTCCCGTGGGACGAGTAGATGACATAACTGGGTCTTCCTTGGTTGCAGTGGATGACCATGACTTCTTCTGTGCCTCGTCATGCCCTTTGCTCTCCATGTAGCATTGCAGAACTGCATTCCCAGCCGTTGGATCTCACTGTAGATCTCATCTGCCCAGTCCACCAAAGCTGACCTCGCATGCTAGGACAGGCATGTCCCTATCTCATCGGGGTATGAGACATGCCCCACACCCTCACCTGGTTTAGCCCGCCCATCAAAGCAGTAAACTGGGGTACGGCCACTGTCACATGCAAACAGCTTCTGGGAGCCACAGGTGACAGCTGAGTATCTGGTGGAGACCAAAGTTCAAGATCATTGTTGACACCTTCAAATTTTTCATAGTTCCTAACTTATTGAAGTAGTGAAATCATTTCATTTAAATTCCTGGCTGTATTGACATTTCTAACCCTGAATGCTTGAAACCGCAGTGAGGAAAACAGTTCAGAATTGTCTTAACACTGTCTGTTTTTAGCAAACATGCTGTGCTGCCATCTGACTGAGAGAGAATACTCAGAAGTACTGACAAGGGAATGGAGCCAGGAACTGGGTTGACTCAATCACTTTTCCACCATCCTTGCCCTTCTGCCTTCCCCAAGGCTGTCAGTTATATTTCCAAAAGCAGTTGGCTATTTTGCAGTTGTGTCCATTTTGTCAGTATTTCCTCTGTACTCAGATCTTCCAGTTTTCCTCTGCCACTCAGTGCTTAGCTCCCCGATCAGGGCCACGTGAGGTCATGGGAGCGGCTAGTGGATGGTCGTATGAGCAGCTGGTTGTGCGACCACTGACACCAGGCAGACAATCTCTGAAGAGTATTGATAATGGCTGGAGTCACCTGTCTTGTAAAGACACTGCCCAGAAGAAGGCACTGGCAAGCCACTTCTGTAGAACACTCATGGTCATGGAAGGACCATAATCACCCATGTCGTATGACATGGCACATAACGAATGAATGATACTATGCTGGAAGAAAGTCACTGAGCAGGCCCATATCCTGGTTCCATTTCCCTGTCAGTACTCCAGCAAATGTAGTAATAATAATCCTAAAAAGAAGACACTCAGCAGATGTTGGAAATCTTAAGCAATACCCACAAAATTCTGGAGATAATTAGCAAGTCAGGTAGCATCTATGGAGGAGAATAAACAGGTGACTTTTCAAGGTGAGACCCTTTATCAGGACTGGAAAGGAAGGAGGGAGTAAAAGGAGTGCATGCTGGCAGGAATTGTGAGACCAGTTGAGGGGGAAGGTGGGTGGAGGAGGGGAGATGAAGCTGGAAGAGGTAAAGTGCTGAACAAGAAGAAGATGCCGTAGACAGACATGTCAGACATGAATGGGAGGATGAAATGAGGAATCCTGCCATTTGCAGCAAACAGAGCGAAGGTACTGTACAAAACAGTCCCCCAGTCTGTGTTGGGTTTCACTGATATCATTTCACCTGGAAGGACTGCTTAGGGCTCTGAGTGGTATTGAGGGAGTAGGGGTAGGTGTGGCATTTGTCACGCTTGCAGGAATAAGTGCCAAGATGGAGATAAGTGGGGAGGGACAAGTGGACAATATGTAACAGAAAAGTGCTGAAAACATCATGTAGAATCCCACCCACTCCCTTCAAAGATAAGGCTACATAGCATCCATGACAGGAACACCAGATTCAAAAACAATTACTTTCACCAAGCAATAAGGCTGATCAACACTCCACCCACTAACCTACCCCTCCACCACTGCTTTATCGTTTTCTGTCAGAGTCACCTTATGTATAGACCCTCCTTTGTTGAGTATCACTTTATAGACATGCAATCATTCTATGTGTATAAGTTATCTTATTATTTATATTTGTTGTGTTTATTTATTATTGTGTTCTTTACATTGTTTTTTATTGTGCTGCATGAAATCCGGAGTATCAATTATTTCATTCTTTACCTTTGTGTGCTGGAAATGACATTAAATAATCTTAAATCAGAGGAAATGCCATGTTAAACTGACAGCCAGATTAATTACATGCAATAAGGGAGCTAAAATTGGATTATATTGCACCAAAAGTTTATGTGGTGAAAATCGTGGAGGATCGGCTCTATCATGTTTAACATGACTGCAGATGCCTTCCTAATGGTACAGTGCGCCTGGTACACAGTGGTCACCCAGCTCATTTGGTTAACAATCATTTTGAATATCACTGGCCTAGGACTTTGAAACTTGCTGAAGACCTTACTTGGGGGAAGGCATCAGAAAGGTGCTCTCATGTTTGATTGGGGGAGTCCGTTTATAGATAAAAGAGCATCTAGCAAGTGGGAGACTTTTTAAAGTGAGGTAGAATGAGTTCAGGATGCTCCTGCTGTTGGAATGAAGATCAATACGTTCCTATTAGAATGAAGGTCTTGTTAGAACGAAGGCTGGCAAGATCAGGGAAATTTGACTGATGAGGGATAATGAGATTCTGGTCAGGTAAAAATAGGAGGAGGTATATGTCAGGCGTTAGCAACTAGAATCAAACAGGTCCCTTGAGGTGAATAAGGGATGTAGGAGGGACAAAAGAGGACACATGATATCATTCCTGCTGTCCATTCCTTCAGTTTTGCCAAAGGGTTTCTGCCCAAAACATCAACTATACTTTTTTCCATCAATGCTGTCTGGCCTGCTGAGCTCCTCCAGCATTTTGTATGCGTTACATGATCATTGATAGATAAGGTAAGGAAGAATTGTAAGAGGTTCTAAGAATATCAAAAGTCTAACTGAATCAGTAACTCACTTCCTAACTCCCTGAAGTTTGTGCATTCTTTCATTTGGAATGCCCGTTGTTCATGTGAAGTGCTTTAAGATATTTCAGTGCAATACAGTGTAGTCCGGCATTTATTTATAGTTTGAAGTTCAGCCTTCAGTGACATGCAGATTTAAGGAAGCTCATTGGATGGGTTCTTTTATATTCTTTACCCAACTTTTAGATTAGGCATTTTATGAAGCATGTACATTAATAATATACTGTATAGAACATGGAATAATATAGTACAGTACAGGTCCTAAAATCAATCTAATCCACCCTCCACATCACCCTTCATTTTTCTTTAATACATATGCTTATCTAAGAGTTTCTTAAATGTCCCTACTGTATCTGCTTGTACGACTGCCCCTGACAGTGCATTCCACACACCCATCAGTCTCTGCGCCACTGTGCTGCCCCATACTTGTATGTGCTGCCCAACTAGCTGTCCACTGTTTTGACTTCATGGTCACTCAAGGCTCCTCCACAATAATTCTGAAGCTCTCAATTTGCACAGTTTCTCATAATTGTTTGATTGGGGCTCTGGAGATTCTGGCATGAATTCACAAAACATTAAAAAGGTAAAAACAAAATGCAACGTAACATTCAAAAAGTAGCTGGAGAAAAAAAGTGGCAATGGGCAATGGACAGGATGAAATTGGGATAAAACATCGAGAAAGTAAGCACATAAGAACAATGTTGCTGAGATCTGTTTTAGTTTTCCTTTCCCTCCACTAGCCTGCCTTGTAACTAAATCTTCTACAATTAAGCTATCAGTTTACTGCAGGATTATGATTGACATAGAACCACAGACATACAATAAAGACTGTATTTTTATGCCAGGCAAGAAGGACACTGGTTGCAGCTATTCCTGAACTTGATGTATCAATACAAGTATCTGTCAAAGTTTCACACACCACTGCACTGGCCATACTTTACTGCAGGCAGTCTTCTTGTATCTAATTTTGTCCCATAAGTGCACAAACTCAAATCAAGAGACAAGCACTTGTAGAGTGAAGGTTATTAGAGAATGAACTGTGCCATGGGCAGCTACCGATTCGCAATGTACAATTTCTTCACAATTTTTGTTACTGCTAGTTCCCACTGAGTCAAGTTGAAGTAATAGAGGCAATGTTATGCTATACAATATACAATAAGGATTCCACTATCAGAGAGCCAGGGGCTCTCCACTTCTGCATCACTGTTTTCCAATATACTGTTGGTCCTTTCTTAATCTCATACTCAAGAGGCAGAACTTCAGTTTCGGTTTCCATGTTAAGAAACAAATATGTGGCCTCGGTTAACCTAAAGAAAAGCAACAGCAGAAATGTTATCAGTTCCCAGACAAGAAAGAAAGCTCAAAGTAAGATGTGCATTTATTTATTTAGAGATAGAACACAGTCCAGTAACAGGCTAATCTGACCCAGTGAGCCCACACCACCCAATTACATCTGATTAACCTCCTAACCTGTCTGTCTTTGGAATGTGGGAGGAAGCCAGAGCACTTGAGGGAAACCAACATGGTCATGGGGAGAATGTACAAGTTCCTTACAGACACTGGTGGAATTGAACCTAAGTTGCTGGCACTGTAATAGTGCCATACAAACCACTATGCCAATGTGCCATGCCTATATATGTAGACTCTTCTTAATTAAAAACTTAGGACTGAATAACTCTTGCCATCCTTTCCAACTTCAGTGAACTCTGGTCATTTGTAAAAATACCTTGATCTAAATGCACAAGAGCCCCCTGCAGTTGGGGAATTCTGACAGAACTTTCAAACAAGCCATGCAATAGACAGGCGGTCGGGGTTGGGAATCTTTAAATTAGTAGTGCATGATCATCAATGCTTACGAGATTAGCAGAGGCAGGCTGACATTCAGAAGGGTGTATTGGAACTTACCAAGATTGGATGATTCCTACTGAGGAGAAAAAGACTTGCACTTAAATTTAGTATCACTCATCCTCTGCAGGCAGGGTGCTGAAGAAGGAAGCTGTGTAAAATCAGTGATAACTCAAAATATTACTGGCAGTTCCTGGATGAAAACTCTAACTCCATTATGGATGTGCACATAAATGGTGATAAAAGTTTGAAAATTTTGTTGTTACAAAGCCCTTAGGCAGACAGGATGATGCATTGCCTGTGATCTCTTTGAATGCCAGAAACTCAAAAGCGCAAAATTGCTTACTCCTTTTCTAAATATCTTACCCTCTGTATAAATTTTGTTGCCATATTCATAAACACATTCTCTGACTCACAGTGACCCATTGGCCTATTAACTCCACTATGTCATACTTTGAAATCAAAATGTTGTGTTTGCTTTACAGAATAGAAGTAAATCTGTTACAATATGCATTAACTTATAGTACACTTTATCTAACCATCAGTTTGTACAAACAGAAAGGAAGTTTTTCAGCTCAGAGAACACCATTCTAAGCAGAAAAATGTAAATGCCACTGTAAAACTTGGTTTTATTTCATATTGTATAAAAGAAACATCAGGTGTGAATTTGAGCATTTTTTTGAGGTAAAATTAGTCATGGGAGGAACAGCATACTGCACTACCAGGTGTCAGAGGAACCCACAGTTTCAACAAGGCAACACATGAAGAAAAACATATCCTTTTCATCTGTGTCTGCCCTTCATAACATCGTAAGGAGGTTTTCCATTTACAACTTAACATCTGACAGCTCTTTATAAATCACTCAAATGCTCTCCCAAAGCAATTGATCCCCTTGAGGAAGTCACACATCAAATGTTTTGATTGATCAAACACAAAAGCACTCAGAACAACCTGAAGAGTAACAGTTAATCATAAATCATGGGCTATTGTCATAAACCAGCAAATGGCTCTCATCCTCCAGCTTTAGTAAGTAGAAAAGAGGCTTTGAATTTAACTTTATTTCTTAACGTCCTCCATATACATGAGGAATAAAGATTTTTACTTTATGTCTCCATCTAAATGTGCTATGTGCAATCATAGTAATTTATAACAAATAGAACAGTCAATGTAATATAGATTACACTCAAATCAGCGTGAGTTCATCAGTCTGATGGCCTGGTGGAAAAATCTGTCCCGGAGCCTGTTGGTCCTGTCTTTTATGCTGCGGTACTGCTTCCGGATGATAGCAGCTGAGTAGATTGTGGTTGGGATGTCTTGAGTCCCCAGTGATCCTACGGGCACTTTTTACACACCTGTCCTTGTAAATGTCCTAAATAATGGGAAGTTCACAACTAATCCGCTGGGCTGTCCACACCACTCTCTGCAGAATCTTGCGATCAAGGGAAGTACAGTTCCCATACCAGGCAGTAATGCAGCCAGTTAGGATGCTCTCAATTGTGCCCCTATATAAAGTTTTTAGGATCTGGGGGCCCATACCAAATTTCCTCAAACTTTCACTTCTTCTGAGGTGAAAGAGGCGCTGTTGTGCCTTTTTCCACCACACCGCTGGTGATGTGGATGCTGAGGAACTTGAAGCTGTTTACCCTCTCAACCCCAGATCCATTGATGTCAATAGGGGTTAGCCCATCTCCATTCCTCCTGTAATCCACAACCAGCTCCTTTGCTTTTGCGACATTGAGGGAGAGGTTGTTTTCTTGACACCACTGTGTCTGAGAGATGACTTCTTCCCTGTAGGCCACCTCATTATTGTTTGAGATAAGGCCAATCAATGTAGTGTCATCGGCAAATTTAATTAGCAGATTGGAGCTGTGGGTGGTGATACAGTCATGGGTATACAGGGAGTAAAGGAGGGGACTCAGTACACAGCCCTGAGGGGCTCCTGTATTGAGAGTCAGAGGGTTGGAGGTGAGGGATTGCCTAACAATAACAGATTTGTATGGATTTATAAAAAAATAAGTTTTGTGTTGTAAACATGATTGAAGAATGCAAATCCTATTTATTAGAAATTCATTAGCAAAAATGTGTTTTCAGCATTTTGCAACTCTTTCTTTTTAAATCTTTTTATTGAATAAGTATACAAAAAGGTAAGCCATATAGGCAGTAATACACTGTTAGAATATAATAAAATTACAGGAGATATTAATACAGAAAAAAAAGTGATACAAACAATGTAATTTAAACATAACATACTAAGGTAACATAATAGTATACTAATTTTTATATATATATATCAATAGAGAAAAGAAAAAAAACCCCAAAAAAAACCCACCGTGCAACTAAACTAAAAGCAAAGCAAAGCAATGGACTAACTTGGAACCAAGTAGAGTTAAAGAACTTAAAATCACGTCCTCAAACCCGACCTCCATTAAAAACAGTAAAAAAAACAAGAAGGGTATATAAATGTGGAGCAAAAAAGAGAAGAAAAAAAAATTACATTAAATGAAAATATTGGATAAAAGATCTCCAGGTCCGTTCAAATTTAAGTGAGGAATCATAAAGATTACTTCTAATTTTCTCCAAATTCAAGCATAATATCGTCTGAGAAAACCAAAAAAAACGGTGGTTGGAGCATTAAGCATTCCAATGTTGTAAGATACATCTTTTCGCCATTAAAGTAAGAAATGCAATCATTCTACGGGCTGAAGGAGAAAGATTACTGGAAATTTTAGGTAGTCCAAAGATAGCAGTAATAGGGTGAGGAGAGATATCTATATTCAATACCTTTGAGATAATATTAAAAATGTCTCTCCAAAAAGTTTCCAGAGTAGGACAAGACCAAAACATATGAGTTAAAGAGGCTATCTGCCCCGGACATCTATCACAAAAAGGATTAATATGAGAATAAAAGCGAGCTAATTTATCTTTGGACATATGTGCTCTGTGAACAACTTTAAATTGAATTAGGGAATGTTTAGCACAGATAGAGGAAGTATTGACTAATTGTAAAATCTGCCCCCAGCATTTTGCAACTCAGGTTGTTTCTTGGTCTACCAAGTGAAACTTGCTAATAGCCATTTCCTAGTCATCCAGATCATGCTAAAAATGCAGCTGGGCACTTTTAGGAACAAGCCACTCTTACATCTTGTTTCCACACGAGAGGAGCAGAGGATAATATCATCCCCTATAACAGTTTTGGACTACAGCAGGGCAGTTTGAATGTTCCCCAGAGAATGATCATTGTTTGTCATGTCTGGGATCGTATGGTCTTGTAAAAGCAACAGTGGAGTGGGATTTCTTCCAGTTATGTCAATATTATTTGGAAACCCAGATCCCATAACATGTAATTCTCCCTTCGCACTCCCGCTCCCCCAGTGTCCTCTGGTCCCAATGATCCAAACACTGCCAAAATCCTAATTCTCTTACCCTGCCCCCCCCACTACAGTCTAAATATGTGTGCAGGTAAACCAGTTTCAAATTTGTCCACATTCAAGTGTCAATACAGCTTTTCCAGTTTCCCTCCACAACCACTCCCAACCCACAACCAGTGCCAAATCTGAAATCAGTTTAAACCCTATCCAGTGTACTGATTAACCTGCCCTTGAGGATTATAGATCCCAGCTTCATTAAGGTGCAACCCTTTGAACTTTTACTAGTCTTTTCTGCCAAGCAACTGGTCTCAGTGTCCCAGGAATCTGAGGCTATACAATGCCTCTAGCACATGTTAGCTTGCCATGCTTTCCTGTTTCTAATTTCATTGGAGTATGGCACTGGGAGTAGTCCAGACATCTGAAGCCTTGCTGGTTCCTTAAACACATATCACAACCAATATTTACCTTTATGTTGGTTTCTACATGGATCGTGACTTTTGGCTCCTACCATTGCGTAATGTAATTAAAGTCTTCTCTGGGATCACCTGTACCCTGGGAGTAGGTAGTATATCAATCACTAACAGAATTGCCTTTGTGCTTCCAGCTATCCAGTCCCCAGTTACAACTGCATTTACACACTTTGCACTCCCTCCTACCAGCCCTTAACCACATTCAGTACTGTACCCTTTAAGATGTCATTGATTCAGCACTGAATACAGGAGTAAAAGCCCACCTTGGCAGACCATTTCTATACTGTGTCTGCCTCTCCTGGAGTATATTGAACTTTAACTACCTGGGATCCAGAATTTTGTAAAATTGAATTTTGTATGTTAACTAACTGCGGATGAAATTGAATGAACCAACGGCAACTGATCAACTGAAGCTTATGCTGTTCATTGACTTTAGTTCGGCATTCAATACTGTGATCCCCTCCAAGCTGATCACCAAACTTCGCCTGGTATCAGCTCATCCCTCTGCAATTGGACCTTGGACTTTCTGACTAACAGACCCCAATCAGTTAAGTTAGACAACCTCTCCTCCTCCACTCTCACCCTGAACACCAGCATGCTTCAAGACTGTGTGCTGAGCCCTCTTCTGTACTCCCTTTTCACCTATGACTGCGTTCCTGTACGTGGTTCTAACTCCATAATCGAGTTCGCAGACGACACCACGGTGGTTGGCCTGATCAGAGGGGATGACGAGGCGGCCTACAGGGATGAGGTCCAGCACCTGGCCACGTGGTGTGTCGACAACAACCTGGCCCTTAACACCTAGAGGACCAAGGCATTGTGGACTTCCGACATGCTAGGAGCCACACTCACGTCCCCATCTGCATCAATGGAGCTGTAGTGGAGCGTATATCAAGCTTCAAATTCCTTGGTGTCCACATTTCCGAGGATCTCACCTGGTCCCTGAACTCCTCCATCCTGATCAAAAAGGCGCAACAGTGCCTTTATTTCCTGCGGAGCATGAAGAAAGCTCACCTCTGTCCCAGGATACTGACAGACTTTTACTGCTGTACCATTGAGAGCATACTCACCAACTGCATCTCAGTGTGGTATGGCAATTGTCCCATATCGGACCGCAAAGCACTCCAGCGTGTGGTGAAAACTGCCCAGTGGATTATTGGCACCCATTTGCCCACCATTGAGAACATCTACCATAAACGCTGCCTGGGCAGGGCGAAAAGCATTATCAGGGATGCATCTCACCCTAACCATGGACTTTTTACTCTCCTCCCATCTGGTAGGCGCTACAGGAGCCTCCGCTCCCGCACCAGCAGGCACAGGAAGAGCTTCTTCCCTAAGGCTGTGACACTGCTGAACCTCTCATCACAACGCTAAGCAGTATTGCATCCGTATTGTACTGTCTCAGTACTTTTACATTTGTGTGCTGTAGCACTTTTTTTAGTCTGAGTTATTTTGCAAATAACACTATACTTTGCATTTCTGGTCAGATGTTAAATGCATTTCCTTGGCTTTGTATCTGTACTCGGCATAATGACAATAAAGTTGAAGCTAATCTATATGTGTGTGCCTAAGACTTTAGTATGGTACTGTAAGTGGTAATGATTTACAGCGCTGTCTTTATACCCAGTACATCCATGAAAACCATTAGCAATCATCTATACTGATCCCATTTACTTAGACTTGATCTGTAGCCACCTATGCCTGGCCAGATCAGCTGCTTATTCAGATACTTAGATATTGTGAGAGAGTCTCTGCCTCTTGCAGCCCCTCAGTCAGTGTGCTTTAGATTCCAAATACACTCTAAGTGAAAAAATGTTCTTCAGTTTCTCTCCCTTGACTCTACCCCAGATATCTCTGTCCCGTATCCAACCGTAAAGCACTCCAGCATGTGGCGAAAACTGCCCAGAGGATTATTGGCACCCAATTGCCCACCATTGAGAACATCTACCATAAACACTGCCTGGGCAGGGCGAAGGTATTATCAAGGATTCATCTCACCATAACTATGGACTTTTTACTCTCCTCCAATCCGGTGGGCACTACAGGAGCCTCCGCTCCCGCACCAGCAGGCACAAGAAGAGCTTCTTCCCTGAGGTTGTGACCCTGCTGAACCTCACATCACAGCGCTAAGCAGTATTGCATCCATATTGTACTGTCTCAGTACTTTTATATTTGTATGCTGTAGCACTGACTTTTTATTCGCAGTTATTTTGTAAATAACACTATTCTTTGCATTTCTGGTCAGATGCTAACTGCATTTCATTGGCTTTGTATCTGTACTCGGCACAATGACAATAAAGTTGAATCTAATCTAATCTAATCTAAACAAGGAGTGCAGAGGTCATTAAACAGTAAACTATTTTAGCCCTCTGTGTATGTAACTTAGATGATAACTTGGGATCTCTAGCTCCATTCTTGCTTTTTAGTTATACAGCATGGAAACATGCCATTCAGCAGACCAAGATGCCCGGTCCAAGTCAGCCTCATTTGCCAGTGTTTGGCCCATAACCTTCTCAACCTTTCCAATCCACGTACTTGTCTAACTTTTGAAAGTTGCTAGATTACCTGCCTCAGCCACGTCTTCTGGCATGCTACCCTTTGTATAAAAAAGTTGCCCATCAAGTTAACCCCTCACCTTAAACTATACCATCTAATTCTTGATCTCCCACCCCTGGGAAAGTGCATAAGTGCATTCACCCTATCTCTGCCCCTCATTGGCTGTGAGAAACTACCTTCATTTCCGCCTGGGATTTACGGACCCTTCAATTAATGGTAAGGCTCCATGGCATAAAAAAGGTTGGGAACCCCTGGATTCCACCAAAATTCCTGGTTCACCAAATCCTGAGCTTCCATGCTCCACAACATCCATTGTCTTGGATGTTTTTATTGTGATTGCAAGAGCCTGTTGGACATTGGTAATGTAGAGTGCTTCACATCGGGTTCACTGGTCCGTTGGCGAGATCAATAGCGGGGGCTACGTTGCCTTGGTTGTTGCGCGGATCAGACCTCCATGCCACAGCATCACCTGTTGCATCCGCCCAGGAGATAAGACGCTGGATGTGGTGTTGGAGAGAGCGGAGACCTCTGTGGGTGCACTGGAGTCCATGCCGGGTGGGGGCTGCCCCCTCTGTGGGTGCACTGGAATCCACGCTGGATGGGGGCTGGCCCCTCCATGGGTGCACTGGGATCCATGCTGGGTGGGGGCTGGTCCCTCCGTGAGTGCACTGGAGTCCATGCTGGGTGGGGGCTGGCCCCACTGGGATCCATGCTGGGTGGGGGCTGGCCCCTCCGTGGGTGCACTGGAGTCCATGTTGGGTGGTGGCTGGCCTCTCCGTGGGTGCACTGGGATCCATGTTGGGTGGGGGCTGGCCCCTCCGTGGGTGCACTGGAGTCCATGCTGGGTGGGGGCTGGCCCCTCCGTGGGTGCACTGGGATCCATGCTGGGTGGGGGCTCGCCCCTCCATGGGTGCACTGGAGTCCATGCTGGGTGGTGGCTGGCCCCTCCATGGGTGCACTGGGATCCATGCTGGGTGGGGGCTGGTCCCTCCGTGGGTGCACTGGAGTCCATGCTGGGTGGGGGCTGGCCCCACTGGGATCCATGCTGGGTGGGGGCTGGCCCCTCCATGGGTGCACTGGAGTCCATGCTGGGTGGTGGCTGGCCCCTCCGTGGGTGCACTGGAGTCCATACTGGGTGGTGGCTGGCCTCTCCGTGGGTGCACTGGGATCCATGTTGGGTGGGGGCTGGCCCCTCCGTGGGTGCACTGGAGTCCATACTGGGTGGTGGCTGGCCTCTCCGTGGGTACACTGGGATCCATGTTGGGTGGGGGCTGGCCCCTCCGTGGGTGCACTGGAGTCCATACTGGGTGGTGGCTGGCCTCTCCGTGGGTACACTGGAGTCCATGCTGGGTGGGGGCTGGCCCCTCTGTGGGTCCACTGATATCCATGTTGGGTGGGGGCTGGCCCCTGCGGTTGGCGCTGCTCTCCAGTGTTTGCTCGGTGGAAGACGAGCTGGATTGCATTCCTCTGTGGGTGCACTAGTGCATGATGAGGCACTGCTGTGTGCTTGTTTTTGCAGAAATGTAGCTCCAGGATAACATCACACGCACATCAATCTAAAGGCCATGACACTCAGGGACTTGGTCTGTATTTTTTTATATATATGTGTGTGTGTATTTTTTTTTTGGTGACTATTTTTCTACTATTGCAACTGTATATGCAATATGTGCTTTGTGCTGTGTGTGACTGTCCGTACTGTGTTTTGCGCTTGGCCCTGGAGAGATGCTATTTCATTTGGCTGTATTCATTTGTATATTTGAATGACAATTAAACTTGAATTCTAATCTAATCCAAAATTAATTTACTGAACACTTTTCCAAGTGTTGTACTCAAACTTTGCAAAACAATTTTAGATATCCAAGGTTAGAGGTACTAAGTAAGTAATAAGCAAGTTCAAGTTGAAGTTTATTGTCATCTGACTGTACATATATACAACCAAATGAAGCAATGTTCCTACAGACCACAGAGCACCCACACAATATATATCACACACGGCACATAAACCAAAATATTATACGATAAAGTAAGTTAAAATATCATTCAAAGCACAGCACAGATGAACAGTAAACAGCTTTCTGTCCTAGTGACGAGACCTCGGCCATGGCAGGGTATTCATTAGTCTCACAGTCTGAGGGAAGATGTCTCCTTTCGGATGGTAATGGGGCATAGAGATTGTGGGATTGCTGGGATCAATCCTCAACTGTGCTTTGGGCCCTTTCTCTGCAACACTCTCAGTAAATGTCACAAATAGGGGGAGGAAGACCCCAAAGATCCTCTAAGTGGTTTTTACTGTCATGGATAGGGTCAAATAAAGTATGCTTTTATTTCTTTATTGCTAATGTTCTTCCTTCTTTTTCTCCCTTCCCTCCCCTTCTCATCAGAAGTTATACAGGATATTGAGGTGTGAACAGTAGATTGGTGCCCTTGGACAGAACTCCATTAAGTGGGAGCTGTATATGTAGCACAGTGTTTTATCATATCTTAAGTTTCTGGTCTTATTATACGGAGGAAGGAGAAGACTTGAGAGTGGATTTGCACACGCTGTCCTCACAGGTTCAGATAAAGAAGTTATTTGATTTACATTGACATGGCAAGGCAGACAGTCAAAGATTGCACTGTTATAAATTTAGAGAAAAAAATGACTCATTTAAAATTTAATTAGCTGCTTTTACAACCTTAGGATATCTCCAGCCTCCAAAGTGAACGACATCTGATTTTATAATTGTATTATTTCCTGTGCATCATAACTTATGCCTTTGCCATTTTTCTTGTGTACTTATTTCAAATTAGTGTCACTACTCTGCTACAAAATTTATTTCATAATCTCTAATGCATTGCTATGAAATAATGTATTCTGGTTATCACAGTCTCTAAATGAATTACCAGAATGAATCTATAACTGTCAAAATCAGAAATATTAGGTCTGTGGACAAGCAATAAAATGGTGTGAAACTCTGACATTTTGTTAATATGTGTTTTTCTTCTGTACTTTTATCTTATCCATTTCAAATTAAATGAACGTCATTCAGGTTTTTCCTGTATTCTGTGCTCAGTTCCAGGAACAGGAGATGGTGGCTGAGCTTCTCATTGTGCTTGGACAGTGCCCGTCTTTCAGTGCTCAGGTTTTTTCCAGCCTTCTCTCAGCAATTAATAATTTCATCGATTACCTTTGGCAGATAAACCAGGTACTGAATTCAGTTTATTCTTGTAGTTCATGAAACAGTTGTCTTATAAACAATTTGACACGCATCCAATATACTTGATTTAGGTCATCAGATAGTACAGCACAGTACATGCCTTTTGGCCCACAATGTGTGACGAACTTTTAACCTACTCTAAGATCATTCTTATCCTCCCTCTCATAGTTTCTTCACCCTACCATCCCTTCACTGCGTAAATAGGACAAAACTATCTGGAACCCTTTTCAAAAACTCTCTAAATAATCTCCACATTTCCGTCCTGCATTTCCTGGAGTACATCTGTTCCCTATTTACTCTTCCAAGTTCCTACCTAATAGCGTCATAATCCCCGCCTCCCCCCACATTAAATACATTCCCATAGCATCTTCTCCTGTCCCTCTTCGAGGCTATGCTTAAAGGTCATAGAGTTATGGTCACTGCCTATAAAAACCTTACCCACCAAGAGGTCTGTCACCTGATGAGGTTCATTGTCTAGTACCAGCTCCAGTATAGCCTCACCTCCAGTTGGCTTATCTACATTTTGTGTTAGGAATCCTTCCTGGACACAGCGAACAAATTCCACCCCATCTAAATCTTTTGCACTAAAGAGGTGCCAGTCAATATTAGGGAAGTTGAAGTCACCTATGACAACAATAGCGCAATGCTTTGCAGTATCAGCGACCTGGGCTCATTTTTTGACACCATCTGTAAGGAGTTTGTATGTTCCTTCTGTGACCGTGTTTGGTTCCTCCAGGTGTTCGGATCTCCTCCCACGTACCGGTTAGTAGGTTAATTGGTCATTGTAAATTATCCCGTGATTAGGCTGGGATTGAATCAGGGCATTGCTGGGCAAGGTGGCTGTATCTCAATGAATAGATAAATAACATCCTGGTATTTTTTGCATGTTTCCAAAATCTACCTTTGATCTGCACTTCAATATTTCCATTGCTATGGTGGGGGGTGGGGGAGCGAGGTTACCTATAGAATACCCCCAGTAGATTGGTAGTTCCTTTCCTGCTTCTGACTTTCACCCACACTGAGTCAATAGTCAATCCCTCCACAGTACCCTTGCCTCTGTAACTTTGATACTATCTATCCCTGATTAGCATTGCCACTCCCGCACCTCCTTTAACCCCCCCCCCCCGTCCCTTTTGAAATATCTCAACCCCAGAACATGCAGCAGCCATTCCTACCGCTGTGACAGCCACATCTGTGTACAGGCCACAATGTCATAGTTCCATGTACTATGCACTAAGTTCATCACCCTTGTTCCTGATACTTCTTGCATTAAAATAGACAAACTTCAACCCAGCCCATTTACTAGTATTATGCCCTGCCTATTCTTCCTCACAGTCTCTCTACATGCTGAATCTATCTCTACACCAACTACTCCATCCTGTGACCCAACTTGCTAACCAACTAGGTTAAACCCTCCCCTACAGTTCCAGCAAACATGCCCAAAAGGATTTGGTCCTCCTTGAGTTCAGGTCTAACCCATCCCTTTTGTGCAGGTCATACCCTCCCTAAAAGAAATCCCAGTGATCCACAAATCTGAAACCCTGCCCTCTGCACCAATTCTTTAGCCACATATTCAAAAGCTAAATCATCCTATTCTTGCCTTCACAGGTGAGTGGCACAGGCAGCAGTCTAGAGATTACTACCCCCGAGGTCCTGCTTTCCAGTTTCCAACCAAACAGCCTATATTCTCCCTTTAGAACCTCATCCCTTTTCATACTTATGCCAACTTACAGCTGCTCACCCTCACCCTTAAAAATGCTGTGGATCTGATCTGACATGGCCCTGGCACCTGGGAAGCAACATACCATCCGAGTGTCTCTTTCATCTCCACAGAATCTCCTGTCTGCTCCCCTGACTATGGAATCCCATATCACTACCTCTCTCTTCTTCTACCCCCCCCACTTCCCTTCTGAACTACAGCGCCAGACTCAGTGCCTTTTACAGACGTAGCAATCAGGGAAACTAGAAAATTAAGTTTCAACATACCTATACACTTAATATTTGAGTATTTTAGGTCAGTGCTGTCAGATAAAATATAATCTTTTTATGCTTAGCTTTTGATTTGGAAGTATCTATGCATGAATTACATTCAGATTTTTATGCAAATTAACTAGGCAACTCGCGGTGTTGAGGTAAGAGTTTCTTGCACTTGGCATTTTTCCCTCTCTTTTGAAATGCTGACAAAAATGTGTTATGTCAATGGTTAATGTAACTCTTTTGCTAACTTAAGAAGAACACAATCATTTGGTAGCACTCTAAGATACAACATTTATGATTGAACAGAAGCAGTTCATTTATATTACATAAGATATAGACTACCTTCAACTTCAGACCCAAGCTTCTGAACCAGGTTTACCGACATATGTTCTAAAATGTCAGGAATCTTATTCATTTGAAATGAAGCCGGTGCACAGAAAGGCTCTTTATGAGGAAGTTGTGCTATAAATTCAGTTGCCTGTTAGACAGGCAGAATAGTTTTTGGCCTCTTTGTAACAAAATTTACTGTCAACGCCACTGACACCTTGTAAAACAACAGCAATATGTCAGGAGATTAAATTCTCGTTGGAACTCTTGTTTGGAGCTGACTGTCATTAATGTTAAGCTAGGTCTTCTAATATACAGTAACAAACTACAAAAAATTCAAAGTGGATCAAATTATAAGCACATCTTATTTACTTGCAAGGGAAGCTACTCCATACATTACTGTCTGGAAAATAGCTTCAATCTTATAGCTCAAACAGAGCACTTTTATACTTTCTACAGAGGACAGTAATTAGGTTGTTTCATTCCATAATGACATTCCTCCATTATCTGCAAACATCTCTAGTTCCTGTCATTTGTTCTTCTGAGGCTTCTCTCCCTGTGCTCTGTTGTCAAAACTTTCCTGCCATCAACACACCACCCCCCATTATAAAACGCACTTCTTTGATAAAACAGAGATACACAGACTTATAAGCCCTCCCATCCAAATCAGCAAGCTACACTGGGATTTCACATGTTCCATTTTGTCACACCACATTCT
The DNA here is from genome assembly GCF_030028105.1 of Mobula birostris. Classification (NCBI taxonomy): domain Eukaryota; kingdom Metazoa; phylum Chordata; class Chondrichthyes; order Myliobatiformes; family Myliobatidae; genus Mobula; species Mobula birostris. Next base: position 106,292,717 of record NC_092377.1, read on the forward strand.
ACGAAAGTTATAAATTCATAAAGGCTTCACCATTACAGATATATTTTCATACAACAATCATCATATTCTGCATACTGCATAGAGGTAACCCAAGAAATTTTAGACCAGTGAGTCTTACTTCAGTGGTGGGTAAGTTGTTGGAGAAGATCCTGAGAGGCAGGATTTATGAGCATTTGGAGAGAGGTAATCTGATTAGGGATAGTCAGCATGGCTTTGTCAAGGGCAGGTCATGCCTTATGAACCTGATTGAATTCTTTGAGGATGTAACAAAACATATTGATGAAGGTGAAACAGTGGATGTAGTGTATATGGATTTCAGTAAGGCATTTGATAAGGTTCCCCATGCAAGGTTCATTTAGAAAATAAGGAAGCATGGTGTGACGAAGGCTCGTCACTGATTACGGATGGCACTTGGCACACTCGGTAAAACATTCATCCCCAGCAGTAATAGTGACTGGGTCTGAACCAGAGCTGCTGCATGGAGCTGTCTCATATAGAGGCAGCAGCAACCTGCACAGGTGTGCTGATGGTGGAGGATACCATCTTTAATTGGATAATTGAGTTAATTAGGTTTTGGTTGGTCTAGGGGGAGGGCCTTAGCAGTTATAAGCCTCAGGTTACCAAGGCTTTGGGGTTAGTCTTTCTTTTGTGTTTAGTCTGAGGGTGGCTATATATATATATAAAAAATAACCACATATATATATGTGTGTGTGTGTGTGTATATGTATATATATATATAGTTTTCCCCCCTAGTTTTTGTCTTGTTTTGAGGTAAATAAAAGCACCTCAATTTATTTTTGCGACTCAAGCCATGTGGTTATTTTTCTTAAACAATTCACCCACAATTTTTTGTGATATTGGGATCGAAGAAGACATTGCTTTGTGGATCCAAAATTGGCTTGACCACAGAAGACGGTTGTAGATGATGGTGGTTGTAGATGGTTCATATTCTGCATGGAAGACGGTGACCAGTGGTGTTCCACAGGGATCTGTACTGGGACCCCTCCTCTTTGTGAATTTTATAAATGACCTGGATGAGGAAGTAGAAGGATGGGTTAGTAAGTTTGCTGATGATATAAAAGTTGGGGGATTGTGGATAGTCTGGAGGGTTGTCAGAGGTTACAGCAGGACATCATGGATGATCAGCCATGGTGCTGGCTCAAGGGGCCAAATGGCCTACTCCTGCACCTATTGTCTATTGTCTGTCAATAGGATGCAGAACTGGGCTGAGAAGTGGCAGATGGATTTCAACCCAGATAAGTGTGAAGTAGTTCATTTTGGAAGCTCAAATTTGAAGAAAGAATAGAATATTAATGGTAAGACTCTTGACAGTGTGGAGGATCTGAGAGATATTGGGGTTCATGTCCATAGGACACTCAAAACTGCTGTGCAAGTTAACAGACTTGTTAAAGAAGACGTATGATGTGTTGGCCTTCATCAACCGTGGGATTGAGTTCAAGAGCCGTGAGGTAATATTACAGCTATATAAGATCTTAGTTAGACCCCACTTGGAGTACTGTGTTCATTTCTGGTCACCTCATTACAGGAAGGATGTGAATACTATAGAGAGAGTGCAGAGGAGATTTACAAGGATGTTGCCTGGATTGGGGAGCATGCTTTATGAGAATAGGTTGAGTAACTTGGCCTTTTCTCCTTGGAGCAACGGAGGATGAGAGGTGACCTGAGAGGTGTATAAGATGATGAGAGGCATTGATCATGTGGATAGCCAGAGCTTTTTTTCCCCAGAGCTGAAATGGCTAACACAAGGGGGCATAGTTTTAAGGTGCTTGGAAGCAGATACAAAGGGGAGGTCGGAGGTAAGTTTTTCATGGAGAGGACGGTGGTTGTGTGCAATGCACTACCAGCAAAGGTGGTAGTGATGCATACAATAGGGTCTTTTAAAGACTTAGATAAGTACATGGAGCTTAGAAAAATAGAGCACTATGCACTAGGGAAATTCTGGGTAGCTTCTAGAGTAGGTTACATGGTTGGCACAACATTGTGGGCTGAAGGGCCTGTAACGTGCTGTAGATTTTCTATGTTCGGTGTTCTATGTTCTACTTTGTTGGTCTGATATGGTAGTTCGAATGTACAAGAGCATAAAAAGCTGCAGAAGTTAGTGGATTCTGCCCAGTGTATCACGGGAATATCTCTCCCCACCATTGGAAGTATCTAAATGAGCTGCTTACTCAGAAAAGCAATATGCATCATCAGAGATCCCCACCATCTGGGCCATGACATCTTTTCGCAGTTTCCATCATGCAGGAGGTACAGAAGTCTGAAGCTCCACACCATCAGGTTCAAGAACAACTACTTCCCTTCAGTCAACACACACAAAATGCTGGTGGAACGCAGCAGGCCAGGCGGCATCTATAGGAACCGGTACAGTCAACGTTTCAAGCCAAGACTCTTCATCAGGACTAACTGAAAGAAGAGGTAGTAAGAGATTTGAAAGTGGGAGGGAGAGGGGAAGATCCAGAATGATAGGAGAAGACAGGAGGGGGAGGGATGGAGCTAAGAACTGAAAAGTTGATTGGCAAAAGGGATATGAGAGGATCATGGGACGGGAGGCCTAGGGAGAAAGAAAGGGGGAGGGGGAAAGCCCAGAGGATGGGCAAGGAGTATAGTGAGAGGGCAGAGGGAGAAAAAGGAGAGAGAAAAAAAAGGAAAACAAAACTAATAATGAATGAATAATAAATGAATGAATGAATGAATGATGGGGTACGAAGGGGAGGAGGGGCATTAACGGAAGTTAGAGAAGTCAATGTTCATGCCATCAGGTTGGAGGATACCCAGATGGAATATAAGATGTTGTTCCTCCAACCTGAGTGTGGCCTCATCTTTACAGTAGAGGAGGCCGTGGATAGACATGTCAGAATGGGAATGGGACATGGAATTAAAACTTGTGGCCATTGAGAGATCCTGCTTCAGTCATTCAGTTCTTGCACAAACCAGAAAAACTCTTAACCACTGCATTTTAGCAACAAAACAGCCACTTTGATCACTTTGCACTAAAATAGGCTTTGTTTTTCTTGTTCTAATTGTGTTCTTCCTTGTAAAGATTTGTGTAAATTTACGTTTAATTTATGTTTTTATGATACTGCTTTTATGATGCTAGGTGCCAATGGTGCTGCTGCAAGAAAGTTTTTCAATACACCTATACATTCCTGTACTTGTGTATTTCAAAGTGCAAGTGAACATATTATCAAAGTATGTATATGTCACCATATACTACCTTGAGATTCATTTTCTTAGGAAAACAAATAAATACAATATAATCAATGGAAGACTGCACACAAAGACTGATGAACAACCAATATGCAAAAGAAGACAAACTGCAAATAAATAAGTGAATGAATGAATGAATAGATAGATATATACATAAGCCACCCATGGTCTTGACTGCATTCCTCAGCTGATGTTGCATTAATATTCATAACTGAATCGTGCAAATTGGTCTTGCAATAGAGTATCTCAATTGCAAGGAGAAATTGGATCGACTAGGTTTGTTTTCCTTGGAGTAGAGAAAGCTAACAGAGGACCTGATGGATATATAAAAATTATGAGGAGCTGAGATATAATGAATAGTCAGACACTTTTCCCTGCACTGGTAGCATCAAAGCCAAGAGCACAGTGGTTTGTGAGGTATTATGAACATAGGGAGTCTGAAGAAGAATTTTCTTTATATGGAAGGGTGCACGCAATCTGGAATGCGCTATCTGAAAAGTGCTGCGGGCAGGTATTCTGACAACATTTAAAACGTATCTTGACCAGGGCTTGAATCATCAAGGCATAGAAGGCTGGGGGTCAAGTGCTGGTAAATAGGTTTAGTATAGATGGATACTTGATGTTTGGCATGGACATGATGGGCTGAAGGGCCTGTTATTGTACTATATGACATGATTCTAAAGTCCAGCTTCAACTTGCATGGCAGAATGGCCTTTTTCTGCGTCATAACCATCTCCAATTCAACCAGCAGCTCCAAACATTTGCCTTGCCATGAACTCTGCAACTTTCTCCACAAAACATTTTGCCTCTCTCTTGCCTTTTTATAGTCATAGTCATACTTTATTGATCCCGGGGGAAATTGGTTTTCGTTACAGTTGCACCATAAATAATTAAATAGTAATAAAACCATAAATAGTAAAATAGTAATATGTAAATTATGCCAGGAAAGTAAGTCCAGGACCAGCCTATTGGCTCAGGGTGTCTGACCCTCCAAAGGAGGAGTTGTAAAGTTTGATGGCCACAGGCAGGAATGACTTCCTATGACGCTCTGTGTTGCATCTCGGTGGAATGAGTCTCTGGCTGAACGTATTCCTGTGCCCAACTAGTACATTATGTAGTGGATGGGAGACATTGTCCAAGATGGCATGCAACTTGGACAGCATCCTCTTTTTGGACACCACGGTCAGAGAGTCCAGTTCCATCTCCACAACATCACTGGCCTTACGAATGAGTTTGTTGATTCTGTTGGTGTCTGCTACCCTCAGCCTGCTGCCCTAGCACACAACAGCAAACATGATAACAATGGCCACCACAGACTCATAGAACATCCTCAGCATCGTCCGGCAGATGTTAAAGGACCTCATTCTCCTCAGGAAATAGAGACGGCTCTGACCCTTCTTGTAGCCAGCCTCAGTGTCCGTTGACCAGTCCAGTTTATTGTCAATTCGTATCCCCAGGTATTTATAATCCTCCACCATGTCCACACTGACCCCCTGGATGGAAACAGGGGTCACCAGTACCTTAGCTCTCCTCAGGTCTACCACCGGCTCCTTAGTCTTTTTCACATTAAGCTGCAGATAATTCTGCTCACACCATGTGATAAAGTTTCCTACCATAGCCCTGTACTCAGCCTCATCTCCCTTGCTGATGCATCCCACTATGGCATAGTCATCCGAAAACTTCTGAAGATGACAAGACTCTGTGCAGTAGTTGAAGTCCGAGGTGTAAATGGTGAAGAGAAAGGGAGACAAGACAGTCCCCTGTGGAGCCCCAGTGCTGCTGATCACTCTGTCGGACACACAGTGTTGCAAGCACACGTACTGTGGTCTGCCAGTCAGGTAATCAAGAATTCATGACACCAGGAAAGCATCCACCTGCATCGCTGTCAGCTTCTCCCCCAGCAGAGCAGGGCAGATGGTGTTGAACCCACTGGAGAAGTCAAGAAACATGATTCTCATAGTCCTCGCTGGCTTGTCCAGGTGGGCGTAGACACAGATACATGTTCCTTACAATCTGCCTCTAAGATAGTAATGAAAAGGATAGCACTGGCCCTCTGGTTGAGATTCTAAATTGGAGAAAGGGCAATTTTGATGGCATCAGAAAGAATCTGGGAGGTGAAGATTGGGATAGGTTGTTTACTGGCAAAGGGATGCTTGGTAAATGGAAGGCCTCCAAAAGTGAAATATTCAGAGTACAGTTTATATGTTCCCGTTAGAATAAAAGGCAAGGCTAACTGGTTTAGAGAACCTTGGTTTTCAAGGGATATTGAGGCCCTAGTTAAGAAAATGAAAGAGGTGCATAGAAGGCATAGGGACAAAGACAAGGAACTAAGAGGGAAATCAAGAGGGCTAAAATAAGGCATGAGATTGTTCTGGCAGACAAGCTGAAGGAGAATAAACTCTTCCTAGGCTTCCAGCTGGGTACAGACATCGATTTTAACCAACCCACTTCAGTGACAATCTCTGCCATCTTCTTCAGGGATGATGCCTGGGCACGTTTAGTCCGGTGGTATTTATACCCCACCGTCTGTCCCTCCTAGTTGGTTAGTCCTCATCAGATTTCCACTGTCCCACCTTGTTTACAATTCAAATTCCAGTTCTTACTTAGAGCAAGACCATCACCTTTGTTAAAATTCTTTTCCTCAAGTTTTATTTCAGTGGCTTTCTTTACAGGCAGTCACAAAAGCCATTGGCATGGCACAGTAGTTTTGTGCCATTGAAGTCAATCCTATGGCTATTGTGAATGCAGTGTTCTGTGTCATCTGTGTCCCGCCGATTTCTCTGGGTAACCCAAATGGATACACCTCCTGTGCTTCTTGATGTGGGTTTCTACCGTTTGTCCCTTCTGGATGATATACGCTGCTCCACATTCACAGGGAATCTTGTAAACACTGTGATTTAAGCTTCCTTACAGGTTTGTGGATGTTTTTAATCTGGCACCTCAATTAGATACTTCCAATGGTGTCATGGTCTGGTCCGTGAAGTCCGCGTTCCGGTTCACGGTCCGGTCCATGTCCTCCGGACTCCAGGTCTTCCGGCTGTCCCATGTTTCAGTTGGGCTTAATCATAGGCACGTGATGCTTGTCTTGGGGCTGGGAATATAAGTAGCCCTGGGTTTGAGTGTGGTGGCTGGTTCGTCTCGTCAGTATCCTGTCCTTGCCTCTGTGGGGTAAGTCAGGCTGTCTTTGCCGTTACCCTGTGGTTGGATCTGTCCCTTCCTGTCCTTGCCTCTGTTGGGTAAGCCTGGCCATTCTTGCTGTTACCCTGAGGCTGGACTGTCCCCTTCCCTTCCTCTTCCTTCTGAAGCCTTGTCTGCAACCTGTTTGTGGAGCCTTTGCCTGCAACCTTGTCAAGTTCTACTGCCAGAGCAAGACTGGAGCCTTGCTGTGTCTAGATAAGGAACTGCCTTTTGTTGTTTGGAACTGTCTCTTTGAGTCTACGCCTTTGCTACGTAGGTCCGGCCGTTTGCTGCTAGCTTGAGTTGGGAACCATCTCTGTGTCCACACCTTTGCTAGATAGGTCCGGCTGTTTGCCACTACCTTGAGTTGGGAACCGTCTCTGTGTCCATGCCTTCGCTAAGTAGGTCTGGCCGTTTGCCGCTGCCCAGTGTTGGGAACCGTCTGTGTCCATGCCTTCGTGAGGTAGGTCCGGCCATTTGCCACAACCTTGAGTTGAGAACAGTCTTGTGTCCATGCCTTCGCTAGGTAGGTCTGGCCGTTTGCCGCTGCCCAGTGTTGGGAACCGTGTGTGTCCATGCCTTCGTGAGGTAGGTCCGGCCATTTGCCGCAACCTTGAGTTGGGAACCGTCTTGTGTCCGTGCCTTCGCTAGGTAGGTCTGGCCGTTTGCCGCTACCTTGTATTGTGAACTGTCTCGTGTTCAGTGTTCTGTGTACGAGTCCCAGCCCTACGTCTTGTTCCCAAGGAGGGGTCCCGGCTCTGTGTTCTGCATTCCTGTCTCTCAAGACCAAGGCTCTGTGTTCTGCGTTCCTGTCTCCCAAGATCACATCATGTCTTCGCCTAGTTCCGGAGTCCGAGCCCAAGTCAAGACCCAGGTTCTGGGTCCTTGTCCAGTCTCTGGCTCAGAGTCCGAACCCAAGCCTCGTCATGTTCTAGCCATGAAGAACTCAAGCCATGTCCAGTCCTGTAGCCACGTCATGTCCTCGCCTAGTTCCGGGATCCGAGCCTGAGTCAAGACCCAGGTTCCTAGTTCCCAGTTCCTTGTCCTGGTCCTGCTTGCCTAGCCAATGTCCTAGCCCAAGTCTGTGTTCTTGTACCAGCTCTCAAGTCAAGTTCTGTTCCTAGTACTTCAGTGTCTGTGTCTTTCATTTGGGTCCACTCACCAGTGCCCCCTCTTAAGACAAGTGGTTACCTTTGGGCAAGGTGTAGCATCTGCTTAGCTCCCCCCCCCCACCCCCAGCCCTAGTCAGAGTCACATGAAGCCAAGGGAGCAGGTGGCAGCTGGTGCAACACTGATTATGTGATCACTGATGCTCAGAAGACAATCTCTGAAGGGTATTGTTAATTGTTGGACTCACCCGTCTTGTAAAGACATTGCCCAGAAGAAGGCAACAACAAACTAGTTCCAAAAAAATTGCCAAGGACAATCATAGTCATGGAAAGACCATGAATACCTACCGATGTCATACGACCTAACAAGCAAATGATTAGCAAGCAGCCTTTTACCACTGAGGCTGGGTGAATCTAGATCTAGGGGTTATAGATTAATGGTGAAAGATAGATATATGTTGGTGGGAGAGCTATGGTCCAAGTGTGGTTCGATGGGACGAGGCAGATTAATATGTAGTTCAGCACAAATTACATGGGCTGAAGGAGCTGTTTCTGTTCTGTAGTGCTCAATGACTCTATGACTATGGAACAAATATTCAATAATGCTTTCTGATACCTCTCTGGTTGCTTGGTATCATACTTATGCTGAAGAATTGTCCTGTTATGTGAGCTGGAATGGTAAATCATGGTCAAAGTACTTAGTGGGTGAGACTGTATTGGTATTGTTTGTACCATCAGGTAAGAATGAAGGTGTAGTACTATTGGAAGTCTCAGAGAACCTTGGCTTGTCAGGTTTTTATGTGGTGATCAGAATTTATGGCCCTCATTAAAAGCTGCAAAACTGAAAATAAATCTAATATTTCTCTAAATCCAACAGATGTACAGATCAGTCAGTGCCCTAAGAAACAGTGTGGTTGAAATGTCAGAACAAATAATGAAAGTTAGCTGAGCCTCTCGGTGTTGTTCGAATGGCAATGGGACCATGTTCACCACTGAATCACATTTTGAATTCATGTTCCCCTCCAGGACCTGAGCATATAATATGAGCTGACACTTCAGTGCAATTTTTTGAGTGGGTTGCAGTGCTGAAAGTCATATCTTTCAGATAAGAGTTTGACTAAGGTTGACAAACTTCCGTTTATGCACAGTGTAGAGTATCCTAGCGGACTGCATCACGACCTCATATGGAAACACCAATGCCCAGGAATGGGAAAGGCTACAGAAAGCGGTGGATGCAACCCAGTCGCTCACAGTCAAAGCTCTCCCCACCATTGAGTACATTTGTATGGATCACTGCCGTATGAATGCAGCATCCATCATCAAAGACCCCCCCCCCACCCCCCATGTAGGACAAGCTCTTTTGTTGCTATTACCTTTGGGCAGGAGCTACAGGAGCCTTAGGTCCCACACCACCATATCAGGAACAGTTATTACCCTACAAATATCAGGCTCCTCAACCAGCATGGATAGCTCCAATATCCTCCACTCTGAACTGATTCTACAACCTACATACTCACTTTCAAGGACACTACAACTCTTGTTCTGAGCGTTTTTTTGCATAGTTTATCTTCTTTTGCATACCAGTTGTTTGTCAGTCTTTGCTTATGTACAGCCTTTCATGATATTCTCTTCTATTTCTTCTCTTTCCTATAAATACCTATAAAATGAATCTCAAACTAGTGTATGGTACTTTGATAATAAGTTTACTTTGAAATGTGAACTTTGATCGGAATCAGATTTATTATCACTGGCATGTGACGTGAAATTTGTTAACTTAGCAGCAGCAGTTATAATCTAGCAGAGAAAATAATAATAATAAATAAAATAAAATACAAAAATATGAGGGGTGATTGATATGTTCGTGGCCTAAGGTAGAAGGAGTCAATTTTAGAAAACCTAACACATTTATTTTTCTACATAGTCCCCTCCTACATTGACACACTTAGTCCAGCGACCGTGGAACATACGGATCTTGGACCTCCAGAAGGTGTCCAGCAGGGGTGATTGATAAGTTCGTGGCCTAAGGTAGAAGGAGATGAGTTATACAGCTCTCGTTACATGCACATGCAGTTCAACTCCTTGAGTGATTATGCAGAAAGATTGAAGTTAATAACTCATCAGGGGTGATTGATAAGTTCATGGCCTAAGGTAGATAGAGATGAGTTATTAACTTCAAACTTTCTGCATAATCACCCATCTGTGGACACTTCCTAGAGGTCCAAGATCTGTATGCTCCACGTCCGCTGGACTAAATGTGTAAATGTAGGAGGAGACTATGTTGAAAAATAAATGTGCTAGATTTTCTAAAATTGACTCCTTCTATCTTAGGCCACAAACTTATCAATCACCCCTCGTAATAAATAAACAAGTAAATCAATTAGGTATATTGAATAGATTTTTAAAAACGTGCAAAAACAGAAATACTGTGTATTTTAAAAAAAGAAATGGAGTCTCTTAGGTGTGTTCAGGAAGGTTTTCTGACACAATATGTAGATAAGCCTACAAGAGGAGACACTGTACTTGATCCAGTACTGGGAAATGAACCTGGTCAGGTGTCAGGTCTCTCAGTGGGAGACATTTTGGAGATAGTGATTACAATTCTATCTCCTTTACCATAGCATTGGGAAGGGATAGGAGCAGGCAAGTCAGGAAAACATTTAATTAGTGTAAGGGGAAATATGAAGCTAACAGGCAGGAACTTGGAAGCATAAATTAGGATCAGATATTCTCAGGGAAATGTACAGCAGAAATGTGGCAAATGTTCAGGGGATATTTGTTTGGCATTCTGCATAGGTACGTTCCAATGAGACAGGGAAAGGATGGTAGGGTACAGGAACCATGGTGTACAAAAGCTGTAGAAAACCTAGTCAAGAAGAAAAGAAGAGCTTGTGGCGACCCACTTTCTGGCACACATGAACCGGCTCACAACAGCACGCGCAGGCAGAGGGCCGGCCCCAAAAAGGGCGCCAGGCCATCTTCACCAGCAGGGGGAAAATCCCGCGCGCAGACAGGGTCTGGGAATATGCATTCCCCACAGCAGTCCCGCCCCAGGGAGGGCGGGAACGGGAAGGCTTTCAAGCAGGCCGCGAAGTTTGAATAAATCTTTTTCATCGCAACTCTAACTCACCGACTCCGTGTGGTTATTCTAGCGCTGTGTGTAGCACACCGCTACAATTGGTGACCCCAACGGCCCAAACGATATTTGGACCAGAGATGACCGACGCTGCATCTGTTCACGCAGTTTCGTTAAAACTGCCAAGCTTCTGGACGCTGCGACCCCAATTATGGTTCGAACAAGCAGAAGCACAATTCCACATTCGGCAGATAACCTCGGAGTCCACTCGCTACTACTACGTGCTGAGCTCACTCGACCAGGAGACAGCTGCACAAGTTGAGGAGTTTATACAGTCGCCCCCGGAGGACGGCAAATACACAGCTTTCAAAGCCCTGCTCATAAGGACCTTCGGACTCTCATGGCGCGAAAGAGCACGCCGCTTAATGCACCTGGATGGTTTGGGAGACAGGCCGCCGTCGGCATTAATGAACGAGATGCTGGCCCTGGCTGAAGGACACAAACCCTCCGAGCAGACGTTCCTAGAGCAACTGCCCGAGGACATATGCCTGCTGCTGTCCGACACAGATTTCAGCAACCCCCGGGAGGTGGCGGCCCGAGCAGATGTGCTGTGGAATGCCAGGAAAGAGAGAGGGGCATCCGTTGCACAGATCACCAAGCCGCGTGCCCAACAACAGACCAGACCAGGCCCAGCAGCAGAGCCTACGAAACCCGGTGACGGGAGTGAGGAGCCCAACGAACAATGGTGTTTCTACCACCAGCAGTGGGGCACAGAGGCCCGCCACTGCAGACCACCCTGCAAATTCCCGGGAAACGCCAGGGCCAGCCGCCGCTGATGGCTACGGCGGCTGGCCATCAGGACAGCCTCCTGTACGTCTGGGACAAGCAGTCGGGACGCCGCTTTTTGGTCGACACCGGAGCGGAGATCAGCGTCTTACCTCCAACGAGCTACGACACCCGCAACAGAGAACTGGGACCCACCCTGAGGGCCGCAAATGGCAGCACAATATGAACCTACGGCACCCGCACGGTGCGGCTAAAGTTCAGCTCCAGCCGGTTCACGTGGGACTTCACACTGGCCGCCGTGGCCCAACCACTCCTGGGGGCAGATTTTCTATGAGCCCACAGCCTGCTGGTCGACCTGCAAGGGAAGCGATTAGTCCACACCAAGAGTTTTCAAACGTTCTCCCTGGGTGAACCACAGTTGCCAGCTCCACACCTGGACTCCATCATGCTGTCCGACGACGAATTCACCAGGGTCCTGGCAGATTTCCCATCAGTACTGACACCGCAGTTCACGGCAGCCATGCCCAGACACGGAGTACAGCACCACATCCCGACCCAGGGACCACCCTTCCATGCCCGTGCTCGAAGGCTTCCCCCGGACAAGCTCTGACTGGCGAAGGAGGAGTTCAAGAAGATGGAGGAATTGGGGATCATACGACGGTCCGACAGCCCATGGGCCTCCCCACTTCACATGGTGCCCAAGGCAACCGGGGGGCTGGAGATCATGCGGTGACTACCGCAGACTGAACGAGGCTACAACGCCAGACCGCTACGCTGTGCCGCACATTCAAGACTTCGCAGCAAACCTACACGGCGCAAGGATCTTTTCCAAGGTAGACCTCGTCCAGGGATACCATCAAATCCCTGTACATCCGGATGACAACCCCAAAACAGCACTTATCACCCCGTTCGGACTTTTCGAATTTCTCCAAATGTCGTTTGGTCTAAAGAATGCCGCACAGACGTTCCAGTGGCTAATGGACGTGGTGGGACGCGACCTGGACTTTGCATTCATCTATTTGGACGACATCCTCATAGCCAGCAGTAGTCGGCAGGAGCATCTGTCCCACCTCCGCCAGCTCTACTCCCGCCTGAGCGAATTCAGCCTTACAATCAACCCAGCCAAATGCCAGTTCGGACTCGACACCATCGACTTCCTGGGCCACAGGATTACTAAAGACGGAGCAACCCCGCTGCCCACCAAGGTAGACGCGGTCCGCCACTTCCCCCGACCCAACACAATCAAAGGCCTGCAGGAATTTGTGGGTATGGTGAATTTCTACCACCGTTTCCTCCCCTCAGCAGCCCGAACCATGCGACCCCTGTTCACTCTAATGTCGGGTAAGGGCAAGGACATTACCTGGGACGAGGAGGCCGCAACCGCTTTCGTTAGAACCAAAGAAGCCTTGGCAAACGCCGCGATGCGAGTGCACCCCAGAACGGACATTCCTACTGCCCTCACGGTGGACACATCCAACAGAGCAGTCGGTGGAGTGCTGGAACAACTCATCGAGGGTCGCTGGCAACCCCTGGAGCTCTTCAGCAAACACCTGTGACCACCCGAACTCAAATACAGTGCTTTCGACCGGGAGTTATTGGCACTAATACCTGGTAATCCGGCATTTCAGATACTTCTTAGAAGGTAGGCCCTTCACCGCGTTCACAGACCACAAACCGCTTACCTTTGTGTTCAGTAAGGTGTCCGACCCCTGGTCGTCCCGCCAGCAGCGACATCTGTCCTACATCTCCGAGTACACGACGGACATCTGGCATGTCTCTGGAAAGGACAACGTCGTGGCAGACGCACTCTCCAGACCTACCATACAGGCCCTGTCCCAGGGGATGGACTATGCAGCGCTGGCAGAGACACAGCAGGCAGACGCTGAGATCCCCAGTTACAGGACTGCAGTCTCCGGTTTACAGCTTCAAGACCTCCCCGTAAGCCCAGGTGAGAGGACCCTACTATGTGATGTAGCTACCGGCCAACCCCGCCCCGTCGTCCCAGCAGCCTGGCGCCGGCGGGTTTTCGAGTCCATTCACAACTTAACGCACCCCTCCATCAGGACAACCATCCGGCTGGTCGCCAACAGGTTCGTGTGGCATGGAATTCGTAAGCAGGTCAGTGAATGGGCCAAAACGTGCATGCAGTGCCAAACGGCCAAGGTGCAGCGGTACACCAAGGCTCCGCCGCAGCGGTTCGAACCCACCCGCCGGAGGTTCGACCACGTCCATGCGGATATCGTGCGGCCCCTGCCAGTGTCACGAGGAGCGCGGTACCTCCTAACTATGATAGACCGGTTCACCAGATGGCCAGAGGCAGTCCCGCTCGAGCACTGATCGCAACCTGGGTAGCCCGCTTCGGGGTACCAGCCCACATTACCTCCGACAGGGGCGCCCAGTTCACCTCCAGCCTGTGGTCGGCTATGGCCAACCTTTTAGGATCTCAGCTACACCACACAACTGCCTACCACCCACAGTCGAACGGACTAGTGGAGCGCTTCCACCGTCACCTGAAATCGGCTCTCATGGCCCGCCTGGAGGGGCCTAACTGGGTGGACGAGCTTCCCTGGGTCCTGCTCGGAATCCGCATGGCTCCCAAAGAGCATCTGCACACCTCGTCAGCCGAGTTGGTGTACGGCACGCCCCTGGCCGTCCCAGGAGAATTCATACCAGCCCCAAAGGGGGCAAGAGGAAGAACCCACAGCAGTCCTGGACAGAATACGGGAGAGGCTCGGTAACCTGGCCCCCATCCCCACTTCACAGCATGGACAGATCCCAACCTGCGTACCCAAAGACCTGCAAAACTGTAAGTTTCTTTTTGTACGACGGGGCGGACACCGGGCACCGCTACAGGGGCCCTACGAGGGGCCATTTAAGGTGATCAGGAACAACGGGTCCACGTTCGTGCTGGACATTGGAGGGAGAGAGGAGGTTTTCACGGTGGACTGACTCAAACCGGCCCATGTGGACTTGGCGCAGCCGGTCCAGGCTCAGGCACCGAGCCGCAGGGGCAGACCTCCCAAACAGAGGCCGATCCAGACTGTGGACATTGGGGGAGGTATCGCCGGTTCTGGGGGCGGGGGGGGTTATGTGGCGACCCACTTTCTGGCACACACGAACCGGCTCACAACAGCGCGCGCAGGCAGAGGGCCGGCCCCAAAAAGGGCGCCAGGCCATCTTCACCAGCAGGGGGAAAATCCCGCGCGCAGAAAGGGTCTGCGAATATGCATTCCCCACAGCAGTCCCGCCCCAGGGAGGGCGGGAATGGGAAGGCTTTAAAGCGGGCCGCGAAGTTTGAATAAATCTCTTTCATCGCAACTCTAGCTCACCGACTCCGTGTGGTTATTCTAGCGCTGTGTGTAGCACACTGCTACAAGCTTACAATAAGTTCAGAAAACTAGGTAATGATAGAGATCTAGAAGATTATAATGCTAGCAGGAAGGAGTTTAAGAATGAAATTGGGAGAACCAGAAGGGGCCAAGAGAAGGCCTTGGCGGACAGGATTAAGGAAAACCCAAGGCATTCTACAAGTATGTGAAGAGCAATAGGATAAGATGTGAGAATAGGACTGACCCAGCGTGACAGTGGAAAAGTGTGTCTGGGACCTGAGGAAGTAGTGGAGGTACTTAATAAATACTTTGCTTCAGTATTTACTACTGAAAAAGACCTTGGCAATTGTAGGGATGACTTACAGTGGACTGAAAAGCTTGAGCATATAGACATTAAGAAACAGGATGTGCTGGAGATTTTGGAAAGCATCAAGTTGGATAAGTCACCGGGACCAGACGAGATATACACCAGGCTACTGTGGGAGGCGAGGGAGGAGATCGCCGAGCCTCTGGCAATGATCTTTGCATCATCAATGGGGACGGGAGAGGTTCCAAGGGATTGGAGCATTGCAGATGTTGTTCCCTTATTCAAGAAAGGGCGTAAAGATAGCCCAGAGAACTGACTTCAGTGATTGGTAAGTTGCTGGAGAAGATCCTGAGAGGTAGGATTTATGAACATTTCGAGAGGCATAATATGATTAGGAATAATCAGCATGGCTTTGTCAAAGGCAGGTCATGCCTTACAAGCCTGATTGAATTTTTTGAGAATGTGACTAAACACATTGATGAAGGTAAAGCAGTAGATGTATATGGATTTCAGCAAGGCATTTGATAAGGTATCCCATGCAAGGCTTCTTGAGAATGTAAGGAGGCATGGGATCCAAGGGGACCTTGCTTTGTGGATCCAGAACTGGCTTGCCCATAGAAGGCAAAGAGTGGTTGTAGACGCTTCATATTCTGCATGGAGGTCGGTCACCAACGGTGTGGCTCAGGGATCTGTTCTGGGACGCCAACTCTTTCTGATTTTTATAAATGACCTGGATGAAGAAGTGGAGGGATGGGTTAGTAACTTTGCTGATGATACAAAGGTTGGAGGTGTTGTGGATAGTGTGGAGGGCTGTCGAAGTTTACAGCGGGACATTGATAGGATGCAAAACTGGGCTGAGAAGTGGCAGATGGAGTTCAACCCAGATAAGTGTGAGGTGGTTCATTTTGGTAGATCAAATATGATGGCAGAATATAGTGTTAATGGTAAGACTCTTGGCAGTGTGGAGGATCAGAGGATCTTGGCATCTGAGTCCATAGTACACTCAAAACTGCTGCACAGATGGACTGTGTGGCATACGGTGTATTGGCCTTCATCAACCGTGGGATTGAGTTCAAGAGCCAAGAGATAATGTTACAGCTATATAGGACCCTGGTCAGACCCCACTTGGAGTACTGTGCTCATTTCAAGTAACCTCACTACAGGAAGGATGTAGAAACTATAGAAAGGGTGCAAAGGAGATCTACAAGGATGTTGCCTGGATTGGGAGCATGCCTTATGAGAGTAGGTTGAGTGAACTGGTGCTTTTCTCCTTGGAGTGACGGAGGATGAGAGGTAATCTGACAGAGGTGTATAAGATGTTGAGAGGCATTGATCCTGTTGATAGTTAGGGGCTTTTTCCCAGGGCTGAAATGGCTAATATGAGAGCGCACAGTTTTAAGGTGCTTGGAAGCAGGTACAGAGGAGATGTTGGGGTAAGTTTTTTATGCAGAGAGTGGTGACTGCGTGAATGAGCTACCGGCGACGGTGGTGGAGTTGGATACAATAGGGTCTTTTCAAATTCTTGAATAGGTACATGGAGCTTAGCAAAATAGAGGGCTATGAGTAACCCTAGGTAATTTCTAAAGTAAGTACATGTTCAGCACAGCATTGTGGGCTGCAGGGCCTGTATTGTGCTGTAGGTTTTCTCTGTTTCTGTTTCTTTGGAAACCCATCTCTTCGACGAAGTGGAGATTCCAGACTAGACTGGAATCAATGAGGGAAGCTCTACAGCTGTGGCAGGGTTTGAATGCATAACCTCCTACAAAGTTAAATCTTGGGACATAGAGGACAGCAAAGCTTCACTTCAGATGAGCTCAATGCCTTCTAAGCCTGCCTTGACCACCAGAACAGGGAGGAACCATTGCTCAGCCCCATGTCTCCCGATGATTCTTTGGTCTCAGTATCTGAAGGTGATGTGTGAGCTGTCTTCAAGAGAGTGAATCCAAGGAAAGCATCTAGTCCGGACAGAGTACCTGGCTGAGTACTGAAGACCTGTGCCAACCCACTGGCAGGTGTATTCACAAATATCTTCAACCTCTCACTCTAGGAGTGTGTGGTACACACCTGCATCAAGCAGGTTTTAATTGTACCAGTGCCCCAGAAGAGCGTAGTAACCTATCTAAATGGCTATCGCCAGTACAGTGATGAAGTGTTTTGAGAGGCTGGTGTTGAAGCATATCAGCTCCTATCTGAATGGTGACTTGGATCTGTTCCAATTCTCCTACGGAAGCAACAGGTCCTCAGTAGATGCTATCTCGTTGGGTCCTCACACAACTCTGGAACATCTGGACAGCAAACGTGCACACATCAGGATGCTATTTATCGATTTCAGGTCAGCATTTTACACCATCATCCCCTCAACACTTAATCAGTTAACTCCCAAGACCTGGGCCTTAATACCCCCTTGTGGAATTAGATCCTGGATTTCCTTACTTGTAGACACCAGTCAGTTCAGATTGGCAAAAACATCTCCTCTACAATCTCCATCAGCACAGGAGCATCACAGGGATGTGTACTTAGCCATTGCTTTAGTCACTTTACACCTCTGACTGTGTGGCTAAGTACAGCTCCAACACTATATACACGTTTGCTGACGACACCACTGCTGTGGGCTGTATCAAAGTGGGTGATGAATCAGCATACAGGAGGGAGATTGAAAATTTGGCTGAGTGGTGTAATAACAACAACTTCTCACTCAATGGCAATAAAACCAAGGAACTGATTGTAGACTTTACTAGAGGGAACTCAGAGGTCCATGAGCAGTAATCATCAGGGGATCAGAGGTATAGAGGATCAGTAACTTTAAATTCCTGGGTGTCACTAACTGAAAGGAACTGTCCTAGACTTGTTATATAAATATTTTCACGAAGAAAGCACGACAGCACCTCTACTTCCTCAGGAGTCTGCAGAAGTTCATCATGTCATCGAAAACCTTGGCAAACTTCAATAGATACAGAGTGGAAAGTGTACTGGTTGGCTAGCATTCTGGCCTGTTATGAGAACACCAATGTCTTCGAGTGGAAAATCCTACAAAAGGTAGTGTATTCATTCCAGCACATCATGGATAAAATCCTCCCATCCACTGAGCACATCTACATGAAACATTGCTGAAGGAAAGCAGCATCCATCATCAAAGATCCACACCACTGAGGCCATGCTCTTTTCTCACTGCTGCCATTTGGTCGAAGGTACAGGAGCCTCAGGACTTGCACCACCAGGTTCAAAAACAGTTACTACCCCTCAGCCATCAGGCTCTTGAACAAAAGGGGGTGGCTCCACTCATTTGAAGACTCTGCTATATTGTTATTTCGTGCTCATTATTTATTTCTGTATAGTTAAATCTGCATTTGTAAAGTTTGTTTACAGTTATAATTCCTGATGTTTACAGTTGCTGTTCTATATATTTGCTAAGTATGTCCACAGAAAAAGAATCTCAGGATTATATGTGGTGACATGTATGTACTCTGATAATAAATTTTACTTTGAGCTTTGAGTACTTTGAACTTTGAAACTAAAGGTGTTATAGTTCCTATTTAAGGAATTTAACAGAATGAAGATGTTTTAGACAATCTTCATCTTGCTGCCAACAGACAGAGAGATTTGCAAATCTATCATTTCATAGAAAAACATAGAAACATAGAACAGCACAGCACATTACAGGCCCTTCAGCCCACAATGTTGTGCCAACCCTCAAACCCTGCCTCCCATATAACCCCCCACCTTAAATTCCTCCATATACCTGTCTAGTAGTCTCTTAAACTTCACTAGTGTATCTGCCTCCACCACTGACCCAGGCAGTGCATTCCATACACCAACCACTCTCTGAGTGATAAACCTTCCTCTAATATCCCCATTGAATTTCCCACCCCTTACCTTAAAGCCATGTCCTCTCGTATTGAGCAGTGGTGCCCTGGGGAAGAGGTGCTGGCTATCCACTCTATCTATTCTTCTTATTATCTGGTACACCTCTATCATGTCTTCTCTCATCCTCCTTAACTCCAAAGAGTAAAGCCCTAGCTCCCTTCATCCCTGATCATAATGCATACTCTCTAAACCAGGCAGCATCCTGGTAAATATATAAGAGCTACAGAGCAGAATGTTGAGTCTATCTGGGTAGAGATTCAGAAAAGTAAAGGGAAAAACCCTCCCCTCTCCACTGACACCCCCATCCTCCCCCCTCCCCCCTCTGATCCCAGCTCTCATCCGTGCCGGGTCTTTACCATCCCCTCCAACCTTCAACTGTCAGAGGCAGAACGCTCTGTCCTCAGTAAGGGCCTCACCTTTGTCCCCCTTCGCCCACACCTCAGCGAGTTCCGTGTTCGCCATGATGCGGAACTCTTCTTCCGCCGTCTCCGTCTCCGAGCCTACTTCTTCAGCAAGGACTCTTCCACCCCCACCGATGACCCCTTCTCCCGTCTTCAACCCTCCTCTTCTTCATGGACACCCTGCTCTGGTCTTCTGCCTGCTCTGGATCTCCTTATTGCTAACTGCCAACGGGACATCAACCGTCTCGACTTCACCACATCTTGTTCCCATTCCAACCTCACTCCTTCGGAACGTACTGCTCTCCACTCCCTCTGCACTAATCCTAACCTTACTATTAAACCCGCCGATAAGGGGGGTGCTGTTGTAGTCTGGCGTACTGACCTCTACCTTGCTGAGGCACAGCGACAACTGGCGGATACCTCCTCTTATTTACCCCTCGATCGTGACCCCACTAAAGAGCACCAGGCCATTGTCCCCACACCATCACCGACTTTATCCACTCAGGGGATCTCCCATCCACTGCTACCAACCTTATAGTTCCCATACCTCGCACTTCCCGTTTCTACCTCCTACCCAAGATCCACAAACCTGCCTGTCTTGGCAGATCTATTGTCTCAGCTTTCTCCTGCCCCACCGAACTCGTTTCTGCATACCTCGACATGGTTTTATCCCCCCTTGTTCAATCCCTTCCTACCTATGTTCGTGACACTTCTCACGCTCTTAAACTTTTCGGTGATTTTAAGTTCCCTGGCCCCCACCGCTTTATTTTCACCAAGGATGTCCAGTCCCTATATACTTCCATCCCCCAGTCAGGAAGGTCTCAAAGCTCTCCGCTTCTTTTTAGATTCCAGACCTAATCAGTTCCCCTCTACCACCACACTGCTCCATCTAGCGGAATTACTCTTTACTCTTAATAATTTCTCCTTTGGCTCCTCCCACTTCCTCCAAACTAAAGGTGTAGCTATGGGCACCCGTATGGGTCCTAGCTATGCCTGCCTTTATGTTGGCTTTGTGGAACAATCTATGTTCCGTACCTATTCTGGTATCTGCCCCCACTTTTCCTTTGCTACATCGACAACTGCATTGGCGCTGCTTCCTGCACGCATGCTGAGCTCGTTGACTTTATTAACTTTGCCTCCAACTTTCACCCTGCCCTCAAGTTTACCTGGTCCATTTCCAACACCTCCCTCCCCTTTCTAGATCTTTCTGTCTCTATCTCTGGAGACAGCTTATCCACTGATGTCTACTATAAGCCTACTGACTCTCACAGCTATCTGGACTATTCCTCTTCTCACCCTGTCTCTTGCAAAAATGCCATCCCCTTCTCGCAATTCCTCCATCTCTGCCGCATCTGCTCTCAGGATGAGGCTTTTCATTCCAGGACGAGGAAGATGTCCTCCTTTTTAAAGAAAGGGGCTTCCCTTCCTCCACCATCAACTCTGCTCTCAAACGCATCTCCCCTATTTCATGCACATCTGCTCTCACTCCATCCTCCCGCCACCCCACTAGGAATAGGGTTCCCCTGGTCCTCACCTACCACCCCACCAGCCTCCGGGTCCAACATATTATTCTCCGTAACTTCCGCCACCTCCAACGGGATCCAACCACTAAGCACATCTTTCCCTCCCCCGCCTCTCTGCTTTCCGCAGGGATCGCTCCCCACGCGACTCCCTTGTCCATTTGTCCCCCTCATCCCTCCCCACTGATCTCCCTCCTGGCACTTATCCTTGTAAGCGGAATAAGTGCTACACATGCCCTTACACTTCCTCCCTTACCACCATTCAGGGCCCCAGACAGTCCTTCCAGGTGAGGCGACACTTCACCTGTGAGTCAGCTGGGGTGATATACTGCGTCCGGTGCTCCCGATGTGCCCTTCTATATATTGGCGACACCTGACGCAGACTGGGAGACCGCTTTGCTGAGCACCTACGTTCTGTCCGCCAGAGAAAGCAGGATCTCCCAGTGGCCACACATTTTAATTCCACGTCCCATTCCCATTCTGACATGTCTATCCATGGCCTCCTCTACTGTAAACATAGAACATAGAATAGTACAGCACAGTACAGGCCCTTCGGCCCACAATGTTGTGCCGACCCTCAAACCCTGCCTGCCATATAAGCCCCCACCTTAGATTCCTCCATATACCTAAAGATGAAGCCACACTCAGGTTGGAGGAACAACACCTTATATTCCGTCTGGGTAGCCTCCAACCTGATGGCATGAATATTGACTTCTCTAACTTCCGCTAATGCCCCACCACCCCCTCGTACCCCATCCGTTATTTATTTTTATACACACATTCTTTCTCTCTCTCTCCTTTTTCTCCCTCTGTCCCTCTGACTATACCCCTTGCCCATCCTCTGGGTCCCCCCCCCCTTTGTCTTTCTTCCCGGACTTCCTGTCCCATGATCCTCTCGTATCCCCTTTTGCCTATCACCTGTCCAGCTCTTGGCTCTATCCCTCCCCCTCCTGTCTTCTCCTATCATTTTGGATCTCCCCCTCCCCCTCCCACTTTCAAATCTCTTACTCACTCTTCCTTCAGTTAGTCCTGACAAAGGGTCTCGGCCTGAAACGTCAACTGTACCCCTTCCTAGAGATGCTGCCTGGCCTGCTGCGTTCACCAGCAACTTTGGTGTGTGTTGCTTGAATTTCCAGCATCTGCAGAATTCCTGTTGTTTGTGGAAAAAATCGCTAGTGGGAGTTGTGGGACCTAATAAAAATATTGCAGTGGCAGAGGCGATTAACCAAGAAATAACAGGCTTGTAAGAACAGAATAGCAGTTGTCATGGGGGATTTTAACTTCCACATAGATTGGGTGAATCAGGTTGGTCATGGAAGTCTTGAGGAGGACTTCATAGAATGCATCCATGATGGCTTTCTTGAGCAGCATGTTAGTGAACCTACAAGGGAAAATGCTATCTTAGATCTAGTCCTGTGTAATGAGACAGGTAAGATTAACGATCTTGTAGTCAGGGATCCTCTTGGAAAGAGTGATCATAGTATGATTGAATTTCGCATACAGATGGAGGATGAAATAGTTAGATATAAAACTAGTGTATTATGCATGAACAAGGGAGACTACAATGGGATGAGGGAGGAGTTGGCTAATGTGGATTGGGAGCACAGGCTATTTGCTATGACAGTTGAGGAACAGTGGAATACTTTCAAAGAGATTTTTCACAGTGCTCAACAAAAGTATATTCCAGTCAAAAGTTAGGACAGTAAGTGTGGGGAGAACCAGCCTTGGATAACTAAAGGAAATAAAAGATAGTATCAAATTAAAAGCTTGTGTACAAAGTTGCAAAGAGTAGTGGGAGACTGGAGGATTGGGAAAACTTTAAAAAGCAACAAAGGACAACTAAACAAGAAGTAAGAAAAGGGAAGATAAAGAGCATGAAAGTAAATTAGCACAAAATATAAAAACAGATAGCAAAAGTTGTTACAAATATATACAGTGGTATGCAAAAGTTTGGGCACCCCTGGTCAAAATTTCTTTTACTGCTAAGCGAGTAAAAGATGAACTGATCTCCAAAAGTCATAAAGTTAAAGATGAAACATTCTTTTCAACATTTTAAGCAAGATTAGTGTATTATTTTTGTTTTGTACAATTTTAGAGTGAAACAAAGAAAAGGAGCACCATGCAAACGTTTGGGCACCCCAAGAGATCTGAGCTCTCAGATAACTCTTACCAAGGTCTCAGACCTTAATTAGCTTGTTAGGGCAATGGCTTGTGCACAGTCATCGTTAGGAAAGGCCAGATGCTGCAAATTTCAAAGCTTTATAAATACCCTGACTCCTCAAACCTTGTCCCAACAATCAGCAGCCATGGGCTCCTCTAAGCAGCTGCCTAGCACTCTGAAAATTAAAATAAATGATGCCCATAGAGCAGGAGAAGGCTATGAGAAAATAGCAAAGCGTTTTCAGGTAGTCGTTTCCTCAGTTTGTAATGTAATTAAGAAATGGCAGTTAACAGGAATGGTGGAGGTCAAATTGAGGTCTGGAAGACCAAGAAAACTTTCCGAGAGAACTGCTCGTAGGATTACTGGAAAGGCAAATCAAAACCCCCGTTTGACTGCAAAAGATTTTCAGGAAGATTTAGCAGACTCTCGAGTGGTGGTGCACTGTTCTACTGTGCAGGGACACCTGCACAAATATGACCTTCATGGAAGAGTCATCAGAGGAAAACCTTTCCTGCGTCCTCACCACAAAATTCAGCGTCAGAAGTTTGCAAGAGAACTTCTAAACAAGCCTGATGCATTTTGGAAGCAAGTCCTGTGGACTGATGAAGTTAAAGTAGAACTTTTTGGCCGCAATGAGCAAAGGTATATTTGGAGAAGAAAGGGTGCAGAGTTTCATGAAAAGAACACCTCTCCAACTGTTAAGCACGGGGGTGGATCGATCATGCTTTGGGCTTGTGTTGCAGCCAGTGGCATGGGGAACATTTCACTGGCAGAGGGAAGAATGAATTCAATTAAATACCAGCAAATTCTGGAAGCAAACATCATACCGTCTGTAATAAAGCTGAAGATGAATAGAGGCTGGCTTCTACAACAGGATAATGATCCTAAACACACCTCAAAATCCACAATGGACTACCTCAAGAGACGCAAGCTGAAGGTTTTGCCATGGTCCTCACAAGTCCCCCGACCTAAAAATCATTGAAAATCTGTGGATAGACCTCAAAAGAGCAGTGCATGTAAGACGGTCCAAGAATCTCACAGAACTAAAAGCTTTTTAGCAAGGAAGAATAGGCGAAAATCCTCCAAATAAGAATTGAAAGACCCTTAGCTGGCTACAGAATGCGCTTACAATCTGTGATACTTGCTTAAGGGGGTGTTACTAAGTACTGACCATGCGGGGTGCCCAAACTTTTGCACGTGGCCAAGTGGTTAAGGTATTGGACGAGCGATCTGAAGGTCGTGAGCTCGAGCCCCAGCCGAGGCAGCGTGTTGTGTCCTTGAGTAAGGCATTTAACCATACAGTGCTCTGCGACAACATTGGTGCCAAGCTGTATCAGCTCTTGCCCTTCCCTTGGACAACATCGGTGTCGTGGAGAGGGGAGAATGCAGCATGGGCAACTGCCGGTCTTCCATACAACCTTGCCCAGGTCTGTGTCCTGGAGAGTGAAGACTTTCCAGGAGCAGATCCATGGTCTCGCAAGACTAATGGATGCCTTTATTTTGAAACTGTACAAGATGGAAATAAAGTAATCTTGCTTAAAATATTAGAGAAATGTGTCACCTTTAACTTTATGCCTTTTGGAAATCAGGTCATCTTTTACTCACTTAGCTATTCACAGTAACAGAAATTTTGACCAGGGGTTCCCAAACTTTTGCATGCCACTGTAAAGCAAAAGAGGGTGGCTAAAGCCAACGTGCAAAGCCAACAACCTGTCTCTGAATGTGAACAAGACAAAAGAGATGGCTGTTGACTTCAGCAGAGCATGGAGCGACCACTCTCCACTGAACATTGACAGCTCCTCCGTTGAGATCATTAGGAGCACGAAATTTCTTGATGTTCACCCGGCAGAGAATCTCACCTGGTCCCTCAACACCAGCTCCATAGCCAAAAAATCCCAGCAGCGTCTCTACTTTCTGCGAAGGCTGAGAAAAGTCCATCTTCCACTGCCCCCCCCCCCATCCTCAGCACATTCTACAGAGGATGTATTGAGAGCATCCTGAGCAGCTGCAGCACTGCCTGGTTTGGGAATTGCACCGTCTCGGATCGCAACACCCTGCAGTGGATAGTGAGGTCAGCTGAGACGATCATCGGGGTCTCTCTTCCTGCAATTACAGACATTTACACCAGACGCTGCACTGGCAAAGGTAACAGTATTGTGAAGGACCCCACGCACCCCTCAGGCAAACTCTTCTCCCTCCTGCCATCTGTCAAAAGGTACTGAAGCATTGGGGCTCTCACAACCAGACTGTGCAACAGTTTCTTCCCCCAAGCCACCAGACTCCTCAATACTCAGAATCTAGACTGACATCTACATCATTTATTATTATATTGTAATTTGTCCTCTACTGTGCTTATTGTCTTGTTTATTAATTATTGTACTGCCCTGCACTGTTTGTGCACTTTATGTAGTCCTGTGCAGGTCTGTAATCCAGTGCAGTTTTTATGTTGTTTTACGTAGTCTAGTGTAGCCTTACATTGTCTCACTTAGTCTAGTGTAATTTGTTTTGTTTCATGTAGCACCAGGATCCCGGAGAAATGTTGTTTTGTTTTTACTGTGTACTATACCAGCAACTTATGGTCGAAATGACAATAAACTTGACTTGACTTGTAGATCCCTTGGAAAATGAGAAGGGGAAATTGATATTGGGTGATAAGGAAATGGCTGAGGCACTGAACGACTATTTTGTGTCAGTCTTCGTGGTGGAGGACACGTCTAATATGCCAAAGAAGGATGTTATGGACAAAATGGGAGGTGAGGACCTCAATAAAATCACTGTCACTAAAGAGATAGTGATGAGCAAGCTAGAGAGCCTGAAGGTAGATAATTCCCCTGGTCCTGATGGGATGCATCCCAGAGTGCTGAGTAAATTGGCGGAGGTTATAGCAGACGCATTGGTAATCATTTATCAAAACTCTCTAGACTCTGGCAGGTCCCGGCGGATTGGAAGACAGCAAATGTCGCGCCACTTTTTAAAAAAAGATGTAGGCAAAAGACGGGCAACTATAGGCCAGTTAGCTTAACATCTGTAGTCGGGAAAATGCGTGAAGCTGTCATTAAGGAAGAAATAGCAAAACTTTTTGAAAGAAGTGTTTCCATTACACAGACACAGCATGGATTCAGAAAGGGCAGGTCCTGTTTGACAAACTTACTGGAGTTCTTTGAGGACATAATGAGTGCAGTGGATAGAGGGGAACAGGTGGATGTCGTATTCTTGGATTTCTAGAAGGCGTTCGATAAGGTGCAGCACAAGAGACTTATAAATAAGATACAGATGCACGGAGTTGGAGGAAGTGTATTGGCATGGATAGTGGATTGGTTAACCAATAGAAGGCAGAAAGTTGGTATAAATGGGTGTTTCTCCAGTTGGCAGTCTGTGGTGAGTGGGGTGCCGCAGTGGTCGGTGCTGGGCCCACAGCTGTTTACCATTTACACTGATGATTTGGAAGAGGGGACTGAGTGTAGCGTAGCAAAGTTTGCTGATGACACTAAACTGAGTGGAAAAGCAAATTGTATAGAGGATGTGGAGAGTCTGCAGAGAGATATAGGTAGGTTAAGTGAGTGGGCCAAGGTCTGGCAGATGGAATACAAAGCTGGTAAATGCGAGATCATCCACTTTGGAAGGAATAATAGAAGAGCAGATTATTATTTAAATGGTGAAAGATTGCAGCATGCTGTTGTGCAGAGGGACTTGGGAGCGCTTGTTCATGAATCGCAAGAAGTTGGCTTGCAGGTACAACAGGTTATTAAGAAGGCAAATAGAATGTTGGCCTTCGTTGTTAGAGGGATTGAATTCAAGAGCAGGGAGGTCACGCTGCAACTATACAGGGTACTGGTGAGGCCGCACCTGGAGTGCTGTGTGCAGATCTGGTCTCCATACTTGAGGAAGGATATACTGGCTTTGGAGACAATGCAGAGGAGGTTCACCGGGTTGATACCATTGATGAAGGGGTTAACCTATGAGGAGAGATTGAGTCACCTGGGACTATACTCTCTGGAGTTCAGAAGAATGAGAGGGGATATTATAGAAACATACAAAATTTTGAAAGGGATGGATTAGATAGAAGTAGGAAAGTTGTTTCCATTGGTAGGTGAGACTAAAACTAGGGGATATTGCCTCAAGATTCAGGGTAGAAGATTTAGAACAGAGATGAGGAGAAACTGTTTTTCCCAGAGAGTGGTGAATCTGTGGAATTCTCTGCCCAGGGAAGCAGTTGAGGCTTCTTCACTAAATAATTTCAAGATACAGTTAGATAGATTTTTACATAGCAGGGGAATTAAGGACTATAGGGAAAAGGCAGGTAGATGGAGCTGAGTCTACAGACAGATCAGCCATGATCTTATTGAATGGTGGGGCAGGCTCGATGGGCTGAATGGCCTACTCCTGCTCCTATTTCTTATGTTCTTATGTTATAATAAGATGCAAAGTCATAACGAGTTAGATTGTGAAGTTAAGAGTCTTATCTTACCACACAAGGGAACAGTTCAATACTCTTATAAAACCAGGATAGAAGCTATCCTCGAACCTGATGGTACATGCACTTAGAGTTGTGCATCTTCTGCTCAATGGGAATGGGCAGTAGAGAGGATATCTGGGATGGGTGGGGTCTTTGATTGTGCCGGCTGCTTTACCAAGTTGGTGAGAAGTGTAGACCGAGTGCACTGAGGGAGGTAGATTTCCATGATGTGTTGAGCTGTGTCCGCAACTCTGCAGTTTTTTTGCGACCTTGAGCATGGCTGTTGCCATACCAAGCAGTGATACAACCACATAGGATGCTTTCTATGATTTTCTGTGATGCATGGATAAAAATGGTGAGGGTCAAAGGGAGCATGGCACATTACTTTAGTTCTTGAGAAAGTAGAGTTGCTGGTGAGTTTTCTTGGCTGTGGCAACAAAGTGGTTGGACCAGGGCAGGCTGACTGACCTGCTGAGCCCTCCCAGCAGTCTAGTTTCAATTAGAGCTTTTGTAGATGTAGTTCCATTATCTTAAATTGGATTTTGTGGATTTGTCTGAAGCTGCCACACAGCTATTAGACTGAATCTCTCTACGTAAGCCTCCTCCAGCTTCTATGTGTTATTTATCTGAAATGAAATTAATCTCATAAATCACAGAAATAAAATCTCGGTGGAGGTGGTTTACACTAGCACTTAAAAAAACTCAACTGAATGCCTTAAATGGTATCAATTTTAGAGATAATAGCATATGCTTTGTGCTGTATGATGTAATTCACTGAACTTTTCCAGAGGCAACTGACTGTGTTTTTGCTGACTTAAAAATACCAGGTACTTCCTGGTGAATTTACAGCCAGTCAGAAATCATGTTTCTTTGAACACCAGATCTGTCTCATTGCTGTCCAATGAGACAGTTACCCTTCTCAATGTTGCCAGGAAATGTATTTTTTAAAATAATTATTTAGAGGTGTTACATGTCCAGCAAAACCCTTGATTAAAAGACACTTGATGCAAAGGTATATATATATTGGTAAAGTGTGGCATCTGTGGACAAAATTGACTGGTCTTCTGTCTTTTCCCACTCTCCTTAACCATCCTTGAGTCATAGGGACACACAATATGGAAACAGGTCTGTTTGGACCACCATGTCTATGCAGACCATCAAGAACTTATTTCTGCTAATCCCATTTACTAGTACTTGATTCACAGCTTTGTATGCATTGGAGTTTCAAGTGTTCATTGAGATATTTCTTAAAGGTTGTGAGTACGCTTGCTCAAAGATCTGCCCCAAACAAAATCTTTTTTGTTCCCTTTTTTCTCTCTCTCCCTGAATAAAAGGAAAACATAATAATGTGCCATAAAGAATGAAATGGCTCTACTATAGGCTTAGATCCATACACCCCCCCCCCCGCATCTTCTTCTCCCTTCCTTTCCAGTCCTGATGAAGGGCCTTGGCCTGGAATGTTGATTCTTTATTGTTCTCCATAGAATGATGCTGCTTGACCTGCTGGGTTCCTCCAGCATTTTGTGTGTGTTACTTTGAATTTCAAACATCTGCAGTATCTCTTGTGCTTAGATCAGAAATCTATTCAAATACAAATAATCTTCTTCCCAGATCCAAGATGAAGTGTATCCAAGAACACTATGGGAGCTAGAGAAGAAATTGAAGGCGTCTTTGCTAAGATAATGTGCCACGTTGCTGTCCTCTGGCGAGGTGCTGAAAGACTGGAGGATAGCAAGTGTTGTGTCTTTATTTTAAGAAGGACTGTAAGGAAAGAGTTGGTAATTATAGACCCATTAGCCTAACATTTCTGGTAGGTAAGTTGCTGGAAAGCATTCTGAGGGGTAAAATATATTTGGAAAGGCAGGAGGTGATTATGGATAGCCAGCACGGTTTCATGCGTGGGTGATCATACCTCAGGAATGTGATTTATTTTGATGAAGTGACAAGAAAGTTTGAGAAAAGAAAGATAGTAGGCATACTTTATATAAATTTTAGTGAGGTTTTTGATAATATTATGCATGATAGGCAGCTGTGGAAAGTTAGATTGCCTGACATTCAAGGAGAGTTAGCAAACTGGATGCAAAATTGGCTGGATGATAGGAAACAGGGGGTGATTGTGGAAGAATGTTTCTGAGACAGGATACCTGTGACAAGAGGTGTGCCTCAGGGATCAGTACTGGGCCCATTGTTATTGGTCGTCTGTATTAATAACTTGGATGAAAATAAACAAAGAATACTTAGTAGGTTTGCAGATGACAGGAAAATAGATGGTGTTATCGATAGTGTAAAGGATTTCCAAGGATTGCTGCAGGATCCTGATCAACTGAGGAGGTGGGGTGAGGAATGGCAAATGGAATTTACTTCAGGTCAGTGCAAAGAGTTGCATTTCAGAGAGACAAATCAAGGGCTGGATTTTTATATTGAACAGAAGGGTCCCGGGTACAGGTGCATAGTTCCCTTTAAATGGAGTCACAGATAGATAAGGTAGTGAAGAAGTGTTTTGGTGTAATTACCTTCATCAGTTAGGGTATTGAATATACTGCAGAAGATGGGGGTTATGTTGGAAAGCCACATTTGGAGTATGGTATGGGTGTAGCACGAGATGGAAACAGAGAGATCGACAAAGGAGAGAAAGGTATCAAAAATGGACCAATTGAATTTAAGGGCAGGGTAGAAGTTGGTGGTAAAGTGGTGGGTAGGGCTTTACCTGTGATGGACTGGGCCATATCCACTGTTTTTGGAGGATTTTCCATTCAAAGACATAGATGTTTCCATACCAGGGCATAATGCAACCAGTCAATACACTCTCCACCGCACATCTCTAGAACTTTGTCATTTAGATGTCATGCTAAATCCCCACAAACTTCTAAGGGCTCTGCCATGCTTTCTTCATAATTGCACTTACGTGTTAGGCCTAGGACAGTTCCTCCGAAATGATAACCCAGAGGAATTTAAAGCTACTGACCCTCTCCACCTTTGATTCCCTCGATGAGGACTGGCTCATGAACCTCCGCTTTCCTCCTCCTGAAGTCAATAATCAGCTCCTTGGTCTTGCTGACTTTGAGTGAGAGGTTGTTGTTGTACTACTTGGCTAGATTTTCATTCTCTCTCCTATATGCTGATTTGTCACTGCCTTTGATTCAGCCAGTGATAGTGGTGTCGTCAGCAAACTTAAATTTGACATTGGAGCTGTGCTTAACCTCACAGTCATAAGTATAAAGAGAATACAGCAGGGAGCTAAGTGCACAGCCTTGTGGTGCACCTGTGCTGATGGAGATTGTGGAAGTGATGTTGTTGCCAATCCGAACTGACTAGGGTCTGCAACTAAGGAATCAAGGATACAATTGCACAAGCAGGTATTGAGGCCAAGGTTTTGAAGCTTATTAATTAGTTTTGAGGGGATGATAGTATTGAATGCTGAACTGTAGTTGATAAAGTGCATCATGTTGTATACATCTTTGCTGTCCAGACGTTTCACAGTTGAGTGAAGAGGCAATGATGTAGCATCTGCTGTGGATCTGTTGTGATGATAAGCAAACTGGATTGGGACCAAGTAATTTCTCAGGCAAGATGTGATAGGTTTCGTCACAAACCTCTCAAAGCACTTCATCACTGTGGCTTTTTCCTAGGGCTGAAATGGTTTCCACAAGAGGACACAGGTTTAAAGTGCTGGGGAATAGATACAGAGGAGATGTCAGGAGTAAGTATTTTACTCAGAGAGTGGTGAGTGTGTGGAATGGGCTGTCGGCAATGGTAGTGGAGGTGGATACGATAGGGTCTTTTAAGAGACTTTTAGATAGGTATATGGAGCTTAGAAAAATGAAAAACTGTTTCCAATGGGTAAGCCTAGTAGTTTCTAAGGTAGGGACATGTTCAGCACAACTTTGAGGGCTGAAGGGCCTGTATTGTGCTATAGGTTTCTATGTATGCGCACCGTACTTTTCGTTTTAATCCGGAGAATTTGGCCAGACCGAGACCATTCATCATTCGGTTTCATTATGTCCATGATAAGGAACGAGTTATTCGAGCTGCTCGGAAGAAAGGTATGATCCAATTTCAAGAATTTAAGTTCAAGATTGTTGAAGACTACAGCCAAGACGTACTGAAAAAACGGATGGCTTTTAAACCACAGATGGCGGAACTTTATCGTCGGGGCTATAAAATAGCGTTACTGTTTCCAGCCCGTTTGAGAGTGGTTATGCTGGACAACTCGCGTAGCCTGTTTAAAAATCCGATGGAAGCCCAAAGTTTTCTCGATAATCTGCCTCCCTCTGCGGAGGATTAATTAATGTATCGTTTTTTTTTCTCTCTTGTCTTTGATTTGTATAGTTCAAGGGTTTTTCCTTTGATCTTGCAGTGTAGGTTGGCTTTATACTGTTAAATGATATTATGCTTTTCTGTTAGTGATCTTGTATATCTTACTCTTAATACTTTTTGAAAGTTATTTAGTTGCAATTTTAATGCTTGTTTTCTTTCTGAAATGTTGCTGGAGTATTATATTTTAAGATGGTAGATTGTTTTCTTCTTCTTCTCAGAATCCTTTCTGTTTCTAATGTCATTTCCGATCATTTATATATGAAAAATTAATATAGTAATATGATCTAATGTTTGATGTTCTTTGAAATATGGGTAAGAAGGAACTATTCGATGCTTATAATCGTTGTAAGCTTTTTCTTACCGTTATAGCTATTTTTTTACCTTTTTTGAATATGGGTGGTATTTCTTTTGATAAACATATTTCTTTTGGGTTGCCTTCTGGAAAGATGGGGTTAGGATTAGCTTTAAATTTAGCATTGGCCACTTTCTGGCTTTTTGTGGGAGGAGGGTGGTATTCTTGTTCTTATTTTTAATTCATTTTTGCTTTTTAAACGGGCTGACCAGAAACTACCAAAATGTCTGAAATGCCATAACTTCCGGTTCCTCTTTGGACCTTTTTTCCTCTTCCAGGTTCATGAGTCTGTACTCTGGTTAACCCTTTACATACCTTATGCTCGAGCTCATTACAATGGATAAGATTATTAATTTGGTTTCTTAGAATACAAATAGCTTAAACCACCCGATTAAACGGAAGAAAATTTTTAAAGTATTCCATGGATAAATGCTGATATTATTTTTGTACAAGAAACTCAAGTCCGGAAAGAGGATAATCAGCGTTTTTTTAGATTCTGGAAAGGCCAACAGTACCGCTCAAATTCACAGGCTTAAGTAAAAGGCGTTTCTATTTTTATAGATCCGTCAATTTCATTTCTGCATTATGAGACGATTTCAGATCCGAATGGCAGATTTTTGTTAGTTACTGGTTTGTTATTTAACAAAAAAGTTGTTATGCTTAATGTTTATGCCCCAAATGTTGACTGTCCTGATTTTTTTAAGAATCTCTTCACATCTCTTCCTAACTTAAATGACTATATGTTGATTATGGGTGGAGATTTAAATTGTTGTTTAAATCCTTTGATGAATGGATCCAAGTCCAATCAAGTACTTCTGAACAAATCGGCTACCCTTATTAACTCTTTTATGACCGACTCTGGGATCTCAGAAATTTGGAGATTTTTGCATCCAAATGAGAAAGAGTTCTCATTTTTTTTTCACATGTATATCAACACTATTCAAGAATTGACTATTTTTTATCGATTCTCGACTAATTCCTCTTGTTACTGGTTGCGAATATGATTCTATTGCTGTTTCTGACCATGCACCATTGAAATTATTTATTAACTTAAGGGATACATTTACTAATTCTAGACAATGGCGATTTAATACCACTTTGCTTCAAGACTCGGATTTTGTTAGGTTTATTGAGGAACAGATTAATTTTTTCTTTACGATGATTTCTACAGAAGATATTTCCCGTGGGACATTAAGGGATACTTTTAAAGCATATATTCGTGGACAAATTATTTCATATACTGCTGGATTAAAAAAAAACGAACTAATAATGAAATACTTAAACTGGTTGACAAGATTAAAGAAGTTGACAAGAAATATTCTATAGCCCCTAATCAGGAACTTTATAAACAGAGAGTTGAACTTCAAGTGGAACATAATCTCTTATTATCATCTTCGATTGAAAGTCAATTAATCAAAACTGAGAGTCAATTCTATATACATGGTGGTAAAACTGGGAAACTATTGGCTAATCAATTGAAATCCGCCTCAGTTAAACGACAGATTCTTAAGATTCGTAAACAAGATGGCACTTTGACAGTTGACCATGACGAGATTAATAAATCCTTTCAAGAATTTTATACCTCCTTATATCAATCAGAATTTCCTGATTACTATGATGCATGAATTTTTTAAGAAATTGAATATTCCAAAATTATCACCTAATGAACGTTCAAAACTAGATGTACCTATTACAGTAGAGGAAATAAAGAAGGCTATTTTTTTTTATGAACTCAGGTAAAGCACCTGGCTCAGATGGATATACAGTAGAATTTTTTAAATTTTTCTCTACTACACTGACTCCTTGGCTATGTAGTGTTTTTAGGGGTGCAGTATCTATAGGTAAATTACCACAATCTTTTTATCGAGCTTCTATTTCCCTAATTCTTAAAAAAGATAAGGATCCTACTGAATGTGCATCTTATAGGCCTATATCTTTGCTGAATGTGGATTCTAAGATTTTTTCTAAAATATTGGCAATGAGATTGAAGAATGTATTACCTCAAATTATTTCTGCTGATCAGACTGGATTTATTAAAAATCGTTACTCTTCTTTTAATATTAGGAGATTAATGAATATTGTTTATACACCTTCGCCCAAAATTCCAGAATGTGTTATTTCATTGGATGCTGAGAAAGCTTTTGACAGAGTTGAATGGACATATTTATTTAACACCCTTGAGAAATTTAATTTTAGTTCGATATTTATATCTCAGATTAAACTGATATATCTCACCCCTTTGGTTTTGGTATTTACTAATAATCAAAGATCCTCTCTTTTTCATCTATTCCGTGGTACTAGGCAGGGTTGTCCTCTTAAGTCCACTACTATTTGATATTGCTTTGGAACCACTAGCTATTGCTACTCGTGACTCCCCAAATATATTTGGCATTACCCGTGGAAATGAGATTCATAAATTATCACTGTATGCAGATGATTTACTATTATATATTTCTAACCCAGGAAAATCTATTCCGGCAGTATTAACTTTGCTTGCTCAGTTTAGTAGTTTTTCTGGTTATAAACTGAACCCAGGTAAGAGTGAACTTCTTCCATTAAATATGCAGGTTCCAATTTATAGAAATTCTCCAGTTAGAGTGACTACTGACTATTTTACTTATCTAGGAGTTAAAATTACTAAGAAAAATGAAAAACTGTTTCCAATGGGTAAGCCTGGTAATTTCTAAGCACAACTTTGAGGGCCGAAGGGCCTGTATTGTGCTATAGGTTTCTATGTTTCTATAACTCCTGAAGATGTTTGCATTTCTATCACTAATTTTCCTGTCTTGAAAAATACTTTAAAAATGGGAGAATTGTCAAAAAGTTGTATTTCTATAACCTGGAAGCCTCTGTGCACAGTTTTATTTCTGATATCATGAACAAACAGAAAACAAATATAATTGGGTACTGCAAATTCAACCTCTTTGCTCATGTAGAAAACAACAAAAACGCCATTTCCATTGGTTGATTTATTTTAATCAATTTGTTTTACTTGGTTGGCTTTCTAAATCTACATCCATCCACATTTTGTTGTTCTCTAATTTAGCTGTTCGTCTATCCTGTTTAATGAATCTGACAGAGATTCCCATGTTCCTGTTTTTAACATTATTTCCCTATCCCACAACTTCCTTCTGTAATAGGAAAGTGGCAAATTTAACACCACTCCAAGCAAGGAGAGGGAGAGAAAATAAGAAACTGTAGGACAGCTAACCTTACATCTTTAACCAGAAAAATAATGGGCTCCATTATTTAAGAAAATACTGACAGGATACTTTGAAAATCATTATTTGATTAGGTAGGGTCATCATGGCTTTTTGAAAGATAAATAATTTTTGATGAGTCTTTCAGTTTTTTAAATGTATTTGCAAGGATGAGTAACTAGTGGATGAACTATATCTGGATTTTAAAAAGACATTTCACAAGCTCTCACTGGAAAGTTTTCTGCATAAATCAGAGTTCATGGATTTGGGAGGGAAACGTGCTACGGATAGATCTCACTGGCAAGTACCATTGGATTCAAAAGGATCCTTGGCATTTAGAGTTTTAACTTATAGCAGGTCCAGAACTTCTGACCGTACATTGTTGATTGTTTAATGATCGATAATGTCTCATTCAGTTAACTCTGGAGGCAGGAAGTAGTAATATTTAAAGCAAACCCAAAGAATATGGAGTAACTTACGGTTTCCTTCCATATCAGTATAGCTTCTTTATATATTCCTATTGATGTTTTTATTGGCTAAAGTAATAACTTCGTAGTTTGAATTAATGTGTGGTCTCTGTCCAAGGCTGATATTTTTGTTCTATTATTCAAATCTCTGATTTTTTTTTTGATTTTACCAAACTGCTCATGTTTTTGTATTATCTTCAATTATACAGTTTCAGTTATTTATAACTAGGAATAATTACTGTTGATGCTATGAAACAGTAGATACAGTAATAAAACAGTAGATTAATTCCAAAGAGCTCTGTCAGTTCAGTCAGTTCGTTCCACTTCAATTTGAAATAGATGTATTTTGTAAAGTGTGTTGGATAAACTTCAACAATTTATATTACCACTCCCTTATTTAGTTGTCATCAAGTTGCATTTGAAAACTAGAACTTGGTAAATTTTGCTTCCTGTTTCAAGAACCATTTATCTGAATATATACTGTATTAGATGGCAAATTATATTTTATTCAAAACCACAAAAACACTTGTTCTAAGACTTGGGATCAAAGTGGTTGCATACTGTATTTAGAGATGGGTCTAAACCAATGATTAGCAGAGTTCATTATCCATCCACCTACTTTGTGTAACTGTTTAATTGCTGTGTAAAATTCTTGTCCCTTTCTATATAATCAGGGACCCATGGTTATTACGATCCCTGAATAAAAATGACAGACTGATTTTGTTTTGCATTGTGGTGTCCTTTGAGAATTATCATTAAAAATAAATTTAAATCAACTGCAGTAAGTCTATGACCTTTAAGAGACAGTTTCATTTATACTGCAAAACTGATTGAATATTAATTTTATAGTTTGACTGTACTACAGAGACAAGAGTTATGCAAAATGTCATTAAACTGAACAAGCCTGAATGTATAATAAGATATTTTCTCATTTGCACAAATTTTAAAATGTGTAGTCATTCTTTGTAACAAGCCAAAAGTTAAAACAATACAGTACTTGGGCTTCTGCTGTTTGAAAATGGGTAAGATAACTGGCAGAAAGTGATCAAAGAATTAGCCATTAATTTTTAATTTCTGTCCATGGCACTATGACTTTCGCATAGTATGGTGATCAGATCTGCACAGTACTCCACTGAGGTCTGACCAGTGTTAGAGCATGACCTCCCTGCTCTTGTGTCCAGGGCCCTGTGTAATGAAGGCTAGCAGCCCATGTGCCTTCTAACCACTTTACCTACTTGTGCTGCCACATTCAAATGTATTTGGATTCCACATCATGTTCCTTCGGTTGCTCAGTATTCCCTGAGACCTTACCATTCATGATGTGTGCAATACCCTCATTAGTACTTCCACAATGTGACATTAAACTCTATCTGCCATCTCTCAGTCCATTTCAGCAACACATCAATATCACCCTGTAGCCCCCTGTGTATTATATACAGCATGGGTTTGCAGAACTACTAGTCACAAAATCAGTCCTCTACCATCACCTTCTGTCTCCTATTGCTAAGCTAGTTTCGAATCAAATTTGCGAAGTTGCCCTGAATCCATGGGCCCTAATCTTTTGGACCAGTCTCCCATGTGGAGCCTTCTCAAAGGTCTTCCTGAAGTTCATATGAAGAACACAGCTTGCATCAATATATGTTGATATCTCCTCAAAAATTCAATCAGATTAGTCAGACAAGCTCTGTCTTTGACAAAGTCGTGCTAGCTATCTCTTATTAATCCCTACCTTTCCAAGTGATCACTAATCCTGTCCTTCAGAATTTCAGTAATATTTTCTCTACCTCAGGATGTTCGGCTCACAGGTCTGAAATTTCCAGGCTTTTTCCTGTTATTGTCTTTGAAAAGGGGCCACACTTGTCATTTCAAGACAATTGGTATCTCACTATTATCTGTATCTCTTCCCATGTTTCTCATAGCAGCCTGGAATAAATCATAACTGGACTTTGGTATTAATCAATTTTAAGCCCAATAAGGCAGCAAATACCTACTCTTTACTTACAGAGATGTTTACACCAAAATTCCATCTGCACTTTCACTGAATCTTCTAACAACAAAGTCTGTTTCTTTAGTAAATGCTGATGAAAATTCTTCATTCAAGGACCTCACCTGTACCTTCTAGCTCTAAGCACAGATTTGTCCTCTTCTCCTTAATAGGTCCAACTCTTTCCCTAGCTATTACTTTGTACTTAATATAAAATGCCTTCTGATTTATCTTAATCCTGCTCACCAGTGGTATTTTGTGACGCCCCTCTTCACCTTCCTAATTTATTTTTTAAGCACTCCCTATAATTTCTTATCTTGACAAGCCTGCTTTAGAGCACAGAGAGGACAATATGCTAGCATGTAGTCCTCAAAACAAGGTGGTGGCAGCAATGAAGTTTCACGTCAATAGATGTGTGGTGGAGAGTATATTGCTTCATGGGCTGGTATGGACACGTGGACACAGCAATATCTTTGAACAGAAAATCCCCAAAAAAGTAGTAGATACAGCCCAGCCATCGTAGGTTAAGCCCTCCCAACCACTGAGCACATCTACATGAAGCACTGTTGCAGGAAAGCAGCATATATCAGCAAGAATCCCCACCACCCATGACATGCTCTTTTCTCACTGCTGCCATCAGGAAGAAGGTATAGGAGCATCAGGAGCCTTACACCACCAGGTTCAGAGACAGTTAGCACCCTCACATCAGGCTCTTGAACCAGAGGGGATAACTTCACCCAAGTTCACTCGCCCCATCACTGAACTGTTCTCAAAAGATATTGACTCACTTTCAAGGACTCTACAGCTCACGTTCTCGATATTTATTGCTTATTTATTTATTCATTATTATTATTATGTTCTTCTCTGTTTGTATCTGGTACATGTTCATCGTCATGGCAAACCAAAGTGCCATGACTGAGCAAAAGAGATGATGTACCTTTTGTTTCAACTCATGCCAGTGGGCATAGTACAAGAGTCATGCTTTCAGAAGGAATATGACAGAGCAATGATTCCACTGTTACACTCCTGTGGAGGGGCTCAGCCTGTGAGTTGTTGATTTGCACAGGTTGCTGCCTTTTGCGCATTGGTTGTTGTCTGTCTCTGTTGTGTGCAGTTTTTCATTGATCAATAGCGTTTCTTTCTGTTTACTGTGAATACCCACAAGAAAATGAATTTCAGGGTAGTATATGGTGACATGTATGTACTTTGATAATAAATTTACTTTGAACTTCGAGCAGAGTCTTACCATTGTGGTGAAGCCACTCCTGCTCCCTCCCTGGCTGAGGAACAGGAGTAGGGAAAAGAGAGCTGAGGGTGGATATAAGACTGCTGGAAAATGGCGTTGGAGAGGTAGTAACGTGGGTTAAAGAGATGTCATATGAACTCAATGACTGTTTTATGTCAGTCTTCACAGTGGAAGACACCAGCAGTATGCCAGAAATTCAGGACAGAAGTAAGTGTAGTTGCTATTACCAGAAGACATAGGAGCAGAATGAGGCCATTTGGCCCATTGAGTCTTCTCCACCATTCAATCATGGCTGATTCTTCTTTCCTCTCCTCAGCCCCACTCCCGGGCCTTCTCCCCATAACCATTAACCATGTCTAATCAAGAACTGATCAAGCTCTGTTTTAAATACACCCAACAACCTGACCTCCACAGCTGCCTGTGGTAATAAATTCCTCAAATTCACCAACCTCTGGTTAAAGAAATTTCTCCGCATCTGTTTTAAATGGACACCACTCTGTCCTGAGGCTGTGCCCTCTTGTCCTAGACTCCCCTACCATGGGAAACATCCTTTCCACTTCTACTCTGTCTAGGCCTTTCAACAATCAAAAGGTTTCAATGAGATATCCCTTCATCTTTCTAAATTCCAGGGAGAATACACCCAGAAGTATCAAACGTTCCTCGTATAGTAACTCTTTCATTCTGGGAATCGTCCTTGTGAACCTCCTCTGAACCCTCTCCAATGCCAGCACATCTTTTCTTAGATGAGGAGCACAGAACTGCTCACAACACTCAAGGTGAGGCCTCACCACTGACTTATAAAGTCTCAGCATCACATCCCTGCTCTTGTATTCTAGACCTCTTGAAATGAATGCTAACATTGCATTTGCCTTCCTCACCACCGACTCTACCTTTAAGTTAACCTTTAGGGTGTTCTGTACAAGAACTCCTAAGACCCTTTGCATCCTAGATCTTTGGATTTTCTCCCCCTTTAGAAAAGAATGTGCATATTTATTTCTACTGCCAATGTGCATGACTATGCATTTTCCAACATTGTATCTCCTTTTCCACTCACTCGCCATTCCCTAATCTAAGTCCTTCTGCAGCCTACCTGTTTCCTCAACACTACCTGCCCCTTCATGAATCTTCATATCATCTGCAAACTTGGCAACAAAGCCATCTATTCCATCATCTAAATCATTGATATACAGCATAAAAAGAAGCGATCCCAACACCGACCCCTGTGGAACACCAGCAGTCACTGGCAGCCAACCAGAAAAGGATTATTTTATTCCCACTCGCTGCCTACCATGCTAGTAACTTTCCTGTAATACCATGGGCTCTTAACTTGGTAAGCAGCCTCCATTGTGGCACCTTGTCAAAGGCATTCTGAAAGTCCCAATGTACAACATCCACTGCATCCCCTTTACTATCCTACTTGTAATCTCCTCAAAGAATTCCGATAGGTTTGTCAGGCGAGATTTTCCCTTAAGGAAACAATGCTGATTTTGGCCTATCTTGTCCTGTGTCACCAAGTACTCCATAACTTCATCCTTAACAGTTGACTCCAACATCTTCCCAACCACTTGAGGATGGGCTAACTGGTCTCTAAACTCGTTTCTGCTGCCTCCCTCCTTTATTAAAGAGTGGAGTGACATTTGCAATTTCCCAGTCCACTGGCACCATGCCAGCGCCCAGTGCTTTTTGAAAGATCATTGCTAATGCCTCCACAAACTCTAAAGCTACCTCTTTCAGAACCCTCGGGTGTAGTTCATCTCGTCTTGGTGACTTATGTACCTTTAGGTTATTCAGCTTTTTGAGCACCTTCTCTCTTGTAATAGTAACTGCACTCACTTAACTTCCCTCACACCCTCCAACATTGGCACACTGCTAGTGTCTTACACAGCGAAGACTGATGCAAACTACTCATTTAGTTCATCTGCCATCTCCTTAGCCCCCGTTAGTAATTCTCATTTTCTAGTGGTCCTATATCCACTCTCATCTCTCTTTTATTTCTTACTTGAAAAAGCTTTTACTACCCACTTTGAAATTGTTTGCTAACTGGCTTTTGTATTTCATCTTTTCCCTCCTAATGATCATTTCAGTTGCTCTCTGCAGTGTTTGAAAAGCTTTCCAATCCTCTATCTTCCCACTAATTTTTGCTTTGTTATATGCCCGCTCTTTTGCTTTTACATGAGCTTTGACTTCCCTTGTCAGCCACAGTTGTACTATTTTGCCATTTGAGTATTTCTTTGTTTTTGGAATACGTCTATCCTGCAGCTTCCTCATTTTTCCCAGAAACTCGCATCGTTGCTGCTCTGCTGTAATCCCTGCCAGCATCTCCTCCCAATTTACTTTGACCAACTCCTCTCATACCACTGTAATTTCCCTTACTCTACTGAAATACTGCTATGTCAGACTTTACTTTCTCCCTATCAGATTTCAAGTTGAACTAATCATATTGTGATCACTGTCTCCTAAGGGTTCTTTTACCTTAAGCTCCCTAATCACCTCTGGTTCATTACATAACACCTAATCTAGTGTAGCTGATGCATTAGTATGTCAAACTGTCAAACTGCTCTATAAGCATTCAACAAAGTCACTATCTTGGGATTCATTTCCAACCTGATTTTCCCAATCAACCTGCATGTTGAAGTCTCCCATGACTATCATAACATTACTCTTTGACACATCTTTTCTATTTCCTGTTGTAATCTGTGATCCACATCCCAGCTACTGTTGGGAGGCCTGTATATAACTGCCATCAGGGGCCTTTTACCCTTGCAGTTTCTTAACTCAACCCACAAGGATTCAATATCTTCTGTTCCTATGTCACATCTTTCTACTGATTTGATGCCATTCTTTACCAGTAGAGCCACGCCTTCCCCTTCTGCCAACCTTCCTATCCCTCTGATACAATGTGTAACCTTGGACATTCAGCTTCCAACTACAACCATTCTTCAGCCACGATTCAGTGATGACCACAACATCATACCCAACAATCTGTAAAAGTACAAGATTATCCACCCTATTTCTTATACCCTGTGCATTGAGATATAACACTTTGAGTGCTGCATTTTCTACTCTTTTTGATTCTGCATCCCTAATGCACTGATACGCACCCTGCTGGCTGCAATTACGTCCTAACATCTGCCAGCCCTTCCAGACAGTCTGACTGCACGCTATCTTTGCTTTTTTACCATCCATCCTATTCTGAGTTCCTTTACTCCAGTTCCTACCCCCCTGCCAAATTAGTTTAAACCCTCCCCAACAGCTCTAGCAAGCCTGCCCATGAAAATATTGGTTCCCTTCAGGTTTAGGTGCAACCCGTCACTTCTGACAGGTCATACCTCCTCCAAAAGAGATCCCAATGATCCAAGAACCAGAAGCCCTGCCTCCTGCACTAGCTTCTCAACCATGCAGTAATTTGCCAGATCATCCTGTTTCAATGCTCACTGGCGCATGGCACAGGCAGCAATCCAGAAATTACTACTTAGGAGATCCTGATTCTCAGCTTTCTAGCTATCTCTCTAAATTCTCTTTTCGGGACTCTTTGCTTTTACTTCCTATGTCATTGGTACCAGTATGTACCAGGACATCTGGCTGCTTTCCCTCCCTCTCCAAAATGTTGTGGACGTGATCCAAAATGTCCCTGACCCTGGAACCTGGGAGGCAACATACCATTTGGGTGTCCCATTCATGTCCACAGAATCTCCTGTCTGTTTCCTTGACTATTGAGTCCTCTATCACCACCGCTCCCCTCTTCTCCTCTTTCCCTTCTGCACCATGTGCCTGTGCTCAGTGCCTGTAACCCAGTCTCTGTGGCATTCCCCTGGAAGGTCATCCCCACAACAATGTCCAAAGCGGTATACTTATTTTTGAGGGGAATGGCCACAGGGGTGCTCTATGCTAACTACCTATTTACATTTACATTTCTCCTGACAGTCACCCAGCTACTCGCTTCTTGCAGCTTTGGGGTGACTACCTCCCTGTAACTCTGATCAATTATCTCCTCACTCTCCCATGGAAAACCGAGATCATCCAGCTGCTGCTCCAGTTCCCTGGCATGGTCTTCAAGGAGCTGCAGTTGGATGCACTTCACACAGATGTAGTTCCCTGGGAGACTGTGAGACTCCCAGGACTCTAACATCCGGTATAAGAACACACAACAGCCATTTACTACACTTGGTACAGTAAGAGAGAGAAAAAAAGGAAACTTAACAGAAGCTTACCCAGGGCTAATGCCTCTTCCAAGCCAGAGCCTCTTTTCAGCCAAAGCCTGACACTCCTACTCTCACCACTGGCCTACTTCCAACAATGGCCAACCCGCTTGTTCCTTCTGTATTTTTAAACTAGCATCGCTGACTTGCAAGAAACCTCGTTGCTGTGGCCTGCTCCTGCCACTGATTAGACCGTCAAAATAAACCTGAACACCCGCGAAGCTCTCCTTTTAAACAAGCTTCTCTGACCTGTGAGAAAACCTCATCATTGTGGCCTGCTCCTGCCACTGATTGGATCATCGGAACTAAGAAGAAGGTGCTTGGGAAGCTGAAAGATCTGAATTTAGATAAGGTGGACCAGATGGACTACACCCCAAGGTTCTGAAAGAGGTAGCTGAAGAGATTGTGGAGGCATTAGTAGTGATCTTTAAAGAATCACTAGATTCTAGTATCATACCAGGGAACTGGAAAACTGCAGATGTCATTCCATTCTTTAAGATGGGAGTGAGGCAAAAGCAAGAAATTGTAGGCCAGTTAGACTGACTTCAGTAGTTGGGAAAATGTTAGTGTTCCCTATTAAGGATGAGGTCTGCAGTACATGGAAGCACATGATAAAATAAGCCGAAATCAGCAAGGTTTCATTAAGAGGAAATCTTACCTGACAAATTTGTTGGATCTCTTTGAGGAAAGACAAAGGAGAGTTAGTGGCTGTTGTTAACTTGGATTTTCAGAAGACCTTTAACAAGGTGCTGCACAGGAGGCTGCTGAAGAAAATAAGACCCCATGGTATTATAGGAAAGATACTAGCATGGATAGAAGATTGTCTGACTGGCAGGCGGCAAAGAGTGGAAATAAAGGGGATCTTTTCTGGTTGGCTGCCGGTGATTAGCGATGTTCTGCAGGGTTCAGTGTTGAGATCACACTTCTTTTCATGTTACATGTCAGTGATTTGGATGATGGAACTGATTTCATTTCAAGAGGACTAGACTATAAAGTTAACAATGTAATGCTGAGGCTTTATAAGGCATTGGTCAGACTGCATTTGGAGTATTCTGAGTAGTTTTTGACCCTTTATCTAAGAAATGATGAGCTAGCATTGGAGAACGTACAGAGTGGTTTATCAGAATGATCTCAGGACTGAATAGGGTAACATGAGGAGAGTTTGATGACTCTGGGCTTGTACTTGCTGGAGTTTAGAAGTGTGAGGGAGGATCTCATGAAATCCTATCAGATATTGAAAGATACTGATGCCGTTGGCATGGAGAGGGTGTTTTCTATAGTGGGGGAGCCTAGGATCGGAGGTTATAGTTTTAGAATGGAAGGCACATCCCTTTAGAACAGAGATGAAGAGGAATTTCTTTAGCTAGAGAGTAGTGAATGTGTGAAATTTAGTGCCACAGACAACAGTGTAGACCAAGTCATTGGGTATATTTAAGGCAGACTTTGTTAGGTTCTTGATTAGTAAGGTCATTAAAATTTACTGGGAGTAGGGGGAGAAGGCAGGAAAATGGGGTTTAAAGGGATACTGAATCAGCCATGATGGTATGGCGGAGCAGACTTGATGGGCCGGATGGACTAATTCTGCTCCTTTCTTATGCAGCTGAACTTCATACCTGTGCTGTACAAAAACAACTTACTCATTTTGAGTTGAAGTTACTGAGACTCATATCATGTTCTTTCTGCAGTCCAACCTTCCCCCTCTCACTGACCTACATATTCCCTCTGTCCAACAA
Organism: Mobula birostris; assembly: GCF_030028105.1. NCBI lineage: Eukaryota > Metazoa > Chordata > Chondrichthyes > Myliobatiformes > Myliobatidae > Mobula > Mobula birostris. The sequence continues at coordinate 106,337,626 of NC_092377.1, forward strand.
TAGAAAACTAAAGATCTACAAAAAATACAAGCTGCAGTGGCGATTTTCTGCTTATCTGATAGTGTACTGTCATCAAAATGATATTATTATTTTTGTGCTATCCTCTTGTGTTATTTTTTCACCCAATGCCATTGCATGTTCTAAGTGCTGCCTTTATGTTGCTGATTTTTGGTGTTCACACCACAGGTTCCTATTGGGCATGAAGATAAAAAGCTGTATGGGGAAAAGACATATTTAGAACTGCACCACTGCACAGACCATGGAACTCTTCATGAAAAAGCATTCATATTTAATTTCTCATGGAATGTTTGGGATAGAGAAATGAAATCTGTTTGCGGTAAATGGCGACAAATGTATTGTGTGAAATGATTTTGAATAAAGTCTCCTTTTAAACAGATAAGAATAAACATTGACACACAGCTTCAGGAGGAGAAGATGGCGGCGCAACGGCAGCGCGCGCGGCCACTTCGGTGGTGATGTCTGTTATCTGTCAAGTAGGGGACCGTGCACAATCCTGATTTGATGGAGACAGACATGAGAGTACAGCGGGACATCTGGAAAACTTCTGAAATGCCCGCTTCGCTGCTGCTGCTACTGTGTGGTAGCCGGAATCTCCGGAGCTGAAGGCCCCAAGATCCTCGGCTTTGCTTGTTTCAGCGGATGGGGAGAGGTCGAAGGCACTCGGCAGAGGATGGCGTTCGGAAGGCTGTATCAGAGAGGCTGGTCGGAAGCTCGAAGTTTTTGGACAGATGGACTCAGTGTCAGCTGTGGTCGGCTGCTTCCAAGGCATCGGCAAGTTGACGGTGCCTGGAGGTTTATGGCAGGGAGTTTTTCCCTGTTGCCGTCGCTATCAGGGACTCGGGAGTCGATGGACTCGGGGACTTTCGAGATTTTATTTACCGTGCCCATGGTTTGTTCTTCATCAAATTATGGTATTGCTTTGTACTGCTGTAACTATATGTTATAATTATGTGGTTCTGTCAGTGTTAGTCTTGGTTTGTCCTGTTTTCTGTGATATCACTCCGGAGAAACATTGTATCATTTTTTAATGCATGTATGCATTTCTAAATGACAATAAAAGAGGACTGAGTGTTCTCATAATCTAATTCTACACTGATCATTAGACACCTATTTGCACTAACCTACACCAATCCCGTTCAGTATTCCCATCGTTCCCCAGGCTATATCACTCATCTATACATGGGGAGCAATTTACATGGCCAATTAACTTACCGAACCTCGCGTCTTTGGGATTGGGAGGAGACCAGAGCCCCCGGAGGAAACACACACGACCACAGGGAGAGCATTCATATTTCCAAACAGAGCAACACACACAAAAAGCTGGAGAATCTCAATAGGCTAGGCAGCATCTGTGGAAAAGACTAAGCAGTCAAGTTTCGAGCTGAGACCCTTCTTCAGGACCCTGATGAAGTCCTGATTGAAGCCCGAAAAGTCAACTGTTTACTCTTTTCCATAGACACTGCCCTGGCCTGCTGAGTTCCTCCAGCATTTTGTGTGTGCTGCTTGGATTTGCAGCATCTGCAGATTTTCTTGTGTTTGACATTCCAAACAGACACCACTCAAAGACAGAATTAAACATGTGTTACTGGAGCTACGAGCCATTGTGCTTTTGATCAAATTTTCGATGTGTTTAGGATGGCTTAATTTGACAGAAATGATAAAATGCGGTGAGAGGTGAAACCCAATTTTGGGGCAAAAGAATTAGTTTCTAATGTAAATAAGAAGCTAAAAAAAACACAGCAGATCAGATAGTATCTGTGGAGAAACTAAAGTTATCATTTCTGGTCAGAGACACTTCATCAGCACTTTAGATAGATAGATTCAACTTTATTGTCATTGTGCCGAGTACAGATACAAAGCCAATGAAATGAATTTAGCATCTGATCAGAAATGCAAAGAATAGTGTTATTTACAAAATAACTGCGAATAAAAAGTAAGTGCTACAGCACACAAATATAAAAGTACTGAGACAGTACAATATAGGTGCAATACTGCTTAGCGCTATGATGAGAGGTTCAGCAGTGTCACAGCCTCGGGGAAGAAGTTCTTCCGGTGCCTGCTGGTGCAGGAGCGGAGGCTCCTGTAACGCCTACCGGATGGGAAGAGAGTAAAAAGTCCATGGTTAGGGTGAGATGCATCCCTGATAATGCTTTTCACCCTACCCAGGCAGCGTTTATGGTAGATGTTCTCAATGGTGGGCAAATGGGTGCCGAAAATCCGCTGGGCAGTTTCCACCACACACTGGAGTGCTTTGTGGGTGGATACAGGACAATTGCCATACCACACTGAGATGCAGTTGGTGAGTATGCTCGCAATGGCACAGCGATAAAAGTCTGTCAGTATCCTGGGACAGAGGTGAGCATTCTTCATGCTCCGCAGGAAATAAGGGCACTGTTGCGCCTTTTTGATCAGGATAGAGGAGTTCAGGGACCAGGTGAGATCCTTGGAAATGCGGACACCAAGGAATTTGAAGCTTGATACACGCTCCACTACAGTTCCGTTGATGTAGATGGGGACGTGGGTGTGACTCCTGGCATGCCTGAAGTCCACAATGATCTCCTTGGTCTTCTGGGTGTTAAGGGCCAAGTTGTTGTCGACACACCACGCGGCCAGGTGCTGGACCTCATCCCTGTATGCCGTCTCGTCATCCCCTCTGATCAGACCAACCACCGTGGTGTGGTCGCGAACTTGATTATGGAGTTAGAACCATGTACAGGAACACAGTCCTAGGTGAAAAGGGAGTACAGAAGAGGGCTCAGCACACAGCCTTGAGGCACACCGGTGTTCAGGGTGAGAGTGGAGGAGGAGAGGTTGCCTAATCTAACTGATTGGGGTCTGTTAGTCAGAAAGTCCAAGGTCCAATTGCAGAGGGATACGCTGATAACAAGCTGGCAAAGTTTGGTGATCAGCTTGGAGGGGATCACAGTATTGAATGCCGAACTAAAGTCAATGAACAGCATTCTGACGTAAGAGTTGGGACTGTCCAGGTGCGTGAAGTGCCATGGAGATGGCATCCTCTGTTGACCTGTTGGTGCGATAGGCAAATTGATGGGGGTCCAGGGTAGAGGGCAGACAGGATTTCTGCTGGTAAAGTAGTTGAAACAGCCATTCACTCCTTTTCTATGATCCCAATCACAGAAAAAGAGAGATACTGCTATGCAGTTCTCATTTGATGATTTATTAATTATGTTAATGAGCTTAAAAAAACTGGGCAAAATCATCTAAGGTCAAAGAGTAAAGAGCTTGTTTTCTATAAAGTTGAAGTTTGCTTTCCTGAATGCTTCGATTGAAATAATACCAGATTAAAACACTGTCCCTTTTAAACTCTGGTGTCCTTTTTCTATCATGCATTGTGATGAAGGGTCTCGGCCCAAAACGTCAACTGTAGTCTTTTCCATACATGCTGCCTGGCCTCTGAGTTCCTGCGACATTTCATGTGTATTATTTGAATTTCAGGCATCTGCAGATTTTCTCGTGTTTGCAGCTGTACTTGTGCTAGTTTGTTTATTAAAATGAAGCAGTCTGGCAGTTTTCATGGTTGCATCTTCCTTTCTGGTGCCCAAAGAGAATCAAAAACAGTTGTGATTATTAGTTATGTGCTGCAGTTAAGTCTCATGCATATTTTTGATAGCAAGTAAAATCGCTATTAATTTCAAGGCTTGGTGCCCTGCTAATTCTCTGTTTGCTGGCTCAGTGGTGTGAATCATAATGTTCCACTATCTTCTGTGCCTGACTCATCTTCAAATCTATCAAGTTGTCTCTTTTCCTAAGTGTCAGCTGAGATTTCAAAGAAACTGATGCTGAAGAAATGCTCTTGATGAAATTGCTTTTCAATGCACACTATAATAAGAATTAAAAGCGTTGTTCGTGAGATCTCATCACAATACGTAATCTTTTAAACTGATACTGAATATGAAGTTGAAACAGCAGGGCAAACTTGGGGCTCCGTCTTCTGAAAGCTTGTCATGCTACTCTGGCCTTTATATGATTGGGGAATGATGTCTAATTTAATAATATTCATAACGTTGGGTTATGTTCTGGAGTAAAGCACCCTCTTCTCATATAATTTGCTCAGTGTGTTCATTTGATAACCATTAGAGACGACTTGTTTTTATTGGTGTTCAGCTATTAGATGAGCAGGTCAAAACCTGTGCTCCTGCTCATACGTTTTTAAAGTATTGACAAGAAAAGAAGAAAGATTTGCATTAATATAGTGCCACCCATAACCACAGGACTTTCTTACATCAGTTGGAGTACTCTCAAAGTAACTTAATGAGCCAGAACTGTTGTTTCTTTCACTCATTAATTTTTATAGAGCAGAAATGAACATGCATATTAATTCAGGATTTGAAAAGTTCCACATTAGATTAGTGGGCAAGTCTTATGAAGGTAGGTTAAGCAAGCTAGGGTTTTTCTCTTTGAAGTGAAGAAAGGTGAGAAATGACTTGATAGAGGTGTACAAGATGATAAGAGGCATAGATAGAGTGGACAGAAAGAGGCTTTTCCCCCGAGATGATAATGGCTAATAGGAAGGGGCATCATTTTAAGGTGATTGGAGGTAAGTATACGGAGGATGTCAGAGGTACTGTAAGTTTTTTACACAGAGTGATGGGTGTGTAAACTCCTACCAGGAGTGGTGGTAGAGGCAGATACATTAAGGGCATTTAAGAAACTCTTAGATAAGCACATGGATGATTGAAAAATGGAGGGATATGTAGGAGGACATAGCATTTTATTTCTCTAGGCTAGATACTTTGGAGAAGAAACACTTGTGGGAGATGATAAGCACCAAAGATATAGAGCTTGGTGCTAACATGTGCAGCAGTGTGTCATTACACAAATTTTAGCAAACAGGCTTTCTAAGGAGGTGACATGCTTAATGATGAGGCTGGGTTGTTCCTGCAATTAGCCCTGTGGTTATAGGCTTATATCCAAAGAATGGACGTGGCTGAATCACTTATGTTCTGCCTCTTCAGGTGCTGCCATGAGTACTAATCAGATCAATTATGACTGAGGTAACACAACCAAGTTCTTTTATCATTTGTGCAACTCTAGTTCATGTGTTCATCCTGTCAAGGCCCTAAGGAGGGTCCCTTTACAATACAATAGATAACCCCAACAAACTCACAGGTGAATTGTTGCCTCACCTTGAAGGACTGTTAGGGGCCCTGAATGGTAGTGAGAAAGCAGGTGAAAATGCTGGTGTAGCACGTCTTCCGCTGGTAGGGATATGTGCCAGGAAGGACAAATGGACAAGGGAATCACAGAAAGAGAGATCACTGAGGAAAGTGGCAAGTGGGGGTGAGATAAAGATGTGTTTAGTGGTAGGGTCCTGTTCAAGATGGTGGAGTTTGCAGAGAGAGGTGTGTTGGATGCAGAGGCTCATGGGATGGTAGGTAAGGACAAGTGGAACTCTATCTCTGTTAAGGATGGGAAGATGGGGTGAGGGTGGATGTTAGGAAATAGAGAAGATGCAGGTGAGGGCAGCATCAATGGTAGAGGAACGGGTCCCAATTCTTTGAAGGGGGAAACTTCGGATGTTCTCTAAAGGAAAGCTTCATTTTGGGAACAGATGTGGCGGAGACGGAGGAACTGAGAAAGGGGAATGGCAATTTTACAAGGGACAGAGTGGGAAGAATAATCATCAAGATAGCTGTGAGAGTCAATACGTTTATAAAAAATATCAGTGGCCAGTCTCTGTGCAAAGATGGAGACAGAGAGAGCTAGAAAGGTGTTGGAGGTGGACCGAGTGAATTTAAGGGCAGGGTGAAAGTTCGAGGCAAAGTTGATGAAATTGACAAGCTCAGCACAGGTGCAAGAAGCAGCATCAGTCCAGTTGTCACTGTAGCAGAAAAAGAGTTGGGGAGCTTTACCAGTGAAAGCTTGAAACGTAGACTGTTTCACGTTGCCAGCGAAAAGGCGGGCATTGCTGGCACCCATGCGGGTGCTCATGGCTACACATCGGGTTTGAGAGATGTGAAGTGGTATAAAATTCGTTTCAGTTTGGCTACTTGACATGTTAACTCAGGTTTGTTGCCAACTTGAAATTATTGTTGCTCCAATGTCACAGATTACCACTTTATGAATAGTAATTCATAATGTGAAAAATGGTTTACTATTAAAAAGTGTGGTCACGTTCTGGAGCCAGGATTCTCAGACAATAAAACCTAAGCATTAAAAATAATCCAACACTTGTACTTGAAATAATGAGACATTTTATTAATAGTTAAAACGTAAATTCAGATAATGAAAGCATATGTAATGTATTTTTTCGGAATACTTACCAAATAATCTTAAAGTGCCTTGACTGGATGGACATATCCTCTTAAGGGAGAATACAGAATTCAGGGTCACTGCCAATTGATTAGTCCAATAACTCATATTAGATTCATTCAAAGCTTTAAGGATAGTATTACTCTGAAAGACTAGTAGACTATGAAAGCAAAACCTGTCCTTTTAGAGAGTGTCTTTCGAAAATCATCATAGAAAGAGAAAAAAAATTACTCTTAATAACACATGTTGTTTTTGCATTAACAATCATGTGGTCATCTGCGTTGAGCAATCCTGAGTGGCAAAAGAGATTTTAATGAGATATTGTGAACTAAATGGCTATGAAGTAAAAAGGGAACCAGTAGAGAACTCATTTTGAAATTAATGATTAATGCTTCCAGCACAATAGACTGCTTGATGGGAACACGCACTGGAATGTGAGCATGAGGAATTCTGCAGATACACTGACTTCCTGACTGAAATTTCTGACAAGAGTTCCAGTAATATGAAAATACAGGCTCACACTGAGAAATTGGATTACAACTTTTCTGGTCTGCCAAAACATTGTTTTGTGAGGTGTCTTGCTGAAGTGTTAATGAATGGTGTCATTGGGGCATTCTTCCTTTGAAGTAACAGCTCAAAAATGCTGAGTCACTGTGTCTAGCCACGGAAGCTGCTTGTCAAACAATGCCACAGGGTTCTGCTTTATATTACATATGAAATAATAAGATTGTTCCCACGCCCATCATGAAATTCAGCTTTGAATTAGTAAGCCTTCCAGTTGATTCTTCTGTCAAAATTCTTTCCCATCTGTAGGATCTGCAAAAACTTGAAATAGTGCTTTTGAGTATATGACAGGCTAAAGTATGTGATCAAGGTAGTGTGGTTAGGTGTTGAATCTATTCAGTGTCACCCATCCTCTGTGATGTATCATTTCAAAGCATTCTTAAAGACCAAATGAACAATGATGGAAGTGTGAATGGATTATGCAAGGATCTATCTGTAAGGAGGAGGTATTGGTGTTTGTACTGTATAAATAGGGGAATGTGATAGTAGACTCCACATTGAGTTCATTAGTGTTTCTTATATTGTTGAGCTGGTGGAGTGACTTGAAGTAATTCTCAATGCTTAGTCAGTTTATAAGCTCTCTATCATTCTCATTTGTAACAGGAATTTATTGGTCTCCCTCTCCCTCTTCCTCTCCCTCTTCCCTCTCCCTTTCCCTTTCTCCCTATCTCTCCCCATCCCCTTCCCCCTCTCTAACTCTCTTCCTCTCCCCCTCTCTCCCTCTCCATGCCTGCCTACTGATACCTTTTATAAAACCAATGACTCAGTTATCTTGACTATACTTCTTTCCAGCCTGTCACCTATAAAAATTCCATTCCCTTTTCTCAGTTCCTTTCTTTTCCAAAACATCCAAGATGTCCTCCTTCTTCCAAAATAGTGTTTCCCTTCTTCTGGCATTGATGCTGTTCTCACCCACATCTCCATTTCCTAGACATACATCCTCACCCTATCTTCCCACTGCGTCAACAGGGATGGAGTTCCTCTTGTCCTTACCTATCACCCCATGAGCCTCGGCGTGCAGCACATCACTCTCTGCAACTTCTGCCATCTTCAATGGGATCCTACCACCAAACAGGTTTTCTATTCTCCCCACCCCACTCTCCACTTTCCTCAGGGATCACTCTCTCCAAGATTCCCTTGTCCATTCATCCCTCCTCACTAATCTCCTTCCAGGTGAAGTAACAGTTCAGCTGTGAATCTTTCGGGGTTACCCACTGTATCCAATGTTCCCAGCGCGGCCTCTGCTATATCAGTGAGATCCGATGTAGATTCGGGGACCTCTTTGTTGAGCACCTTCTCTCCGTCTGTAACAGGGAGGATTTCCCAGTGGTCAACCATTAATTGCAATTCCCCTTCCCATTCCAATATGTCTGTCCATGGTCTCCTCTACTGCCACAATGAGGTCACTCTCAGGTAGGATAAGCAATGCCTCATGTTCTGTATGGGTAGCCTCCAACCTGATGGCACGAATGTCAATTTCTCTAACCTGATAATTTCTTCCACCTCTCCCTTCTATCTCTTTCAATTCCTCATTCTGGCTCCTTTCTTACCCTTTCTCCTCACTTGCCAATCACCTCCCTCGAGTAATCCTCCTCCTTCCTTTTCTCCCATGGTCCACTCTCCTCTCCTATCAGATTTCTTCTTCTTCAGCCCTTTACCTTTTCCACCTATCACCTCCTAGCTTCTCACTTCGTCCCCTTACCCAACCCACCTACCTATTCCCCTCACCTGGCTTCACCTATCATCCTCCAGCTTGTACTCCTTCCCTTCCCCCAATCTGGCTTCTTCCACCACCTTTCTAGTCCTGTTAAAGGTCTTGTCTGAAATGTTAACTGTTCATTCCTCTGTGTAGATGCTGCATGACCTGCTGAGCATTTTGTGTATGTTACTTATTGTCTGGATTTCTCCCATCAGTGAAGCTCCATTGTCTGTGTCTACCTTTATACATTGTTGTTCTATTTTTATATACATCAGTTATTTCTTGGTTTATTGCCCATGCCATTCCAATGTTACTATTTAGTGACCTTTAGACAAGCCCACCAGTGATATTTTTCCCCTTTACTGTTCCTAATCTCTACCCAAATGGATACAACATTCTGCTCCTTAGATCTTATATCATCTTTTGCTATCGCCCGATCTCATCCTTAATAAAGAGTGCCACCCCCATCGTTACCTTCCTGCCTATCCCTCTGTATTACCCAATACCCTCGATATTTAATTCCCAATCATCTCTAACCTGCAACCACGTCTCTGTAATGGCCACCAAATCTACCCCTTTGTGATGATTTGTGCCACAGATCACTGACCTTGTTTCAAATACTAGTGGCATTCAGATAAAATACGCTTACACTCATTGACCTTTTACAATCCAGTAATGTTTGTGTCCTTTGCATTTCACTTCTTTGTACTCTGAGCTTTCTACCTTTCAAATCTACTAGACTTCCATCAACAGATCAGATTTTTAATTTCCATCTGCTTGACATGATACTGACACGATACTGCTGTCAAGCAGGTGGAATTTAAAGAGGCTGATCTGTCAAGCTTGTCTTTCCCTCCCCTTATTCTCAAGGGACTCTTCTCCCTATAACTCCTAGTTAACTCTTCCATCTCTGTTTTCTCACAGCACTTTCTTAGGCAAATGCAAGAAATATTCTCTGACCTTTTTCCTTCCCACCATCACTACTTCCAGCTGAAGCAGTGATTCATTTGTGCATCTACCAGTTTAGAGTTCACAGTGTGTACAGTGGGGAAAGCAAACACAGAGTAGATGACTACTTTGTGAGAAGAGCTCAGTTCTTCCCACAAGGAAGATCGTGTTTACAATTACCTCTCATTTTAATTACCTTACCACCCCCATTCTGACCTCTCTCTTTCTAGTTTCATTCACTGCTCTGGTCAAGCAGTGAGCTGAAAATGATTCAGAGATGTTACCAGAAGGGCTTGTGATATCAGGAAAGACTATAGAATGGGGGGTGAGGGCTTTATTCCCTAGGAGAAAGATCACAGGCTGACAGCTGACCATTAGACATAGGAGCAGAATTAGTCCATCTGGCCCATTGAGTCTGCTCTGCCATTCAATCATGGCTGATCCTAATTTTTCTCCTCCTCAACCCCAGTTCCCGGCCTTCTCTCCATAAACTTTGATGCCATGTCCAATCAAGAACCTATCAATCTCTGCCTTAAATACACCCAATGACCTGACCTCCACAGCTACATGTGGAACAAATTCTACAAATTCACCACATTTTGGCTAAAGAAATTTCTCTGCATCTCTGTTTTGAAAGGGCACCCTATCTATCCTGAGACTGTGCCCTCTTGTCCTAGACTCTCCCACCATGGGAAACATCCTTTCCACATCTACTCTGTCTAGGCCTTTCCACATTCGAAAGCTTTCAATGAGATCTCCCCCTCATCCTTCTGAATTCCAGCGAGTACAGACCCAGAGTCATCAAACGTTCCTCGTATGATAACCCGTTCATTCCTGGAATCATCCTTGTGAACTTCCTGTGGACCCTCTTCAATGCCAGCACATCTTGTCTAAGATGAAATGCCCAAAACTGCTCACAATACTCAAGGTGAGGTCTCACCAGTGCCTTATAAAGCCCTAGCATCATATCCTTGCTCTTCTATTCTAGACCTCTTGAAATGAATGCTAACATGGCATTTGCCTTCCTCACCACCAACTCAACCTGCCAGTTAACCTTTAGAGTTTTCTGCACAAGGACTCCCTAGTCCCTTTACATCTCAGATTTTTGGATTTTCTCCCCACTTAGGAAATAGTCCGCACATTTATTTCTACTACCAAAGTGCATGATCATGCATTTTCCAACATTGTATTTCATTTGCCACTTTCTTACCCATTTTCCTAATCTGTCTAAGCCCTACTGCATCCTACCTGTTTCCTGAGCACTACCTGCCCCTCCACCAATCTTCGTATCATCTGCAAACTTGGCAACAAAGCCATCTATATCATCGTCTAAATCATTGATATACAGGATAAAAAGAACTGGTCCCAACACCAACTCCTGCAGGACACCACTAGTCACTGGCAGCCAACCAGAAAAGGATCCTTTTATTCCCATTCACTGCCTCAGTCAATGCTCTAGCCATGTTAGTAACTTTCCTGTAATACCATGGGCTCTTAACCTGGTAAGTCAAAGGCCTTCTGAAAGTCAAAATATACAACATCCACTTCATCCACTTTATCTATCCTACTTCTAATCACCTCAAAGAGTTCCAACAGGTTTGTCAGGCAGAATTTTCCCTGAAGAAAACCATGCTGACTTTGTACTATCTTGTTCTGTGTCACCAAGTACTCCATCACCTCATTGTTAACAATTAACTCCTAACATCTTCCCAACCACTGAGGTCAGGCTAACTGGTCTATAATTTCCTTTCTGCTACCTTCCTCCTTTCTTAAAGAGTGGAGTGACATTTGCAATTTTCCAGTTCTCTGGCACCATGCCAGAGTCCAATAGTTTTTGAAGGATCTCTCTTGTAATTGTAACTGCACCCACTTCTCTTCCTTCACACACTACAACATCAGGCATACTGCTAGACCACTTGCCATTTCTCATCGGTGGGTCAGAAGGAGATAGAGTTGGCAGCTTCAAATTCTTAGGTGTCAGTATCTCAGCTAACTTGTCTTGTGCCCAGCGCATTGACACAGAAACAAAGAAAGCGTGCCAACACTTTTATTTTCATATAAACTTAAAGAGGATCTGAGAAGCAACACTTTAACACAGAAGGTAGTGGATATGTGAAGCAAGCAGCAAGAGGATGTGGCATGATCACCATTAACTCTAACAAACTATAATAAATGCACTGTGAAAAGTATCCTGACTGGCCGATCCAGTGCACAGGAATGGAATAGGCCGTAGGGAGGAGTGAACACAGCCCAGTCCCACACAGGCACAACCTTCCCACCATTGAAAGCATCTCTGGTTCTGTTTTGCTTGGCGCTCATACCTTGTTTTGCACAATCTTTTCTCTTCCATACTTGTGCATATTTTATGTTCTGTGCCTTGTCTGAATCTATGTGTCTGTGATGCTGCTCCAGGCAAGCTTTTCATAGTACCTGTACTGCACCAGGTGCATGCACATGATAAGTTTGACTTGACTAAATTTCTGAGGGGCCTAAATAAGGTAAATGGTCACATTCTTTTCCCAAAGACGAGTCTGAAACTAAAGGGTATAGATGAACGGTGAGAGGAGAAATATTTAAAAGGGATCTGATGGGCAGTATTTTCACACAGAAGGTGGTAAATTAATGAAGCAAGCTGCCAGAGAAAGTGCAGAGGATGTTTTGAGTAGAAGACATCTATACAGGTACATGGATGGAAAACGTTTGGAAGGATATGGGCCAAATGCTGACAAATAGCACTAGCTCAGGAAGGCGTTTTGAGCCAGAGGGCCTATTTCCATGCTATATAACTCCCTCTCTCTGACTTTGTGTAACCTCAAGGAATAGCATTTATATTCCAATTTAGCACACTGCAGCCCACAGGACATAACACTGAATTCAACAGTTTAAGAAAAAGTAGGCTTCTCAGTTTGTGTCAGACTGCCAAGTTGTGATGAAAGGTTGTCAACAGTATTTTTATATCTCTTTCCATGGGCCCTGCATAGCCTGCTGAGTGTTTATAGCAGTCACTGTTGTTATTTCAAATATCTCTAGCACCGGCAATGTTTTTGCTTTCCCATTGATCCTGTCAAGTGTCTTAACTTTGTGGGTGGGTGTGCACAACAATTTACAATGAAAGAATCTCGGGGGTGTTTTCTGCTGTGTTCAGCTGGGGAATGAACATGGAAGAGATCTTATGAGTTAACAATCAATCGCTGTGCTGTTTCTTCAGGAGAATCTTCTCTTGATTAGACTACCCTAACTATGTGGCCAGGCATTGCCTCACTCCTGTGTCGTTCCAGATCCTATCAAGGAGCCACAACAACCTGTGGTGATGTCTCTTCCCAAAACCAATCCTCATCTTTGTAGCTCTCTATTATTTAAACTCCTGTTGGTCATGTGGAGACATGGCTTGATTAAAGGCATCACTACAAAACTTCAGCAACTTAACTTTGATAAATCCTGCTGTTATTTCCTACTTGTCAGATTATCACATCATGTATGATTGTCTCTGCTATTTTCCATATTAATGCTGATGTTGGCTAATCAACCTGTAGTTCCATTTTCTCTCTCCCTCCTTTTTTTTAAATGGTAGTGTTATTTTTATGAGATTTTTACATAGAGAGTGGTGAATAGCGGCAACTATATTATCGACATTTAAGAGACTGTGTGATAGTGTGATGGATGATAGAAAAATGGAGGGCTATGTAGGAGGGAAGGATTAGGTTGATCTTAGAGTAGGTTAAAATGTCGCCACAACATCGACATGCTGTTGTGCTGTTGTTCTGTATTTTAATTTGCAATATAGAACATAGAGCACAACAGCACAGTACAGGCCCTTTAATTTGCAGGTAGAATTTTGGAAAATGACAAGCAATATTTAGTTATTTCAACTGCTCAAGAGCAGTTAAAGAAGGGCAATAAATGCTAGTCTTACCAACAATGCCCAAATTCTCAAATATGAATAAAGAGAAACACCTGAGACTTGAGACTTGGTGATCTAAGGAATTATTTAGTGATGGGATGCCAGTCAAACAGACTGCTTTAGGAAGCCTGCTGTCAAGTTTCTTCAGTGTTGTAGAGCTGTAACTGGAGAGTACAGATATTGCTCAATTTATAAAGAAATTATGTTCTGGGATAACTTTGCATTTAGTGATATTTCATTATGTGAAAATGATTTCCTATGAGTTTGAATGTGAATATTGTATTCTACTCCAGATCTCATCAAAATATTTGAAACATCGACACATGTATTGGAAATAATGAAACATCTTATTAACAATAAAAACTATAACTAAGGTAATAAGATCATTTGTAATTTACCTCTTCAGAATGCATACCAGATAAAACAGAAGATCCTAAGAGGCCTTGACAGGATGTGCATATTCTTTTGTAAAAGAATCTGTAACAAAAGATCAAATTTTTAAGACAGAGATGCGCTTTTTATTGTTCTAGAGGATAATGAGCCTTTGAAACTCTTTCACAAAGGCAGGTGGGTGCAGCATATTTGAGCCATATTCTTGATAATCATGGCAGGAATGCATGTCCAAAGTTACAGTCAATTCAGCTATGATCTTAGGAAATAGTGAAACAGGTTTGAGGGACTGAGGTTTGAGCGGCTGTGAGAAGCTTCTGGTTCAACGCCTTCTTATGTAAATGGCTATGATGCATCAAGAGGTAATAGGGTGAAATGAGAGGCAGAGGCAGAGATGCCACTGATGTCTCAATGGTGTAAGTGCAGGCAAATCCAAGCTTACTGAGCTTACAGCATCAATGGCAAGGATTCTTCCTGTAACTGCTCTTGAAGGCTGATGAACATCTGGACATCACGGTCCTCTTTCATTACAAAAGCTCCTGATTTAATCCAAGCCTAAATCTTCCATCATGTAGGCACATGTCACATTGGGATTGTCATCTTTGAAGATGGCTTTTGCTTTCTTGATGTAGAAGAACACTTCCAAAAGCCTTTTTGTAGCAGGCTATTTTAAAGGTTGTGCTTACTTGCTTTTACCGTTGCTCAAAATCTGACTTGTTACTTCTTTGCTATGGGGTGCCAATAACTCCTCCAACTCACCTCGATGAACATCATCAAACCCAGCCGCATTTGCCAATTTGCCAATACCTTCTAAACTTTTCAGGCTCCTAATCTATGGGAGTTATACTCACATTCTAGCCATATATACTCCATAAAACATCCATTGTTACATGGATTGCAAGATTCCAAAAGATAGTAGTTTTGATATTGTCCAGTGTCCTGAATAGTGGGTTTCTTAGTGCTGCAGGAGTCAAAGAACATGCCTCACTGGGCAAAGGGTAATAAACCTTGAACATGAAGTAGCATCCTGGCCCATAAGTTGTAACAATAAAGTGATATTAAGGGCAAAACAGTACCAGCTATATGTTGTTAGTTTTGTCATCAGTGTTAAATGAATAGCCAGGAGCATTATCATTGAGCAAGGTTCTGCAGTCCAGTTATTCCTCACTCAATATCATTTGATGAAGGGGAGAGTATCTGCATGATGTAATTTTGCAAGAACAGGGTGTCAAGGCCTGTACAGACAGGCACCTCCCAGTCTCCACCCAGCTGACAGGAATCACCAGCCACTCATTTCCAACTCATCTCCTGCAACCTAATAAAACCCAGCTCACACTCATAGTCTTTTGTTCATCCTCAACCAGTTGCTCCTAGTTTTTAGTTACCTTGTTGCCTGTTGTACTTAGTATTTTTTTTCCTTTTGTTCTGTGGCCCCTTGTGGCTTGTTATTTTTCAGTTTATTTACAGTTATCATTCACCACTGTATCGTCTTGGCTGCTCCTCATTTGAGTCAAGCCCCCTCTACAATTCCTGACACAGGGTCAGCATCCAGGTTTTTTACTTAATACAACACCACTGGAAGATTAACCTCTAAGCATTTGTTCAGAGCTCTCATGCTCTCAGAGCAGTTCATTGAGAGGCATAAGCCGACAGTCACCCTCAACACTGCCTCCAAGAAGATTTAGAAAGTGTTTGGATACACTTTTAAAAGAGTCCCATCTCATCCACATTAAACATATTGAAGACAGCAGCTATCAATGCAATGGCTATCTCCAGTACAATATTAAAGAGGTATGTATTACGTATATGAAGATTTGTACAATACTTCTACTCTGCCCTTTTGTGGTCTGTTTCAATCATAGTGGTTTGTTTCAAAAGTTATAGGATCTTACAACACTGAAGCACACCTCTTGGCTCATCCTGCCTGTACGAACAATCAAGTCATAATCCCATTGCCAGCACGTGGTCTGAAGCTTTCTATGCCTTGGTGATTCAAGTGCTCATTTAGACACTTCTTAATTGTTGTGGGATTCTCTGCCTCCACCCTCTTTTCAGGCACCGCAGCGTGGATGTTGTCAGGCGCTGTAGCCTTAGTTGTTTTCAGTGCTCTTAACTCCTTCCTGATACCACATAGGGTTACATGAATTGGCTACAGACTGGCTTCTGTTCGGATAGGGATCTCAGGAGGAAGTTGAAATGGACCGTCAGTTTGACACTTCTGATTGAATATGGTTATGAGTGATTCAAGCTTTGGCATTCAAATGCTTGGCCTCATTGTAGTTGAGAATGAGCTGCTCTTGGAGCCTCACCCTGCTGTTATGCTGTTCAATTGTCTTGCACCATTTACAAGTGTGGACAGGACCAAGAAGTTTGATCTCACCTGTTACCATGGGATCACTCAGCGTGCTCCATTTGCTGTGCAGCACTTAAGTAGTCCCGTGTTGCAGCTTCACCAGGCTGACAACTCATTTTTGCATGGTCCCCATCACCACCTGCAGTACCCACTGAACCAGAACAGATCACTTTATTTGATAGTAAACCAGGGATATGCTGAGACACAGTATTACAGAATACAGTGGGGTACATTTCTGCTGCTGATGATGGTCATGGTCATTCAGTTTAGGGCTGCTAGAACTGTTTCGTCTATATCATTTAGCTTGACTGTAGTATGTCTCTACAATGAGAATGGAGAAGATAATTGTGTGAAGACAGGAGATTGTCTCTATAAGGATTGTGTAGTAGTGACTCCCTTCAATGATGTCACCTACAAGTGCAATTGCCACAGGTAGACCAGTGAAGATCAAGTACTGTGGGCTATCTCTCATGACGTCTCACTCTGTGTCTGCTGGAGATCTAGTACACCCACTCTTCCCTTCAGAATGTAGCTAGCTCTATCTGTGGTGGGGCTACAAGTTACTATGGGTGATGAGCAGAGCGCATGCAGTTCTCTGCTGCCTTCAGTATTGCTTAATGTGGAGTATTTAATCATCACTTGAGGGAGGACAGATGGTGATAATTAAGAGGATATTTCTACACCCATAATTTGATCAATGTTGATGTCTGATTCCTGCCACATATTTAGAATGGCAGTGATATTCTAGGTTCCTCAGCAAGCAATTTACTATAGCTTGGAATTAATTCTGGGCTATGCTAGTTGGCATTCAGCTCTGTGTATAATGGAGAGCTTGTCTGATCTAAAACTTGCATATAGAAATATGCTCAGCTGGAAACATGCTCAGAGAGAACTATTCAAGCGTCTTCTCCATCTCAGGCATTGCCTCAGGATCAAGAATAATTTACTTCCGCTCCAGTTCTGAGGTGACTGATGAGTCTAATGTGGACACCAAAGACTCAGTTGGGGCAGAGGGTGGGTAGTTTCTGAGGTAAGTATGTTCCTTTTGCCTTTGTGCTTTTGACGCATAGCCTCAAGATTCTCAATACCACCCTGGTTGCTCCTTCTCCCCTTTGAGCAATCATGGGCAGAGGTTTCCAGGAGTCAGTGAGGATGTTGCAATTCTTATTCGTGAAGTCATGCTGCATTGAAGCTGGTCATTCAACCTTCCACACCCACACTGACTAGCATGCACCCATCCGCATTAATCTCACCTTCTAGCACTTGGCCTGTAGCTTTCTATGCCAAGCCGATTTAAATACTTGTCTAGAAACTTCTTAAATACTGTTAGGGAGTCTGATTTCAGCTGTATCTCAGGCAGGTAATCAGAAGCTTATACTTGAACCTTTACCAAAATACACCTGGTATTCTCTTCCAGCATCAGAGCTCAGAATACTTGCCTTTTTACCTTCACTTTTCCAATCAAGTCAGTGGCCCTAAAATTCCATCCAAAAAGAACAGGTTTAACTTGTACTTCTTTTAATTTGGTCCAATATATTCATTCTTCATTGTTTGCACTGAGGAAATCAAATGCAAACTGAATGATCACTTGGTGTGCTGGTATGGCCTGGGCTTCTGGTTACTTGTCATTTTGAATTTTCCACCACATTACCATTGCGCCATTCCTGTGCCTTTTAAATAAGACAGACTAGTGCATACCCTATAGGTAATTGTAACCTAGAAATGAGTCAAAAGAATATGAAATTAGTAATATAAAAGCTTGCACGATTTTTTAAAAGAGGAAATCCAGTATACCATTAGAATCTTTTTTAAAGATTAAAGATTGGCTTTTATTTGTCACCTATGTATTGAAACATTGAAGTAAACCAAGGAATGTGTTGTTTGCGTCAATGAACAGCACAGTCTGAGCATCTTGCTGGGGGTAGCCAGCAAGGGTCACCACCCTTCCGGTGCCAACATAGCCTGCTCACAACGTAATCTGAACCCCCGTACTCTTTGGAGTGCGGGTGGAAACCCACGCAGTCCCGGGGAGAACATACAATCTTCTTACATACAGCGGTGGGAATTGAACTCCGAACACTGGTGCTGTAAAGCATTACACCGGCTGATACACTACTGTGCAACCAAGTACAAAAGGAGAATCTGTCAAAAGTTACATGTAATATTAAAGTTCACAGCAGGCGAGGCAACAATGGCTAATGGAAGACTTTTTGGAATGGAAGTTTCAAGGTTTGAAGTTAGTCAAGATGCTTAGCAAGCATGTAAACAATAATACACACGCTATGTACAGGGTGAGTTTTCCCATGACTTTGTTCACCTAATGTTTGCAACATAAAACTTCAATTACTAGAAGGGAAACGGAGTGAAAAATTTATGCTGACCAGTTAGGCATGAAGTGTGAAACAAGATTGGAGTTAGAGATGAACTCATGTATTGATTGACTTGTCTCCCTTTTATCCAGCAACCGGAACAATTGAAGTAAGGCTGCAGCTGAGAGCAGTATAGCATTCCTTGGATAGTGACATTAGTTTATTGGTTGAAATAGAAACAGAAAATACTGGATACAGGTTATCAGGTGCTCAGCAGGTCAGGAGTTCTGACAGAAAGTCAGCATCCTGAAATATTAGCTCCCTTTCTCTCTCCCAAAGATTCTGTCTGATCCTCAGAATATCTCCATTTGTTTCTAGTTTTTATTTCAGAAGTTCAGAGTCTGTGGTATTTTACCAGACTGAAAATGGAAGTACAAAAGCTCCTGATCTTCTGTGATAGTACTATAAGACACAGGAGTGGAATTAGGCTATCCAGTCCATCGAGTCTGCTCTGCCCATTCCATCATGGCTGAGTTAGGATCCCTTTCAACCAAATGATATAGGCCTTAGAGCAGGGAATTCCAACCTGTGGTCCATGAGCCCCTTGCTTAATGGTATTGGTCCATGGCATAAAAAAGGTTGGGAAACCGTCATCTAGAGGCATTTCTAACACTGCTGACATAAGCATCACTTTTCCTGTGGCTGAGTCTAGGAATTAAGATATTGGTGATGCACAGGGCAAAAGCTGAGGCTGATTTTTGGAACAGCTAAAATGGAATTTCTACAAGGCTGAGGTAGGAAGGATACTTACTGAGTTTAGGCATTGGGGCCACCAGCATTAGCGCTGGAACAATAGCTGATGATAGCAGCAGGGTTATTTTTGTGCAGTTGTGGGAAACACTCTGAATACATAATTGATAGTGGACAGTAAAAGAAAAGATCCAACATTTATGGATTTTCAGAAGTTATTTGTGAACCTGTCACATAATAGACACTTAGCATAGGTAAAAATATTGAATAGTAAGAAAACAAGCTATAAAATTTATGCTTAGATTTTAGAGGAGGGAAAGAGAAGTCAAAAAGCAATGTACTTTTATTCTCAAAGTGCATCTGTATTTGTTTATATCTGTGTTTGTTCTTGGATATAGGTGACACATAATAGAAATTCCCAATGTTAGCCAAATTTAAAGGAGATTATATACGATAGTCAACATGTTCTACACTTCAAGTAAGCTTAATTGGGTGGAGTAGGAAGTTGTCTGGGGTTATCACAGGAAAACTAGTTAAAGTATGCAGCAGTGAAAGATAAACCAGGGCTGTGGGATGTTTTGAACAGTCATTGATAAAATGAGCTGAAAGTCCTTGTTCTCTACTGGAGACATTATGATATAAACACTCATCCCCTCCACTCCTGCTACACATTAGCTGCAGGTACTCAGCCAGAGTGCTCCACTGGTACCTCCCAAAGCTGCAGTATCCACCACCAAAAAAAGCAAAGAGAGCAGGCACAGGTCAAAATTACGATGTACAGCTTCCCTGCATGCAGGAGAATCTATGACCCTTCGTCACTGCTGGGTCTAAATCCTGTAACTCCCTCGCCAACAACGCCGTGGAGTGCCATAAAGACTGCAGCAGTTCCAGGAGACAACTCATTGCCACCTTCTCAAGAGCAAATGAACGACACTGTTGAGCTCCCTTTGTAGCAGCCGTTTTCCTTTTGGGGATGTACAATAAACACGTGCAAATCTGGAGAAATACAGCAAAACTGTATTAGTATTGTTTATTATTTAAAATAAAGCTGTCATGGGCCCCGATTGCTCAAACAATTGTTGATCTGAAAAGCCACCTTTTATTCTGTCAATCTCATGTTAATCTATTTTAAATTAATACTGTTTCCTTATGACAACATTTCCGACAATAATTTCAGTCTGTAATTTACTTTAACTATAGTGGATTGTAAGATTCTTAAAGTTGGTTACATTTAGGTTGAAGAGAATGTTAAACTCATGAAATACTCTTCTGTTAGCCAGCTGGAGTTAAAATTTCCCCCATGATCTAATTGGTTATGCTGTGTTCTGCACTACTAATGAAGAATGATTGCCCGTGAAATGTAAATACAGCTCGGAGCAGTGGCTGCCAATTTATAACACATGCTCTTACTCTAGCAACTTACTCTACATAGCTTAATTTGCTGAAATTATTGATGTTTCAATAGACATCTGCTTATGAAATATCATTCAACCTTCATTTGTACTATTGAAACCTGTGCATCATATCATAGTTGGTTTTGGTGTCAGCGAAGTGTTTTTGCAGGAAAATATAGTGCTGCTTGAGTGAGCCAGTCGTAAGTGACTTTACATTAAATAATCCATAAAAGTTGTTAAGCATCAGACATATCAGCAGCCTGATATTATGTTAGTGTGTAAAGCATGTTGAGTTACACAGAAGGACTTCCCCACTACATTTCATCCTCTTTGCTCAGCTGTCTGCCCCTAGCATCAGTTTTTGCTTGCCCTTAGCTCTGTGCTCAAACCATCAGCCAAGTGCTTTATAATAACAGGGAAGCAGTGAGGTATTGCATTCATTATCTATTTACACTGATAACATTAGGCATTGATGAACATTGTTCTGTGAATGGTTGCTTCTGTGTGATTAACATATTTTATCAAGGCGCAGGACACCATCAGATCTATGCCAGCTCTCAGAGCAGTCCTGTTACACAATGATTTCCTGAAACCTATTCTCCCTCCTTCATACCAGCAACTCCACACTGATTCTCCTATCATAGAACATAGAATAGTACAGCACATACAGGTCCTTCGGCCCACAATGTTGTGCCGACCCTCAAACCCTGCCTCCCATATAAGCCCCCACATTAAATTCCTCCATATACCTGTCTAGTAGTCTCTTAAATTTCACTAATGTATCTGCCTCCACCACTGACTCAGGCAGTGCATTCCACGCACCAACCACTCTCTGAGTAAAAAACCTTCCTCTAATATCCCCTTTGAACTTCCCACCCCTTACCTTAAAGCCATGTCCTCTTGTATTGAGCAGTGGTGCCCTGGGGAAGAGGCGCTGGCTGTCCACTCTATCTATTCCTCTTATTATCTTGTACACCTTTATCATGTCATTAAGGGAGCTAGGGCTTTATTCTTTGGAGAGAAGGAGGATGAGAGGAGACTTGATAAAGGTGTCTGATCATAATGCATACTCTCTAAACCAGGCAGCATCCTGGTAAATCTCCTCTGTGCCCTGTCCAATGCTTCCACATCCTTCCTATACTGAGGCGACCAGAATAGACACAGTACTCCAAGTGTGGCCTAACCAGAGTTTTATAGAGCTGCCTCATTACATCACGACGCTTAAACTCTATCCCTCGGCTTATGAAAGCTAACACTCCATAAGCTTTCTTAACTACCCTATCCACCTGTGAGGCAACTTTCAGAGATCTGTGGACATGTACCCCCAGATCTCTCTGCTCCTCCACACTACCAAGTATCCTGCCATTTACTTTGTACTCTGCCTTGGAGTTTGTCCTTCCAAAGTGTACCACCTCATACTTCTCCAGGTTGAACTCCATCTGCCACTTCTCAGTCCACTTCTGCATCCTATCAATGTCTCTCTGCAATCTTTGACAATCCTCTACACTATCTACAACACCACCAACCTTTGTGTCATCTGCAAACTTGC
The DNA here is from genome assembly GCF_030028105.1 of Mobula birostris. Taxonomy (NCBI): domain Eukaryota; kingdom Metazoa; phylum Chordata; class Chondrichthyes; order Myliobatiformes; family Myliobatidae; genus Mobula; species Mobula birostris. The sequence goes on from NC_092377.1 coordinate 106,359,777, forward strand.
CAACCCATCCTTCTACCCCCACATCCAGGTCGTTAATAAAAATCAGGAAAAGTAGAGGTCCCAGAACAGATCCTTGTGGGACACCACTAGTCACAATCCTCCAATCTGAATGTACTCCTTCCACCACCACCCTCTGCCTTCTGCAGGCAAGCCAATTCTGAATCCATCTGGCCAAACTTCCCTGGATCCCATGCCTTCTGACTTTCTGAATAAGCCTACCGTGTGGAACCTTGTCAAATGCCTTTCTAAAATCCATATAGATCACATCCATTGCACTACCCTCATCTATATGCCTGGTCACCTCCTCAAAGAACTCTATCAGGCTTGTTAGACAGGATCTACCCTTCACAAAGCCATGCTGACTGTCCCTGATCAGACCATGATTCTCTAAATGCCCATAGATCCTATCTCTAAGAATCTTTTCCAACAGTTTTCCCACCACAGACGTAAGGCTCACTGGTCTATAATTACCCAGACTATCCCTACTACCTTTTTTGAACAAGGGGACAACATTCGCCTCCCTCCAATCCTCCAGTACCATTCCTGTAGACAACAATGACATAAAGATTCTAGCCAGAGACCCAGCAATCTCTTCCCACGCCTCATGGAGCACCCTGGGGAATATTCCGTCAGGCCCCGGGGACTTATCCATCCTAATATATTTTAACAACTCCAACACCTCCTCTCCCTTAATATCAACATGCTCCAGAACATTGACATCACTCATATTGTCGTCACCATCATCAAGTTCCCTCTCATTGGTGAATACCGAAGAGAAGTATTCATTGAGGACCTTGCTCACTTCCACAGCCTCCAGGCACATCTTCCCACCTTTATCTCTAATCGGTCCTACCTTCACTCCTGTCATCCTTTTGTTCTTCACATAATTGAAAAATGCCTTGGAGTTTTCCTTTACCCTACTCGCCAAGGCCTTCTCATGCCCCCTTCTTGCTCTTCTCAGCCCCTTCTTAAGTTCCTTTTTGCTTCCCTATATTCCTCAATAAACCCATCTGATCCTTGCTTCCTAAACCTCATGTATGCTGCCTTCTTCCATCTGACTAGATTTTCCACCTCACTTGTCACCCATGGTTCCTTCACCCTACCATTCTTTATCTTCCTCACCGGGACAAATTTATCCCTAACATCCTGCAAGAGATCTCTAAACATCGACCACATGTCCATAGTACATTTCCCTGCAAAAACATCATCCCAATTCACACCCACAAGTTCTAGCCTTATAGCCTCATAATTTGCCCTTCCCCAATTAAAAATTTTCCTGTCCTCTCTGATTCTATCCTTTTCCATGATAATGCTAAAGGCCAGGGAGTGGTGGTCACTGTCCCCCAGATGCTCACCCACTGCGAGATCTGTAACCTGACTTGGTTCATTACCTCGTACTAGATCTAGTATGGCATTCCACCTGGTCGGCTTGTCCACATACTGTGACAGGAATCCATCCTGGACACACTTAGCAAACTCTGCCCCATCTAAACCCTTGGAACTAATCAGGTGCCAATCAATATTAGGGAAATTAAAGTCACCCATGATAACAACCCTGTTATTTTCGCACCTTTCCAAAATCTGCCTCCCAATCTGTTCCTCTGTATCTCTGCTGCTACCAGGGGGCCTATAGAATACCCCTAATAGAGAAACTGCTCCCTTCCTGTTCCTGACTTCCAGCCATACTGACTCAAAAGAAGATCCTGCTACATTACCCACCCTTTCTGTAGCTGTAATAGTATCCCTGACCAGTAATGCCACCCCTCCTCCCCTTTTCCCCCCTCTCTGTCCCTTTTAAAGCATTGAAATCCAGAAATATTTAGAATCCATTCCTGCCCTGGTGCCAGCCAAGTCTCTGTAATGGCCACTACATCATAATTCCATGTATATATCCAAGCTCTCAGTTCATCACCTTTGTTCCTGATGCTTCTTGCATTGAGGTACACACACTTCAGCCCTTCTACCTTACTACCTTTACACTGTTTATTCTGCTTCTCTTTCCTCAAAGCCTCTCTGTATGTTAGATCTGGCTTTACTCCATGCACTTCTTTCACTGCTCTATCGCTCCGGGTCCCAACCCCCTTGCAAATTAGTTTAAACCCTCCCGAGCCATGCTAGCAAACCTACATGCAAGGATATTGCTTCCCCTCGAGTTCAGGTGCAACCCATCCAATCTGTACAGGTCCCACCTTCCCCAGAAGAGATAGATAGATAGATATACTTTATTGATCCTGAGGGAAATTGGGTTTCGTTACAGCCGCACCAACCAAGAATAGAGCATAAATATAGCAATACAAAAACCACAAACAATCAAACAACAATATGCAAATATGCCAGATGGAAATAAGTCCAGGACCAGCCTATTTGGATCCCAATGATCGAAAAATCTAAAACCCTGCCCCCTGCACCAACTCCTCAGCCACGCATTCAACTGCCATCTCCTCCAATTCTTACCATCTTAGCAATCCTGAGAACACCACCCTTGAGGTCCTGTTCTTCAGCCTTCTGCCTAGTTCCCGAAACTCACACTTCAGGACCTCATCCCTTTTCCTGCCTATGTCGTTGGTCCCAACATGTATCACGACTTCTGGTTGCTTTCCCTCTCATACCAGGATGTTGTGCACCCGGTCAGAGACATCCCGGACCCTGGCACCCGGGAGGCAACAAACCATGCGGGTGTCCTTCTCACGTCCACAAAATCTTCTGTCTGCTCCCCTGACTATAGAGTCTCCAATGACGACAGCTCTCCTCTTCTCTGTCCCACCCTTCTGCACCACAGGGTCAGACTCAGTGCCGGAGGCCCTGCCACCGTGGCTCACACCTGGTCGGTCGTCCCCGCCAACGGTATCCAGGACGGTAAACTTATTATTCAGGGGAATGGCTACAGGAGTGCTCTGCACTACCTGTCTGCTCACCTTTGCTTTCCCCCCTCTGACTGTCACCCAGCGACCTGCTTCCAACAGCCTAGGCATGACTACCTCCCTGTAGCTCTCATCTGTGACTGCCTCATTCTCCCTTATGAGTCGAAGGTCATCCAGCTGCTGCTCCAGATTCTAACTGCGAGCAAACTGGGTGTAATTTACAGGAACTAATTAACCTATCAACATGTTTTTGGGATACAGGAAAAAAACTGGAGCACACAGAGGAAACCGGTGCATCATGGGGGCGGGGGTTGTGGGGGGACATACAAACTCCACACGTACAGCACCTGGGTCTCTGAGGCAGCAGCTCTACCGGCTCTCTTTTTATTGATGACTTCTAGCATCTTCAGTTCTTTAGAGTTCACTGTGCTCTAAGGTGAATCCAGTCTCTTCAGGAGGAACTTCCTCCACCCTGCTACCATTAATAAAGGTCTACCCAACCCACTCTGGGGACTTGACTTTGTCCCTACATGTGATACCAACAATTGCACTCAATATCCAGCTGAGGTCCAACTGTGATTTTTAACAATCAGCCTGATTTCCCTGTTTTTGCATTGATTGACACTATTTATATATTATTAGCTATCTGATCATTTTGCCCTGCTGCTTTGAAACATTTGTGGCTATACACTCTGGTTTGATATTTTACCCTTCAAGGGAATTTGTCCTTCTGAGATCTACCATTCTACTTAATATTTGCTGTTTTCTATTGCACAATTGCAGATGTCACCAAGATTGGTGATGTAGTGGAGAGCAAAAAAAGGACTACCAAAGGAACTAGAACAACTGGTAACATGAGCCAAGGAATGGTAGATGGAACTTAACTCTTTGGAAAGCACCATGGTAGTGCAGCTATTAGTGCTATTACAGCTCAGGGCGTCGGGAGTTCAGAGTTCAATTCCAACGTCATCTGTAGGGAGTCTATACATCCTCCCCACGGAATGCGTGGGTTTTCTCTGCTTTCCTCCCACAGTTCATAGACGTACCAGTTAGTAGGTTAATTGGCCATTGTAAGTTGTCTTGTGATTAGGTTAGGGTGAATTGGAGGTTTCTGGGCAGCGTGGCTCAATAGGTCTGAAAAGGCCTATTCCATGCTGTATCCCAATAAATAAGTAGATAAAGTAAAATAAATTCAGACAAATATGAAATGGTACATTTTGGGAAGTTAAGCCAGCGTTAGTGTTGCATAGTAAATAGCAGGGCCCTAGTGGATGTTACAGAACAGAGAAACCTGGGGTACAGATACAGAAAATGGTGATATGGGTGGACTGATTGGTGAAGAAAGCATTTGGCACACTCACCTTCATATTAGGAGGCTAAGTACAAAAGTTGGGTCATCATGTTACAACTGTACAAGACATTGTTGAGGCTACATTTGAAGTATTATGTACAGTTCTGGTCATCGAGCTATAGGAAGGATACCATTAAGCTGAAAAGGTTGTAAAAAAGATTCACTAGAACCAGAAGGATTGTGCTATAAATAGAGACTGGACAGGCTGGGGCTTTTTACCCTAGAGTATAAGAGTCTGAGTGGTGACCTTATAGGGGATTAATAATCATGAGAGGCATGGTCACGTCCTTTTTCCCATCTAAAACTTGAACATGGATTTAAAGTGAGAGAGGAAGAACTAAAAGGGATGTGAGGCAGAGAGTGGCAGGTGGGTATGTGAATGATCTTCCAGTGGAAGTGATAGAGGTGAGAACAGTTACAACATATAAAACAAACTTAAGGTGCATGAGAAAGCTCAAAAGGGATATGGGTGAAAAACAGGCAAATGGGACAAGCTCGGGTAGACAATGTGGTTGGCATGGACAAGTTGTGCCGACTGGCCTGTTTCTGAGCTGTATGACACCGTGACTCTAAAATAGTGTTCCCAATACCAAGATCCATGCTATAACAAAATATGGTAGCGTGATGGCATATGCAATTCACATGCAGTTAACTTGTGATGAATTATTTAAACAACAAGAACGCTTAATCTACCAATATATATACAAGATTACACAAACATTTAAATATTAAATACACAATGCTTCTCTCTGCTTAGCCATGAACTCCAACTCAATAGAGAATGCATTTTAACTATATACACAATACATTATCTAATATAACAAACATCCACAACGCAGTAAACTTCAAACTGTCCCATTCAAGCCTAAAGATTTAATCGCTGTGGAGACTTTCTCACTCTTGTGGGATAACGACTTTCCTGACAAGGGTTATCACTCTGCTTGACAGGAGAGACTTGGGGCCATGAAACAATCTCAGGTTCTGAGGCCTCATCATAGCAGTTGTAGGAGTTGACTCCGAGACTGCAAGAACTGACAACTCTGGACACCTTTCTTCACTTTCCTTTTTCTTCGTGTAGTTTGTGCATCTTAATGTTGGGAAGGTGCATTTTGTTCACTGGAGTGTTCAGTTATTGATCCTTATGTTGTTCCCTTTACGGTCTGAACTTCCCTGAAACTCTTCGAACTCTCTTGCAGCTTAAAACCAAGCCACATTTTGCAAGTAACTGCTGATTAACATATCAGAAGCTTTCTCAGATATGTTTGCCTACAAAAACTGTTATAGTCAGACCACTGCTTTCGTCACTTTCATGATCCCCCTGAGCAGCGTGGTTCTTTGTTTGTCAATATGCTTTCCAACCAGAGGCACAGACGCTGGCACCAGCACTTGTTTGTCCTCTGTTGGGCTTCAGTTTAGTGTCTTGGAAATGTCTCTCAAACTCATTTTGAACTCAAGCTCAAACAGCTGAACCAGTGTCTATTTCTATTTTAATTAATTTGCCACTTACTTCTGGCGTAAACCATATTGCTTGTCTATTGTTAATTTTCACACGATAAATCTCAAAGCTACACAATCCTGTGTCTCATCATTATCAGATTTTTCATTAACAGTGTGCGTATTAGTGCATATTAGTAACTGCAATTTACCTTATATCTTTTTCTCTTCTCTGTGCAGTCCATTTATTTTTGACCACCCAACATACCGTTTGTATGTGTCTTACTTTATTGCATTTTTTGCAAGTTTTGCCTTTAAGTATGCAGTTGTTTGGTGTATGTTGGCCCCTGCCACAATGGTAACACAATTTGTTTGGCCTGATTAGTTTCTGTTTAGACGCTGTAATTATTCATGCTGACTTTCATTCCTGACTGCACCTCTGTCTGTAGTTTCCATTGAAACAGTGATTTCAACTTCTCTTTTAAATGTAAGTTGTGCTTCAGTTAGGAGCCATTTTAAAATGCTTTCTTTTAAGATTCCATGAACTAAACGATCTCTTAGTGTATCGTTAAGCCCATTACCAAACTGATAGTGCTCAGACAATCTCTTTAATTCAGACACATACATTGAAATGGACACCCCTTCCTTTTGATTATGCTTATGAAACCTAAAGTGTTCTGCAATTAACAATGCCTTCGGTTCTAAGTATTCCTGCATCACTTTTACAATACCAGCAAACCTCATTTCGGATGGTTTGGTTGGGGCGGTTAAATTTCGAAGCAAACTGTATGCCTTTAAACTCAGCAAAGTTGATACTCGTTTCTTGGTAGTTATTTAATTTGCTTTAAAATATTACTGAATTAGCTCAGTATACATGAGCCAGTTACCTTTTGTGTAATCAAATTCATCAATCTTTCTGATGTAGGTAGCCAGTTCTATTCTTTTTTTTTATCAAACTCAGTTGTGTCTTCCCTTCTGAAGAGCATGTGCCAGGCCGCTTTTTTTCAAACGACCATTCTTCGCTGGGCATTTCTTTGAACTTGAATGTATCGCTGCACTTGAATGGATCAGTAGCTGTCTCAGCCTCATCACCAGTGTTATGTTTTGTAACTTCAAAACATTAAACTAATTCAAAGGAAGGCTCAGGAGTCTGGGGATGCGGGTCTGCCTTTGAGTTTACTTTACGCGAAACATGCATGTATCACATGGTGTGTGATGACATATGCAATTCATGTTTTTATACAGATAAACCATAATGAATTGTTTAAGTGAACAAGAATGCTTAATCAACCAATTTATATATAATATATTATTCAAACCTTTCTTAAGTATTAAATACACAACATTAACCAATTAAAGTTATTTCCTGTTTAATTTCCCAGCTACTGTGCTTTCCTTCTACATCCTAAAGACATGGTTAGTGATAGGTTAATGGTGACTGAAAATTACTCTTGTGTAGGTGAATGGGAAGAGAACCAGGATAGAGTTGATGGGCATGTGAGGGAGAATATAGGCTTCAAGGTTAGGGAATGGAGTTGGTGAGATTGTGCTAAAGATGGCATAAACTGGAGGGAGTAAGTGACCTCATTAACAAATTATGAATTCCAGTCACTTCCGTGTTCTAAGTAAGTCTTTGCTGTGGTACTTTATTAAATTCCCATTGAAATTTTATTTCTACTGCACAGCATTCATCAATTCTTTCCTCTAATTCATCAAAGAATTGAGACAGATTACAGAATCAGCACTATAATGACCACAGTCGGCAATTTGGAACAGTGCAGGTTCTCACCAACTGCAATAAGATAATCCTCAAATAACCTGCTAGCAGGATGTTGACTGAGGGAATAAACATTGGTCAGGATATTGAAAATGCTCTTTCAATCTGCGATCTCAGTGGCTCTCCACAGGGCCTTGGATCGCCTGGACAATGCAAATACCTACATCAGAATGCTACTGTGTTGACTATAGCTCAGCATTTAACACATCATTTCTACAGTTCTGATTGGAAGGCCTCTGTACCTCCCTTTGCAACTGGATCTTCGACTTCCTAATCGGAAGACCACAGTCTGTGCGGATTGGAAATAATATTCCCAGCTCGCTGACAATCAACACTGACGCAGCACAGGGGTGTGTGCTCTACTGTCTCTACACCCACAACCGTGTGGCTGGGCACAGCTCAAATGCCATCTATAAATTTGCTGATTATACAATTATTGTTGGCAAAATTTCAGATGGTGACGAAAGGGCACACAGGAGCGAGATATACCAGTTAGTTGAATGATGTGGCAGCATAAACCTTGTACTCAAATGTCAGCAAGACCAAAGAGCTGATTGTGGACTACAGAAGGGCTAAGATGAAGGAACACAAATCAGTCCTCATAGGGGGATTAGAAGAGGAAAGAGTGAGCAGTCTCAAGTTCCTGGGTGTCAGTATCTCTAAGGACCCAGGATGTAACACTTTGATGCAGCTATATAGAAGGCAAGACAGCCTGACGAAGGGTGTCGGCCCGAAACGTCGACTGTACCTCTTCCTATAGATGCTGCCTGGCCTGCTGTGTTCCACCAGCATTTTGTGTGTGTAGCTATATTTTATTTGGAGTTTGAGGAGATTTGGTTTTGTCAACTAAAATATTCGAAAATTCTACATATGTACAGTGGAGCATTCTGACTGGCTGCATCACTGTCTGGAAGTGGGGGACAGGGAATCTACTGCACAAGATATAAATAAGTTGCAGAAACTTGCAGACTTAGTCAACACCATTATGGTTACTAGTGTCCATAGTATCCAAGGCATCTTCAAGGAACGGTGCCTTAGGAATGCAGCATCCATCATTAAGGATCTCCACTACCCAGGGCATGCCCTCTTCTCATTGTTACTGTCAGGAAGGAGGTACAGAAGCTTGAAGGCAAACACTCAGCAATTCAGGAACAGCTTCTTCCCCTCTGCCATCGGATTTCTAAAAGGACATCGAATCCATGAACATTACCTCATTACTTTATTTTTTGAACTACTTGTTTTAACTTAACTATTTAATAGACCTGTATATATTTACTGTAATACATTGTTTGTCTCTACATTTATTTATCATATGTTTTATTCTGCTGCTGTAAAGTTGATGGATTTCACGACATATGCCAGTATTATTAAACCTGATTCTTGGGAGACGGTAGCACACTCAGGGATTTTGGAGAGTAAAGATTTAGATCGGACAGAAGCTTTACAGCACAGGGGGTTTTAACTAGTGAGCGGACTGGTGATGATAAATTGGAAGCAGAGATCCCAGGACCTGAGTAGAGAGAGTGGTTGTCAGCCCATGTGGAAGTCGGCATGGTAGGATGTGTGGTCAGCAGTTTAATATGGAATGCGTTGAACATCAGAAATAGGAACAGGAGTAGGCCATCTGACCCGTCAAGCCAGCTCCGCCATTCAATCAGATCTTGACTGATCTGGCCATGGACTCATCTCCACCTACCGGCCTTTTCCCCATAACCCTCAATTCCCCTACTATGCAAAAATCTATCCAATCTTGTCTTAAATATATTTACTGAGGTAGCCTCCACTGCTTCATTAGGCAGAGAATTCCACAGATTCACCAATCTCTGGGAAAAGTAGTTCCTCATCATTTCTGTCCTAAATCTACTCCCCTGAATCTTGAGACTATGTCCCCCAGTTCTAGTCTCATCTACCAGTAAAAACAACTTTCCTGCCTTTATCTTGTCTATCCCTTTCAAAATTTTATGAATTTCTTTAGGACCTCCTCTCATTCTTCTGAATTCTTGCGAGTACAGTCCCAGGCGACTCAATCTCTCCTCATAATTTAACCCTCATCTCTGAAATCATCCTGGTGAACCTCCTCTGCACTGCCTCCAAAGTCAGTATATCCTTCCTCAAGTAAGGAGACCAGAACTGCACGTAGTACTCCAGATACAGCCTCACCAGTACCCTGTACAGTTGCAGCATAACCTCCCTGCTCTTAAATTCAATCCCTCTAGCAAGAAAGCCAACATTCCATTTGCTTTCTTGATAGCCGGCTGCACCTGCAAACCAACCTTTTGTGATTGATGCACAAGCACTCCCAAGTCCCTCTGCACAGCAGCATGCTGCAATTTTTTACCATTTAAATAGTAATCTGCTCTTTCAGTTTTCTTTCCAAAGTAGATGACCTCACATTTACCAACATTGTACTCCATCTGCCAGACCCTTGCCCACTCACTTAACCTATCTATATCTCTCTGCAGTCTCTCCGTATCCTCTGCACAATTTGCTTTTCCACTCAATTTTGTATCATTTGCAAACTTAGGTACACTACTCTCGATCCCTTCTTCCAGATCGTTGATGTATGTTGTGAACAGCTGCAGGTCCAACACCAACCCCTGTGGCACACCACTCACCACTGATTGCCAACCAGAGTAACACCCATGTATCCCAACTCTCTGCTTTCTATTAGTTAACCAATCCTCTATCCATGCTCATACATCACCCCCAACTCTATGCATCTGTATTTTATGGATGTCTTTTATGTGGCACCTTATCGAACGCCTTCTGGAAATCCAAGTAAATAACATCCGTCTGTTCCCCTCTATCCACTATGCTGATTATATCCTCAAAGAACTCCAGTAAGTAAAGCAGTAAGGATTAATTTTGTGGACAGATGACCTCGCAATAGGTGTGACGAGCATCAGGGCAATAACTGAAGTGCACATTCCCAGACTCAAAGTGGGAAACCAGCAAAGAGGTTGGCCTGGTAGCTGGGGTGTAGGAAAGTGGCATAGTCGCTGAACTAGATTTTAATGTGAGCTGCTCTCACCTTTAATGAAAGTGTGGGGGAAACAGCCCAGTCCCTGTGTCTCAGTCAGTCCCAACAATGAGCAGAGTGAGCATCCACTGGATGAAAAAATCCCAAAGTTTTACAACAACCTCAGTGCAGAACTTCCTCCTGACCCAGCCCACCCTTACTCTTAAGTGCTGTCATGAAAGGTCAACAACTTGAAACCTTAACTCTGTTTTCTCTCCCCACAGATGCTGCTTAATCTGCTGAGTATTCCCAACATTTCTTGCTATTGTTTCAGGTTTCTGACGTTCCTAATACTTTCAACACAAGAGGTTCTACAGAAGCAGGAAATCCAGAGCAAAGCACACGAGATATTGGAAGAACCCAGCAGGTCAGATAGCATCTATGGAGAGGAATTAACAGTCAATAATAGCGAATAAGAAGGTGGGGGGAGGGGAAAAGGAGTACAAGCTGGCAGATGATATGTGAAGCCAGGTGAGGGGGAAGGTGGGTTAATGGGGGAGGGGGGATGAAACTGAGAGGTGATAGGTGGAAAAAGTAAAAGGCTGAAGAAGAAGGAATCTGATAGGAGAGGACAGTGGACACCTTGGTAGCCTAGCGGTTAGCTTGACTATTACAGATCGAGGCATCGGCGTTCAGAGTTCAATCCCAGCATACTTCACTAAGGAGGTGTATGTTTTCCCCATTGAGTGCGCAGGTTTTTGCTGAGTGCTCTGGTTTTCTCCCACAGTCCAGACGTACCCAGGTAGGTTAATTTGTCAATGTAAATTAACCCATGATTAGGTTAGGGTTAAATCATAGTTGTCAGGGGTTGCAGGGCGGTGCAGCTTGAAGGGCCTATTCTGGCTGTATCTCTAAATAAATAAATAGAATCAATGACCCATCTGACCTGCAGGTGAAGTGTTGCCTTATCTGGAAGGATTGTTTTGGCTCCTGAATGGTGGTGAGAGAGGAGCTGTAAGGGCAGGTGTGTAGCATTTGTCTGCATCTGGGGTAAGTACCCCGAGGAAGGTCAATGGAGAAGGACAAATGGACGAGAGAGTCATGTTGTGAACAATCCCTGTTGAAAGTAGAGAGTGAGGTAGAAGGGAAAGATGTGTTTAGTACTAGGATACCATTGAAGATGGTGGAAGTTACTCCCACTTCTCTCAGCCCAAAACATTGGCTATTTATTCCACTCCATAAATGCTGCCTGACCTGCCAAGTTCCTCCAGCATTTTATGTGTGTTGTTCCTAATGCTTTGTTTTTACATTATTCTTTCCATGTTTGTTCAGTTCTGAAATTGCACCACAATATGCGCATTGATCAATTACCTTCAGCTTTTATTTTCATGAACATTAGGCTTTAGGTAACCACAGATGTGTGAAAGTATTCTGATTAGGCCTTGATGGTGGATGATAGTGGCTGACAAAAGTAGATGAGTTTAGCAAAGCCTTACCTTAATGTATTTTATGCAAAATAGTCTACAAGTCTAAATCTCTTGAAGCATGAACGAATCAGCCAGGCAATCCAACCATAAACCTCAATGCATATATCATCATCTTATCTTGCACCTGACATAGTGCAACCCAAGCTTTACTAATTCTCTTTCTTTCTCATCACTGGCATTGGCCACATTTACAATAGGGAGTTAAATACCCTTCCAGCTCCCCTACTCATGATGAAATCCTTGTGATTTTCACTGACCTGAAACATTAATTTATTTTTCCCTTTCCACTGCTGGTCTCCGTCCTACTGAATACTTCCAGCATCTTCTGTTTTATTTCTGACTTTACAACCTGATTAAAACATGGTCTATGTTTCTTGCCCAGTAGATAGAGTCAGGTTAGCATGAAATGTTTTTCATCTTCTATTGCTGTTCCCCGTAAGTTTGGCCTTCTGGGTAGTGCAAGTACAGGAAAGAGTGAAAATTATTGTTCCCACTCTTCAGAAGAATGAATGTTGACTGAGCCATACTGTTTAAGTTTCCACTATTTAGATAAAGGAAGAAATTTTCTTGTGCGTAATTCTACTCACAGTGGCTGCTTTATTAGGTACCTCCTGTACTTAATTAAATAGCTACTGACTGTATATTTGTGGGTTTCTGCTGCTGTAGCCCATTGACTTCAAGGTTTGATGTTTTGTGTGTTCAGAGATGCTCTTCTGCACACCACTGTTGCAATGTGTGGTTATTTGAATTGCTGTTGTCTTCCTGTCAGCTTGAACCAGTCTGGTGTTCTCCTCTGACCTCTCTCATTAACAAGGCATTTTCACCCACAGATCTGCCTCTCAGAGGATGCTTTCTGTTTCCTCACCATTCGCTGTAAACTATTGCGACTGTTGTGCATGAAAATCCCAGGAGATCAGAAGTTTGTGAGATACTCAAACCACTCCATCTAGCACCAACAATCACTCCACAGTCAAAGTCACCTAGATCACCTTTCTTGCCCATTCTGATGTTTGGTCTGAAAAAAAGACAATCTCTTGATCCTATCTGCATGATTTTATGCATTTATTTGGTGCCACATGATTGGCCAATTAGGTATTTGCATTAACGAGCAGATGTACCTAATAAAATGACCATAAAATGCATTTGCAGACTGTTTTAGATGATGTGGTTTTCCTTCCTTTAAATTAAAAAAAAGTTGGTAAGTTTATTGCAGGACTAAGGAAATTTGAGAGACTAGTTGTACTGTCACTTATGGAAAATTGCCATTGAGACAAGTAAACAATGATCCATTGGGATCTGGTGGCACTGGATTTGGGTATGGTATTTGAAGTAGGGGCTGCCGATGGTGTAGTGGCATCTGCACCGGACTTCAAGGCAATCGGTCGCAGGTTCAAATCTGGCCGGCTCCTTCCACACTTTCCATCCATGCTGGGTTGAGCGTTGAGCTCACAACTCAGCCTCGTAAAAAAACAGACAAGTGCTAAAGCGCCGGGCTAAATTGGAAAGGTTGGTATAGTACATCAAGGCGGTGATACCCAGGCTCAAGATTGTATAGGAACAACAAGGCCCAGGTCCGAGTGCAAGGAACAGCCACCTATTTGGATGATTTAAGTGCTAGGCCGGATTGAAAAGGTCAAAGGTCAGCATGTCAGGGATGGGCCGTGTTCAGCTCACTGCTTCATGGGTTTTACTCATCTCTCTGCTGAACTGAGGCTGTGGCCTGCAACTAGTAGACTCCTGGATCAGCTGCAGTGATAACTGGCTTCAAGGCTGTGGACTAACCTTCATTAACTTCAGTTCTAAATGTTATTTGCTTATTTTTATTATTTGCACAATTTGTTTGTTTCTGCACATTGGGTGTAGGACGGTCTTTTTTAATGGGTTCTATTAGGTTTTTTTGTTTTGTGGCTGCCTGTAAAGAGACGAATTGCAAGGTTGTATATAGTATACATACTTTGATAATAAATATGCTTTGAGCTTTGAACTTTGAATATATCAGAACTTTATGCAAATCAGACCATAAGACATAGGAGCAGAATTACATTATTTGGCCCATTGATTCTGCTCTGCTATTCCATCCTGGCTGATTTACATTCCCTCTCAACCCCATTCTCCTGCTTTTTCTCCGTAACCTTTGATGCCCTTACTAATTAAGTACCTATCAATCTCCACTTTAAATATATCCAATGTCTTAGCTGCCTCAGCTGTCTGTGGCAACTGAATTCCATAAATTCACCACCCCCTGGCTAAATAAACTCTCATCTCTGTTCTAAACAGACATCCTTTTGTTCCAAGGCTATGCCCTCTAAATTGCAGGATGAACTTCATAAAATTTTAGCTGTTGAGAACAAGATAGAGATAATTGCAGAAAGAAAATAATTGGCCATTACTCATGTTTATTTCTGGAATCGAAGTGGCTAAGCTTAAGCTACATGCACATCTTTTTTAAAACAACTTGTACATGTTAGTATTTCTGAAAACCAAACATTTTTCTTCAAAGAACAGAAAGAAAGAGTTTTTTGCTGATTAATAATTAGTATTGAAGCATTTGAGAGTGAGAGCAGAGCCAGAACAGAGTCCAGATGCCTGTGAATTTGAATGCTGGTGACCTTCTGAAACACAGGGTCAGCAGGTCAAATGATTTAGCCCAAAGCAGTAGACAACCCATATTAGAGAATCTGCAGTTTAAGTAGACTTTCAAACATATCAGTCCATCCATAACTGTATGTGCAGGAAAAAGAGGAACTAGCTCAGTCTTCTTTCTGCATGTATTATATCAGCTATGAATTTTTTACATCAGTGTCCTAATGCGTTTTCATAGTGGCTGATGGTCTTCAGCAATTTAGTCCATTGCTTCTGTTAAAGAAATGTGCCAGAATAACTTCCATTTCTACAGTTCTGCCAAGCAGGCATGATTCATTGTTTTACAAAATGTAATCTATTGTAATTAGCGTTTATCAGTGGCGACAGTAGCAGTACATTTCCAGGTGAATGTGGTGTCTAACATGGTTTTAGTTGCTCTGACATTTTAGTTGGTAGAGTTTGTCTTCCTCATGGTGCTGAGAGGCCTAAATGTCTATTTATATAATTTTTAAGCCTACTGAAGAACTGATTGCCTCCACTCATATATGACCATGATAGAGATGCTCCTTATCATGAAGCAGACCATAGAATTATCTTGCTCAGATTACTTTGACCTGGTGCAGACTTTCAATCCTATAAACCTTTTGGGGACTTAATTTTACTCAGATGTTTCAGAACCTTTAAAGGCAATAAAGGCAACATGTTAAACTCTGTATCCATCTCAACACACATTTAACACTGACAGAGGATTTATAATTTATAAAAGGTACCTAAATTAGAAAAGATTTGCAGACTACAAATGATTTCCAAACATAGAAGAACAAACCAATGAGTTGAAGATGAACGAATCATCTGTCACAGAAACCAAAGGTTGAGGATGAATTCTAATTTTTTTTCTGTAACCCTATTTTTCTGTCATTCTCCTTGTCATCCCAAACAATCCCCAAACCATGATGGCATGTATACTATTTTTAATTAGGTGAGGTCACCTGCATGTGATATTTACCAGATACCTTTGCTGGGACAAATGAAGTCATTCAGATGGTCTTAAAGGCTTCTGGTGACAGACCCCAAACATCCACAATTAATACTGTGAGGGGTGAGCCCCTGAGTACACAACCATTCCAACTTGTAACAATGTTTGGTGTGCTATAACCCCATTGTCCTGGGTTTGGCTAATAGAGACAAGTCATCTGGTCACTTCACTCCTTGCAATTTACATCAAGAACTGGAGATTGGTTCTTGTTTATAAAAAGATGAGCAAGAATATTTGTTAGAAGTTTAACTTCATCACCAACACCTCTGACCCATGGAAAAGTCATGCAGCTTGCTCAAAAGCTGAGTTTAGTGATAAGCCTCTCAGGCCCTGAAAAGTGAATGTCCGTCACAAACCTTGTGTCAAATGGGTAACTTGGTATTTTTAAGCTGACTCCTAATTGTAGATTCTCCTACAAAAGGAAATATTCCTCTCCATATCTACAATGGCAATGTCTTTCAGGGTCCTTACTCACATGCCTGCCCTGTCCAAACTTTCCTCATACAGCAACTCACCCTTCCAGGTCTTCATCCAGTGAGTCTTATCTGAACTGCATCCAATTCATTAACATTCTCCCTCACATAAGGAGATCGATGCTGGTCACAGAATAGCAGATGTGGTTTCATCAATAAACTATATGAATGAAGCAGTCACTTCTCTGAGCAGAAAATGATAATTATTCGCTGTGCCTGCATACTAGCCTTTCGAGAATCCTGCATAAGGGCACCCAGATTCCTCTGCATCCTCTGACTATTTCAATTTTTTAAATTAAATATTCCATGAAAAATGGGCACTTTTATAATTTTCCTCATTGGAATCAGAATTGGGTTTAATATCACTGGCATATATCATGAAATTTGTTAACTTAGCGGCAGTAGTACAATGCCATACGTGATAAATATCGGGAAAAAATGAAGAAATGAAATGGAAAAAAGCATATATAGCTATATTAAATAGTTAAATTAAAAGTAGTGCAAAAACAGGAATAATAAGTGAAGTAGTGTTCATGGTTTCAGTGTTCATTTACGAATCGGCTGGCAGGGGGAAGAAGCTGTTCCTGAATCATTGAATGTGTGCCTTCAGGCTTCTGTACCTCCTACCTGATGGTAACAGTGAGGAGAGGACATGTCCTGGGTGATGGGGGGTCCTTAATGATGGACACCGCCTTTCTCAGGCACCGCTCCTTGAAGATGTCTTGGATACTATAGAGGCTAGTACCCACAATGGAGCTGACTAATTTTACAACTTTTTGTAACTTCTTTCAATCCTGTGCATAGGCCCCCCTCCCCCCATACCAGACAGTGATGCAGCCTGTCAGAATGCTCCACTTGTGAGATCCTTGTCCCACTGATATATCTTAATGGCTTTCTTACGTTGCCTTCTCAACTTATTGTCTTACTTTTGCGTCGTCAGTAAACTTAGTGACCGTTTCTTGATGCCTTCATCCAAGTGAAATATATAAACTGTAAATGAATCGGGCCATGAGACCTCTGGCATACCACTCAGTACATCTTTCCAGTCAGAATAGGAACCATTTGTAACTCCCGGCCTGTTAACTACCCAATTACTACCAATTTTTAGGTATTCGTACACTTCAGGCCTGATTATAATGCCTAGATAGGCAGCACCATGAGTGTTGGTGGATTGATAGGGAGGCCTGATGAATGCTGTCATCCGAAGATTTATACTCTATGTAGACATTGCCACACCCCCCAGAATTACTTAAGCAGTCCTAGTAATATGTTAGACAATAGATAATAGTGCTGGAGTTTACTAACTCCTTAGTCTGAGAGCACTTACTAATAATGTGAACTGACATGCCAGATACTTATCAAGCATGCGAGAAAAAGCTGAATAGAACATTTCTATTTAAGTATTTAAGAGCACAGGAAGTTTACTTACTACTGAACAATACAGAAGTAAATTTTCAGTGCCAGGGTGGTTGTTCAGCTACAACCTGAATTATTATATTAGCATTTACAGATACAGATCTTAAATTATTTTCAGAAATTTTTAAATATTAAAATTCATTCCTATACTTTTTTTGCCTCTTACTAATCCTAATCACTTCTTCTCTTCATTTGGCTGTCACATTGTGATTAGGTTATAGATTCTATTTTGTACCTTCTGATTTAGGCCCAGGATGTGTTGTCGGGATTCCTCAGTCTGATGGTGGAGAATTTGTGCGGTTGCTTCCCTTCTCACAAAAATCCCACATCCCTTGTTGTGAGCACGGCAAAGTTTCAGACAGTGATTATCATTAGGCACCGCAGAAAAAGCCCTGAAAATGTCTGTGCACAACTGTAGTCATAACAAGCACAATTTCTTTGTACTGACGACATAAAAGAAGCTATTCTCCTAATCTTTGAAAACTGTTTTGTAAGATAAAACATACTAGTTGATTTATGTTCCTGCTTGTCTGCAGTAGGTTATTGGTGTTCCTACTGTTCACTGTGAAGTAATGCCATTGAAGTTTTAAGCTCTTCTGCCCCAGTCTCACAGTAGAGGCAGACCCTTCCACTTGCTGCCTTTAGATACCACCTTTTCTGTTACTTTTCGTAGCTTCTGCAATGTATTATGAACAAAAGTCAATGAATTTGTTATCGTTGATTTAATTTCCTGTGAATACATTTGTGGAAATACAGACTAGATATTGACGATGGAATAGTATTATTCACCATAATGAGAATCTGCCACTGATGACTTGTGATTACTGCATATCAAAACATTGGAGGAAACAACAGAAAATAATTAAATTCTAACCACTAAGGGTGTTCCTATTAATGTCACAATACAAGAGTAGTTGCATAGTCCTTGCTCAACAAACTTTTTAACATTTTGTTTTGCTTTATCTACTCCTTTATCCAATGTAGATTGCAAGTTGACAAGCAGAAATCAGTAGAATGATAAGCAGTCTGACAGTGAGTCACTGTAATCAGACTGTTAAAAATGACTACCATGAAGATAATAGAGCGAGTCAGGATATGACAGACTGCATGCTTAGAGCATACACAAAGACTTTCAAAGGAAACTATAAAAACAGACAGTATTACTCTGCATGAATAGTTGCTATCACTTTCAACCCCTAGGGAGAAAAAGAAGCAATAATGAATTCAGAGATAAATGAAACCTTGTAAAACGTTCTACTGTCTTACTTTCTTTACAGCTTCTCAAAACAATATTGAATCTTTCTAGAAAGTAATTTGAAAGGCTGGTTCAGAATTTTGATTCACCAAGGAGAGACTGATTTAAGAAAATTAATGATGTACAATGAAGAACATAGACAAGCGAAGGTGGGGGAAGCATTTGGTTCATTGTGCCTGCTTTGTTATTCAGTAAGACTGTAACTCACCGTCTACCTCATGCCTGGATTTCCTTGGTGTCAGAAATCTATTGATTGTTGACCATCAGTTTTGCCTCTCTTATGAAAGTTAATTAGCAGCTGGATCAATAAAAGTGATGTCAGAACCTGTAATAAGAACTAAACTCTGTTCCTAAACTCAAGAAATTCTGCAGATGCTGGAAATCTGGAGCAACACACACAAAATGCTGGAGGAACTCAGCAGGCCAGGCTGCATCTATGGAGACGAATAAACATTTGATGTTTTCTGCCGAGACCCTTCATCAGGACTTGAAAGGAATGTGGGGAGAATTGCCTCTTCAATGGGAATTCAGTGACACTTCCTCTTACTGCTCCTCTGTGGTCTCTGCTGTTCTCCAGCTTGTACTTCTCCTTCTCCCCTACCTTCTTATTCTGGCTTCTGTCCCCATCCTTTCCAGTCCTGATGAAGGGTCAGAGCCTGAAATGTCTACTGTTTATTCCCCCACATAGATGCTGCCCCGTTTGCTGAGCTTCTCCAGCACTTTGTGTGCATTGCCTCTGAATGCCTTCTATCTCTGTTGTTGCCGTATTGAGCTAGAAATGTGTCACCAGTCAGCAGAAAGGGTTGTGCAGCTTTCCTGAAGAATTTACATGCAAAGTTGCACAATTTCTCAAATCACATAGTGAAATGTTCATGCACCAGAAAAGAATAACCGAGATTTCTGGTGATGCCCAACAGGTCAAGCTGCGTCTGTGGAGAGAGGAAGAGTTAATGGAGAATCAGAACTGAAGAGTTGTAAAGTTGTAAAGCTGAACCAGTCTCTCTCCACAGATGCTGCCTTCCCTTTTCAGTGTCTCCAGCATTTTCTCAATGTATTTCATACTTCCAGCATTTTTTTCTTCCGTTGCCCCATGAATCAATGCTGCCTCTGTAAAGATTATGGCCAAGGAATTCCAGTATACCCTACATTGGGCTGTCACATGATAACTATTCTGGTGTAGGGCCACCACTACAAGCTTCAGAGGTGCTTTGGGGGGGTGGGGGTGGGGTCAAACCTTGGACATTGCACGTTTCCACAAATGACGATGTCCCAGTTGTGATGGAGGCTAAGACTGGGAGGACCTGAGAGCAAGAGAACCAGCAGCCCCAGATGAGGCCTGGACCTTGTTATAATCAGGTACAGTATATGGCTATGCTTGCATCAAGGACCTGAAAAAACTACATAGTTGGAGGACAGGGTCAATCAGAAGTTTGTTGGGGAATCAGTGACAGGTTGGGCAGTCAAGTTCAGTGCCGTACTTAGACTGATAAAATGTCTGGGAGAGATGTGTGGACAAGCAGGTTAATGGTCAGCTAGAAAGGTAGTTCATATCTTTGGAAGTTCCGAGAATCATGGCAAATTATTGAAGGTGTGGTGCAGTGAGTATTAGCGGATCGGTGGAGGAAGATCAGTGTTGGGTTACCAGTCGAGATTGATCAGAGGTTCAGGGAGAGAGAACTGGACAATCAGAGGGATCTAGATTCTATCATAGTGCTCAAAAAGGTGTACTGGGGAATAGTGTAGTTTGATGCACATTTCACATCTGACATGAGCATCACCTCACCTGTGTAAATGTAACCGATGCCAGTGAGTGCCAGGTCATGCCTCTTTGGAGTGATGTGAAATGAGCTTGAAGTGGTTCATTTGGTGCTTTACTCAAGGTTAACAGTTTTAATTATCGGAAGGGGTAGTTGTGGAGAATGCCTTTGATTCATCCGCACTTTGTCCACTATCTGGAACGCACCATCCTTGGCAGGTACAAATCACCTGTGCAACTGCGACAGGCCAGCCTCCTGGTGTGGTGGGAGTCACAAGAGGGTTCTTTAACACAGGCACTCTGTGACACCCTTTAAACCATACATTATCAAACACATTCAAGACCGTGGCCAACTGCATTGCCATAGGCAGACCCACTTAGGGAAATAATCTTCATAGAGGATGATGTGCACTGCTGTCTTTGGAACTTGACTACTCTGAGATGTCTTTGAAGGTCCTATATTTACTGTGGCAACACACAGTGTTTTCCAGCATCTGTAATCTCTTGTGCCTGGATTTACTGCAGCTGTGATAGTCTAGGTAATATATAATGGGCTGGAGCCTTGGGTCATGCCAATAGATTCCCCTTACAATCATACTCTGCTGTTATCTGAAAGCACAGCTTAGAGCTGTATCCCCATGGTATGCCAGAATTGTCAAGTAATCAAGTGATCAAGTAGTCTTGGTGTGCAAAAGTTGATGACAGCTGAGAGCTCATCTGTGGACCAGAAATATTAAAACAATATTTAGAGATGTTTTAAAGCTCCCTGCCTGAATCAGACACTGTATTGTTTTTTCTAGCAATTAGCCTAATTTACTAAGCATCCATTTTATTCATTACTCTTCAGAAGTTTATTTCCCCTATCAGGCTATAATAGAAATGGAAGGTTGTCAAAGCTGTTAAAAAAGCCAGGAAAACTCGCATCACTGACATTAAGTAACTTAATAGTGTGATAATTAAGTGTGAGTTTGCAGAGACTGTTCTAACATAACAGAACACCTATTGAAGATTGCTAAGAAATTCAGATCCAGCACCTAACTTAGCTTCTGACCTCTGGCAAGACCACCTTGAAATTAATAAAAAAAAACCTGCGCATGTTGGAAATGTGAAATTAAAACAGTAGCTGCTGGAAAGGTTCAGCGTGTCAAGACACATCTGTAGAAAGATGAACCGAGCTAACACGACAGGTTGAAGCTAAACACAAAATAATCTGCAGATGCTGGGAATGGTCAAAGCAACACTCACAACACGCTGGAGGAACTCAGCAGGCCGGGCAGCATCCGTGGAAAAGATCGGTCGACGTTTCGGGCCGAAACCCTTCGTCAGGTTGAAGCTATCTGGTCTGCTGAGAATTTCATACAGGTCTGATCTGCATTTCATAGCTTTTACATGTTTTTTTGTTTTTTTTCCTCTTAACTGTCTGCTTAAGCTATTTAATGACATAGTTTCACCAACAGTTTATCACCATGGCAACCCTTAGTCTATCAGAGAGATACTTTTTATTTTATTGATTCGTCAGCCACCCTCTGAATTTCAAGGGTCATCAACCTGAAACGTTCCCTCTGCTTCTTCACAGATGCTGCCTGACCTGCTGAGTGTTTCCAGTGGTTTAGCTTGAGGCAGGCTGAACAGACAGAAGACAGCATGAGGCAAAAAGTGGGTAGCTCTCAGATTAGAAAATTATAGCCAGTCAGGTATGTCACGTATCCCATGACGGGTTAAAGAACCAACAGAAATGGAAAACACTTTGGAGTCCAGTATTGCTATTAACTAATGGTATTTATTAGTAACTACACAATACAGTAATATAAATACAGATAAATCAAACAGGTTAGCAATGATTTTATATATATAAGTAAGTGTGGAAATATATGAAAACCAAGCTTCTTCACGTCTAGGGGTAAATAGATAGTCTTACGATGATGAGTAAAGTTCAGTTCAGTTCGTGGTATTGAGTTGAGTAGTGACGGAGAGAGAGAGAGGGAGAGACTTGAGTCTTCAGGTGAGCTGACGCCATCGATCTTCCCGTTGTCCTCCAAAATTCTTTAGAAGTCACTAACTGTGACCACAACAAAGGGAACCGTTCTTCTGAGGTGGAATTATCAACCCAGGCGAGGGTTGGACACAAATAACTCCCCACTGGTGACACCCTTTTCACACTGCGAGAGCCACTGATCGATCCACCTGATCCCACCTTTTCTGTGGGCACGACAAAGCTCATTCAGTGTCCAAAACCATGTGTCTGTAGGTCTAACAGCTGACCTTCTATTTATTTCACCGTGTTGAACACCAACTGTCCATCAAGCAGCTCCTCCCTTCTCTCTCTGTAAGAACTTGGAAGCTGCCAGTGTCCTTGCAGAAAGAATAAACAAACTGTGAGCAGTCTTTGCCTCTCTCTCTTTCTTTCTTTCTCTTCTTAACAAGGTGTCTGTGTTGAACAACTCTCTCTCTCTCTTTTCAAAAGCACAGTTCATAGGGATAATTCAGGACCCCATCACAGGTACCACAAGGATTAATACTGGGGACTTAATTATTTACATTTATTTCTGACTTAGTTGTATATATCTGCATTTGTTGATGATAAAAAGGTAGTTTGGAAAAGGACAAAGGAAAATGGACAGGTTGAGTTTCATAGAGTCGTATAAAACTACATTACAGAAACAAGTCATACAGTCCATCTAGTCTGTGCCAAACTATTTGAACTGTCTAGTTCCGTCGAACTGCAGCTGGACCATAGCCCTCCAGACCCCTCCCATTCATGTACCTGTCCGTGTGCACAAAACAAAATAGTGGGAGAAAAGTTAGGTCATGGATTATAATAAGTGAGTATGTATGGTAGGAAAAGTCAAAAAGCACACTATTATTTTAAAGTTGCCAGACTTGTGAATGTTGTGTTCAGAGACATCTAGGTTTTATCTGTATATGTGTACTCTGTAATTTGGAAAATGGGTGGTGGGGTGGAGATATGTCTCTACCTAAGGAGGTATATTGCGCTCCTTTCCTCCACTAGCCTGCAGGTCACCCTTGGGCAAGATGTAGTGCCTGCTTAGCCTCCGATAGGGTCATGTGAAGTCATGGGAGCAGGTGGTGGATGGTCATAAGAGCAGCTGGTGCATATCAAAAGTCCTGGTTATGTGACCTCTGACACCAGGCAGACAAACTCTGAAGAGTATTGATAATGGCTGGGGTCACCCATCTTATAAAGACAGTGCTCAGAAGAAGGCAATGGCAAACCAATTACATAGAAAAGTTTGCCAAGAACAATCATGGTTATGGAAAGACCATGATCACCCACATCATATGACACAGCACATAACAAACAAATGAATTCAGAAAAGTGAAATCTTATTGAAATGGAAAGTTATGAATGGGTTTACAGGTTCAAAATTAAGGCTTCCCTTTTGGGAATGAGATAAGGAGCAATTACTTTTTTCTGAGGATTGTAAATCTTTAGAATTCTCTACTTCAGAGAGCTGAGCTATTTATATGTTCATGGTTGAGGTAGGTATAATTTTAAACTGCAGGGGACTTGAGGAATAAGGGCAAAGGTGAGTGAGTCTAGCATCAGACTGGCCATGATGTTACTGAATGTGGAGCAGTGTTAAGGATCCATGTAGCTGATTTCTGCTTCCATTTTTCACATTCTGTCAAGCTACCAAAGGGAGATTCAGGGAGTTAATTGATCCATGTGCTTGTAGATTGGATGTGACAGCTTAGCAAAGGTGCAGCCTTAACTTATTTCTACTCGGTGTCAGTAATTGTATGGGGACCATTCTTTCCAGCTCCCATTTCAGTGAAGTGGTGAAGAATGCCCTCACAGCGTTGTTCTCTGATGTCCCAAATAACATCCCCAGGATTTGTCTCTGGGATTGCTGGTAACATTTCACTGCAGTTTATCTCTCCATTCCAGATAACTGCAGCAAAGTTATGACAAATTAACAATCCTACCTATGGTCCCAGGTTGTTTGCTCAAACAGAAAACAATTAGTAACGTTTACTTGCCAGACTTTTCAGCATCTAATTTGACAGTGGACATCACTGTGGAGCTTAATTCCAAAACGGAACAGTGGTAACTCTGTTAATTTTATTTATTTATTTAAGTTTGGTATTTGTTTTATGCTCATCCATTTTCCTATCTTTCCTCCAGAGAAATTTTCCTCAAGAAAATTTGGACAAATGTGTGAGATGTGAGGCAGGTGAAGAAATGGGCACAGTATGGAAAGCACTATTAAGTACAGAGAAAATACACTATGTGCTTTAATAAGGGCAACCATATAAATAAAGCTTACATCTCTAGATGGATAGCCAAGGTTTCTGTGGCTGCCACTGAACATGATCAGAAGCATGAAGAGTAATTTTCCTGAACTTATTTTGTGTCTTTTGGCACTTTTGATTTTTGCTTCTTTTTGCTAGAGAGTGCATGGCTAGAGCAGAGAAAGTATGGAGGAAGTGAGTGGACAGCTTAATCTGGGCATCATAAGGTGTGAGCAACCTTAATTGTTCAGTTACTCCTTTCCGACTCCACATCTTGGTCCCTCTGTGTGTTACTTAGTGAGCTTACAGCTTGGTTGAATCATCCATATAAATGGAGTCATTTTGTAATCAAAGGAAATTACATTCCATAGCAAATCCCAGTACAATAATAGGGTATTACTTTTCTCTGATGGCTATAGAAACTCTATCATCAGACACATTATTGAGGGATTGCAGTCAAATCATTATGACTGCCAAGTAAACAGAGACTCTCACTTCTTTTTTGCATTAGTTGAGCAAGGCAATGTTATCAACTGAACTTCAGTTGCTTAGTGCAATGAAATTATAACTATGGAAGACAGGGAGGCTATTCATGGCCATAACTGTGCTCACATCTTTGCACTACATTGTAGTATTGGCAGTTGATGAACATACTCAAGTACATAATATTATTAATGAAGCATAGAGTAATTTTGAATTTATCAGAAACGATGAATGACACAATGGCCCAGCTAGCAGAGCCACTGCCTCACAGTCTGGGTTCAGTCCTTCTGTCTGGGTGGAGGATGTATTTTCTCCCTGTCATTGCATGGGGTTCCTCCAGATGCTCCAGTTTCTTCCCACATCGCAAAGACATGCAGTTCACTTGACTAACTGGGCGCTATAAATTGCCGCTTGTGTGTAGGTAGGTGACAGAATCTGGTTGGGGGGGGGAGCTGTATTGAAGTGAATGTGAGGAGAACCTAACAGGTTTCACAAAGGATTAGTGTAACTGGCTGCTCGATGTCCGGTGTGAACTCAGTGGGCAGAGGGAGCCTGTTCCCATGCTGAATGACTCTATCACACTGTGACTCTGGATCCTGGGAGACAGGTCCTATTTAATAGACAGGCTGGGAGAATGCTGCCCTTGTTAATCCAGGGGCCAGAATAGAGATTAGGGAGTCAAGGTTCCTCTTTCCAATCCCACAGGCTAAGATTTGTAAACTCTGATCTCTTGTACCAGATCAGTGTTAGAAATGGCACAGTAGCTCTCCTATGAGAATCGGAGTAAGTAATGCATCACCTCGTCAGAATGAGTGTGTGTGAGAGGAAGTCTCTGGAATGAACCCCTTGATGTGCTGTGTGTAGTGTAGTGCATGTCCACAACTGCCTGTGAGAGAAGGTGTTGCTGCATCTAGTCGTAATCAGGTTTTCTCCTGATGCCTTGTACATAGACATGGAGTGGAGAGAAAATGTATCAATCACCAAGCTGCCTCTTTACTAGAACTATCTGTGAACAATCCCTCAGTCACAAGAACACGAGAAATGTAAGAAAATCAGAGCTGGCTCAAGCTATCCCCCAAGCCTATTTCACGATTCACTCTGATCATTGTCCATCTGGGCATCACTTTAGCTAAACAATGGGACGGGCTGTCTAACACGCCCCTTCACCAATTTCCTCTCAGAGAGTAGCAGCTGCAGTGTGTTAACCATGTTGAACTTCCAGCAGAGCCGAACATTCTTTCTCTTCAACAACTCCCACACCGTGCGAGATGTAGGAGATTACGTGACTGGCCATCCCAGCTGACAATGCTGGACTGAAAACTCAGCCAAAAATACATAACTCAACTATATTACAAACAGCGCTTGGCATCTGAAGCAGGGCAGGCTTTTCTTTCCATATGTAGCAGTGGAAAGGAGAATTAAATATCTTGGACAGAGCACATAAGAAAGGTGCTGATGGAATAAATCACCAACTTTTGGTCACTGACACACAGGGCAAAAATACAAATGCAAATAAAGGAGATGTGTGAAAAAAAAACAAACCTACAGCTTTTGTCATAGGCAGAGTAACTGCTGAACTAGAACCAGTCATAATGGTAAACACTTTCACTTTATTTGATTCATCTTTACATGAAAAGCCAATTTTGTTTGCATGTAGTCCTGTTTCAGAAGAATATTTGCATTTAGAGAACTGGAAACATCAAATAACAAACCTAAACCATGGAACAATTGGACTGCTTTTGCCCAATCTTCCATTTAAACTGTCAAAGTGCAAGCCCATAGTAATATCAGAAACAATTATTGTTTTGGAATTAACTTCACTTTTCATTTATTTCAAGATTCATTTTAATGAAAAAATTCCATTAAATACCAAATTCTACACATCAGTCAAACTGGATTTCCATAATGTATGCATGCTAATAAAATAAACTA
Organism: Mobula birostris; assembly: GCF_030028105.1. NCBI lineage: Eukaryota > Metazoa > Chordata > Chondrichthyes > Myliobatiformes > Myliobatidae > Mobula > Mobula birostris. Next base: position 106,386,834 of record NC_092377.1, read on the forward strand.
AGGAAGATTAACATGACAAAGAAGTTTAAGGGTTGGCAACACTGTGGGAAAGGAATTTTATTGAATTGTGATGCTGTTAACAATGAGAATCAAGTACAAAAGGGGACTTTTGGAGAAGGGCCATTTCAGAGAATATTCACTGGTTGCATCGCAGCCCGTTATGGAGACACCAATGCCTTTGAAGAGGAAATCCTACAAAAAAAATAGTGCATATGACCCAGTCCATGACAGATAAAGCCCTCCCTGCCATTGAGCACATCTACATGAAACACTGTCGCAGGAAAGCAGCATCAATCATCAGGGACCTCACTACCCAGGACATGCTCTCTTCTCACTGCCGCCATCAGGAAGAAGGTACAGGAGCCTCAGGACTCATACCAGGATCATTTATTATCCCTCAACCTTTAGGCTTTTGAACCAAAGGACTCAACTTCACTTGCCCCATTACTAAGCTATTTCCACAACCTATGGACTCAATTTCAAGGACTCTTCATCTCATGTTCTCGATATTTACTGCTTTCATAACCCTAGGATGGGTTCATCTGGTCTGGGTGATTTATGTATCTTTAGATTTTTCAGCTTTTTGAGCACCTTCTCCATTGTAATAGTAACTGCACTCACTTCTATTCCCTCACACCCTTCAACATCTGGCACACTGCTCGTGTCTTCCACGGTAAAGACTGACACAAAATACTCATTTAGTACAACTGCCATCTCCTTGTCCCCCTTTATTATTTCTCTGCCCTCATTTTATAGCAGACCAATATCCATTCTCATCTCTCTTTTATTTTTATGAACTTGGAAAAGCTTTTCCTATCCACTTTGCTGGTATGTTTTCATATTTCATCTTTTCCCCCCTAAATGATTCTCTTAGTTACTTTCTGTAAGTTTTTAAAAGCTTCCCAATCCTTCATTTTCCCGTTAATTTTTGCTTTGTTGTATGCCTTCTCTTCTGCTTTTACATTAGCTTTGACTTCCCTTATCAGCCACAGTTGTGCTATTTTGCTATTTGAGTATTTCTTTGGTTTTGGAACACATCTATACTGCACCTTCCTCATTTTTCCCAGAAACTAAAGCCACTGGTGCTCTGCTGTCATCCCTGCCAGCATCTCCTATCAATTTGCTTTGGCCAACTCCTCTCTCATACCACTGTAATTTTCCTTACTCCTCTGGAATTACTGCTACATCAGATTTTATTTTCTCCTTTTCAAATTTCAAGTTGAACTCAATCATATTGTGATCACTGCCTCTTAAGGGTTCCATAATCGCTTCCGGCTCATTAAATAACACCCAATCCAGTATAGCTGATCTCCTAGTACAGGAGTCCCCAACCTTTTTTGCACTGTGGACCGGTTTAATATTGAGAATATTCTTGCGGACCAGCCAACCAGCGGGGGGGGGGGGGGGGAGGCGGGGTGTTCAAGTAGGGTTAAACTCACCTCAACATGTCTTTTACAGTTAGGGTTGCCAACTTTCTCACTCCCAAATAAGGGACAAAAGTAGCAGTCAAATCCCGGGACACTTTACCCCAGGATAGACTACCATGACCACGAAGCCTTGCACGGGCACCTGTGTGCGCATGTGTGACGTGCGCATGTGATGTGCACATGCGCGTTCGTGCTGATTTTTTTCCCCTCAAATCGGTTTTCCCCTCATCTTCCCGACTACACTGTACATACATTATTTCTACTTTATATAGGCTGTGTATTTATCATATCATTCCTGCTTTTACTATATTTTAGTGTTATTTATTTTAGGTTTTATGTGTTATTTGGTATTTTTTGGGTCTGGGAACGCTCAAAAATTTTTCCCATATAAATTAATGGTAATTGCTTCTGCGCTTTATGCCATTTCAGTACGAAAGGTTTCATAGGAACGCTCTACCTTAGCAGGGGAAATATGGGACAAGGGCAGTCCCGTATGGGACAAACCAATTTAGCCCAATATACGGGATGTCCCGGCAAATACGGGACAGTTGGCAACCCTATGTTCAAGTTCAACAGTGCGTGACAGGGAATGAGGAAAGGTGCAGCTGACTCATATCGTTTCCTCGCGGCTCGGTAGCACATGCTCTGCGGCCTGATACCGGTCTGCGGCCCAGTGGTTGGGGACCACTGTCCTAGTAGGCTTAGCGACAGACTATCTTGTAGGCATTCAACAAACTTATGTTTTTGAGATCCATTACCAATCTGATTTTCCCAATCTACCTGCATGTTAAAATCTCCCATGACTATTGTAACATTGCCCTTTTGACACACCTTTTCTATTTCCTGTTGTAATCTGTAGTCCACATCCCAGCTATTGTTGGTAGGCCTGTATATGACTGCTAACAGGGTCCACTTACCCTTGCAGTTTCTTAACTTACCCACAAAGATTCAACATCTTCCGATCTTATGTAACATCGTTCTAATGTTTTGATGCTATTCCTTACCAGCAGAGCCACACCACCCCCTCTGCCTACCTTCCTATTCCTCCAATACAAACGTGTAACCTTGGACATTCAGCTCCTAACTACAGCCATCCTTTGGCCACATCATACCCAACAATTTGTAAAAGTGCAACAAGATCATCCACCTTATTTCTTATACTCCGAGCATTGAGATATGACACTGAGTGCTTTATTTGCTACCTTTTTTGATTCTGCCTCCCTAATGCACTGATACTCACCCTGCTGGAGACAATTGTGTCCAATCATTTGTCTGCCCTTCTTGACAGTATGACTGCATGCTGTCTTTGCTTTTTTTTTACCATCTGTCGTATCCTGAGCCCCCATGCTCCGGTTCCCAACCTCCTGCTAAATTAGTTTAAACCCTTCCCAACAGCTCTAACAAACCTGCCATGAGAATATTGGTTCCCCTCGGGTTCAGGTGCAACCCCTCACTTTTGTACTGGTTATACCTCCCCCAGAAGAGATCCCAATGGTCCAAAACCTGAAGCTCTGCCCCCTGCACCAGCTTCTCAGTCACACATTTATCTGCCAAATCATCCTGTTTCTACCCTTGCTGAAGGTTTTAGAACCTCTGCTTTGAGAAAAAGTTCCCTAGCTCATAATTTTGCATACTGTGGTTCCCTCTCAGCTTCCTCTAATTCAAAGAAAATAAGCCCAGCTTATCCAGTCTCTTCTCATAATGGAAACGCTCCATAACCGGTCAACATCCTGCTGAATCTCATTTACATTTATATTTTTACAGTATAACCCTACTGCTTTTATGTTCTATGCCCAGCTAATGAAGGTAAGTGTCCTGTATGCCCTGTTTGCCACTACCACCTTTCGGGATACTTGCACTTGTACTCGAAGGTCCCTTTGTTTATCAGTGTATCTTGGGGTCCTGTTATTCACTATGTATGATGATTCTCCGAGGACTGTCACCTTGTCGTGGTGGAAAGGCATACGGTTTCCTAAAGTCCCAAGAGCAATGCCATCGCTTGAGTTCAGCCACCTAACATTTAGCTCCTAGCATGGTATCACCCATGGTAGTAAGGTCAAAGGGGAGGTTCCACACAAAGAGCAATCCAAACAAGACCTCAACGGTGGAGCTAACAGAAGATGATGACACATCACAATGGTAGTGAAGGAGGACGAAGGCTGTAGCAGTGAAGGATCCCTAGTCGTCTTACATTCCATACCACTGAACCCTGACGCCTGTCTGTCAGCCCCCTCACATTAAACAAAGTCACGCACAGGCATTCTCCAGTCAGGAAATCTATCCCAACATCTTGGATTAAGTACATCTCCATAGGAGAACGTCATACTCAACTTGAGTGATTGCACTACTACTATGTATCTCCTACCCTTACTAATCCTCTGAAAATGCATCAGGATTAAATTTCATCCACCATTGCTCTGCCCATCATACCTGTTGATCAGTGACATCTTATAACCTAAGACTCACCTCCTCACTCTGAACACCCCTGTTCAATGCAGCAGAATGCATGAGAATAATTCAAAAAAAGTTCAAACTCAAAGTAAATACATAATCAAAGTACATATATGTCACCACATACAACCCTGAGATTCAGTTTCTTACGGGCATACTCAATAAATCCATATTAGAGTCAATCAGTGAAAGACAACACCAACCAGTGTGCACAAGACAACAAATTATGCAAATACAGAAAGAAAGAAAGAATAATTAATTAATTAATTGATCAATTAATTAATTAATTAATTAATTAAGTTTTGAGAATATGAGATAGAGAGTCCTTGAAAGTGAGTCCGTAAGATGGGAGTATTTCAATGATGAGGCAAGTGAAGTTATCTCCTTTGGTTCAAGACCCTGATGCTTAAGGGGTTATAACTGTTCCTGAACCTGGTGGGGTGAGTCCTGAGGCTCCTGTACCTTCTCCCCAATGGCAGCAGCAGAAGAGAGTGTAACATGGGTAGTGGGGTCCCTGATGGTGGATGCTGCTTTCCTGCATCAATATATATGTGCTTCATGGTAGGGAGGATTTTACCTGTGGCGAACTGGACCATATCCACTACTTTTTGTCGGATTTACCGTTCAAAGGCATTGGTATTTCCATACCAGGCTGTGTTATAGATAGTCAATATACTCTCCACCACACATATATAGAGGTTTGTCTAAGTTTTAGATGTCATGCTGAAACTTTGGAAACTCCTAAGGAAGCAGAGACGTTGCCTTGCTTTTGAAGTACTGAGTACAGTTTTAGTCACCCTTTTTATAGGAAAGATGGTATCAAAATAGGAAGATAGCAGAAAAAAATATATAAGGGTGTCCCTGGACTTGGGAACTGAGCTACAAGGAGAGGTTACATAGGCTTTATTCATAGAAGATTGAGGGATGGCCTGATGGAGGTATATAAGATCATGAGAGACACAGATAGGGTGAAAGCACACAGTCCTTTTCCCAGGGAGGAGTTGCTAAAGCAAGGGGGCATAGATTTATGATTATACATGAGGGATTTAGAAGGGACATCAGAGACAGCTTCCTCATGAAGAAGACAGTGCACATTTGAAATGAGCTGCCTGAAGGAATGTTAGCAATATTTAAAACCCATCTAAATAAGAAAATGGAAAGGAGAGAGTTCGAAACCTAGGGCCAAACATGGGCAGGTGCAACTAGCTCTCTGGGCTGTGAATGAGTGGGGCCAAGAGGTCTGTCTTCATGCTGTATGACTCTAATAATGAAGTCATGTGAGTTTCTAGGAAACATGGCATTGGCCGTGAAGTTTTTTTTTTCTAGGCTCACGTCTACCTAGAGATAGAGAGGGTAGAATTCCTGCCTATTCATCAGTAACTCTGGTAGCAAATCTACACATATGCAATGACATCTCTTCTTCACCAAATCAAAATACATGAGTTTGGTAATGACTGTCATCCTGTGTTGGGCAACAAAGTGAAATGTGCCACAGACAGGCAGAGGAGACCAGCAGGCTGAGAGTGACTGTGACCTGAACCTCCATATTCAGAGAGGTGGAAGTTGCCCTGCAGAAAGCCGCAAATCTCTGTGATGATTGCCCTTGAAAGTCTAACCTTGCAGAGACTAGATAACAATCAGATCTTGTGTCTCTTGAAAACTAAATCTGTATTTTGCCTGGAGTGCCCCACCCTGCCTGATTTACCTCTTAACGCCCAGGCTAAAACTCCCTCATAAAGTGTTACCACACCCAAAGGAAATTATAGTATCAATGTAGCATTGTGAGTGCACAGATATACAGATATTAGAAGAGAAGTAAGGAAGAATAATAAATAAGTTACCTCAAACAGTGTAACAGGAGGGGGTCATCACTTCCCCGGCTATTAGTTGACTCATTATAGAGCATAATGGTCGAGGGTAAGAATGACCTCATATAGCACTCTTTGGAGCAGCACAGTTGTCATAGTCTATTACTAAAACTAAAAGTGTTCCTCTGTTCAGCCAAGGTAGCATGCAGAGGGTGAGAAACATTGTCCAGCATTGCTTGTATTTTCCGTATGGTCGTTTGTTCTACCACAGCCTCCAGTGTGTCCAGTTTGACTCCTATAACAGAGCCAGCTTTTCTAATCAGCTTATTGAGTTTGTTGGCATCACCTGTGTTGATGTCATTGCCCCAGCACACCACTGCATAGAAGATTGTGCTGGTGACAACAGACTAGTAAAACATGTGAAGGAGAGACCTGCATACTGCAAAGGACTCAGTCTCCTCAGGAAGTAGAGGGGACTGTGGGCCTTCTTGTACACAGGCTCTGCTGGTGCTCCACTCAAATCTGTCATCCAGGTGCACTCCCAGATACTTATAGGTCCTCACCACATTCACGTCCTCACCATCAGTAGTAACAAGGAGCAGTGCAGGCTTAGTCTTCCTAAAGTCCATCACCATCTCCTTTGTCTTACTGATGTTGAGCTGCAGATGATTCAGCTTGCATCATTTGACAAAGTCCTCCACCAGGGCCCTGTATTCATCCTCCTGTCCTCCCTTTATACACCCAACTATTGCTGAGTCATCAAAGAATTTCTGCGGATGACATCACTCAGTGTTGTATCTAAAGTCAAGTTATACAGGGTAAACAGGAAGGGAGCCAATACAGTCCCCTAAGGGGTCCCAGTGCTGCTTCTAGCCATGTCTTACACACAGCTCTGAAACCACTCAAACTGTGGCCTGCCAGTCAGGTAGTCCATTAGCTAGGCTACAATGGAAGTGCCAGTCTGCATTGAACAGAGGTTTTCCCCCAGCAATAAGGTCTGTATGGAATTGAAGGCACTCGAGGATCAAAAAACATGATCCTCACAGAGCTGCCCTGCTTATGCAAAAGGGAGTGGGCTCTGTTCAGCAGGTAGATGACAGCGTCGTTGACTCCAATGTGCTCCTGGTAGGCAAACAGAAGGGGATCGACGGCTGATCTGACCAGGGATCAGAGGTGAGCCAGGACCAGGCTCTCTAGGGGCTTCATGATATGTGAGGACAGGGCCACTGGACAGTAGTCATTCAAGACTTTCGGACGGCCCTTTTTGGGTACTGGGACCATACATGATCTTTTTCACACAACTGGGACCCTTTCTATGCTGAGGTTCAGATTGAAAATGCACTGGAGAACTCCATACAGTTGCTCAGCATACTCCTTCAGGACCTTGGGGTTCATGCCATCCGGTCCCAATGCTTTGCCCTGTCTGAGTTTCCCCAGAGCCCTTCTCACCGGCTCAGTAGTGAAGGTGAGTCCATAATGATTGGGGAGTTGGTGGAAGGTGGGGGCTGGGTGAGGTAAAGATTGGGATGATAGCAGTTGTTATGTGGAGGTGTGGATTGTCGGTGCAGGGCAAAGGGGATGTAGACAGTGGTAGCCTGTGCTCTTCGTCCACGTGTCGAACTGGAGGGGGAAGGAGGGAGAAGGGGAGGCGTTGGTGCTGACAGAGCATTGGGTGCCTTGGCACCTGGACTGGTGAGCTGAGGGGGGTGTGAACAGGAGGGCAATTGAACAATTGGTTTAACTCATTAGCTGATTCACGGCTGCATTCCAAGACTCTACAGCTTGGCTGATTGATGCCAGTGATGTTCTTCATGCCTCTTCACACCTCCTGTGTGCTACTCTGCCCAAGCTTGTTCTCCAGCTCGCTCCTGTATTCCCCTTTAGCCACCTTGATCTTCTCCTTTAGCTCTCTCTGCACACGTTTCAATTCCTCCCTGTCTCCTGACCTAAAGCTCTTTTTTGTAGTTGGAAAAAACCTTTAGATCACTGGTGACCATTGGTTTGTTGTTAGGGAGATAGTGAACAATCCTTTATGGTATTGCAGTGTCCATGCAGAAGTTGATGTAGCCAGTGATGCAATCAGGAAGCCCATTAATGTCCTCCCCTCATGGTTCATAGAGCACACTAGTCAGTAGCCTCTAAGCAGCTCTTCAAGGCCTCAATGGGCTCAAGACCATTTCTTTACTATTTTGGTGGTAGCTGGATGTTGCTGTACTTTGGACTTACACAAGGGCATGAGGTGAAGTGACTGTGATCTGATCTTCCAAGTGGCAGGAAAGCTGTGGAGCTGTATGCATCTTTAATATGTACATACAAGAGATCCAAGAGACACTTGACAAACTGATCGAAGTTGGGTAGCTCGCGGATACCTCCTCTTATTTACCCCTCGATCGTGACCCCACTAAGGAGCACCAGGCCATTGTCTCCCACACCATCACCGACTTTATCCGCTCAGGGGATCTCCCATCCACTGCTACCAACCTTATAGTTCCCACACCTCGCACTTCCCGTTTCTACCTCCTACCCAAGATCCACAAACTTGCCTGTCCTGGCCGACCTATTGTCTCAGCTTGCTCCTGCCCCACGGAACTCGTTTCTGCATCCCTCAACACGGTTTTATCCCCCCTTGTTCAATCCCTTCCTATCTATGTTCGTGACACTTCTCAAGCTCTTAAACTTTTCGATGATTTTAAGTTCCCTGGCCCCCACCGCTTTATCTTCACCATGGATGTCCAGTATCCCCCATCAGGAAGGTCTCAAAGCTCTACGCTTCTTTTTGGATTCCAGACCTAATCAGTTCCCCTCTACCACCGCTCTGCTCCGTCTAGCGGAATTACTCCTTACTCTTAATAATTTCTCCTTTGGCTCCTCCCACTTCCTCCAAACTAAAGGTGTAGCTATGGGCACCCGTATGGGTCCTAACTATGCCTGCCTTTTTGTTGGCTTTGTGGAACAATCTATGTTCCGTGCCTATTCTGGTATCTGTCCCCCACTTTTCCTTCGCTACATTGACGACTGCATTGGCGCTGCTTCCTGCACGCATGCAGAGCTCGTTGACTTTATTAACTTTGCCTCCAACTTTCACCCTGCCCTCAAGTTTACCTGGTCCATTTCTGACACCTCCCTCCCCTTTCTAGATCTTTCTGTCTCTGTCTCTGGAGACAGCTTATCCACTGATGTCTACTATAAGCCTACTGACTCTCACAGCTATCTGGACTATTCCTCTTCTCACCCTGTCTCTTGCAAAAATGCCATCCCCTTCTCGCAATTCCTCCGTCTCCGCCGCATCTGCTCTCAGGATGAGGCTTTTCATTCTAGGACGAGGGAGATGTCCTCCTTTTTTAAAGAAAGGGGCTTCCCTTCCTCCACTATCAATTCTGCTCTTAAAGACGTCTCCCCCATTTCACGTACATCTGCTCTCACTCCATCCTCCAGCCACCCCACTAGGAATAGGGTTCCCCTGGTCCTCACAGAGATTAAGGGAGCTAGGGCTTTACTCTTTGGAGAGAAAAAGGATGAGAGAAGACATGATAGAGGTGTACAAGATAATAAGAGGAATAGATAGAGTGGATAGCCAGTGCCTCTTCCCCAGGGCACCACTGCTCAGTACAAGAGGACATGGGTTTAAGGGGTGGGAAGTTCAAGGGGGATATTAGAGGAAGGTTTTTTACTCAGAGAGCAGTTGGTGCGTGGAATGCACTGCCTGAGTCAGTAGTGGAGGCAGATACACTAGTGAAGTTTAAGAGACTACTAGACAGGTATCTGGAGGAATCTAAGGTGGGGGCTTATATGGGAGGCAGGGTTTGAGGGTCGGCACAACATTGTGGGCCGAAGGGCCTGTACTGTGCTGTACTATTCTATGTTCTATGTTCTCACCTACCACCCCATCAGCCTCCGGGTCCAACATATTATTCTCCGTAACTTCCGCCATCTCCAACGGGATCCCACCACTAAGCACATCTTTCCCTCCCCCCCCCCCACTTTCCGCAGGGATCGCTCCCTGCGCGACTCCCTTGTCCATTCGTCCCCCCCATCCCTCCCCACTGATCTCCCTCCTGGCACTTATCCGTGTAAGCAGAACAAGTGCTACACATGCCCTTACACTTCCACCCTTACCACCATTCAGGGCCCCAAACAGTCCTTCCAGGTGAGGCGACACTTCACCTGTGAGTCGGCTGGGGTGATATACTGCGTCCGGTGCTCCCGATGTGGCCTTTTATGTATCGGCAAGACCTGACGCAGACTGGGAGACTGCTTTGCTGAACACCTACGCTCTGTCCACCAGAGAAAGCAGGATCTCCCAGTGGCCACACATTTTAATTCCACATCCCATTCCCATTCTGACATGTCTATCCACGGCCTCCTCTACTGTAAAGATGAAGCCACACTCAGGTTGGAGGAACAACACATTATATTCCGTCTGGGTAGCCTCCAACCTGATGGCATGAACATCGACTTCTCTAACTTCCGCTAATGCCGCACCTCCCCCTCGTACTCCATCTGTTATTTATTTTTATACACACATTCTTTCTCTCACTCTCCTTTTTCTCCCTCTGTCCCTCTGAATATACCCCTTGCCCATTCTCTGGGTTCCCCCCCCCCCGTCTTTCTTCCCGGACCTCCTGTCCCATGATCCTCTCGTATCCCTTTTGCCTATCACCTGTCCAGCTCTTGGCTCCATCCCTCCCCCTCCTGTCTTCTCCTATCATTTTGGATCTCCCCCTCCCCCTCCAACTTTCAAATCCCTTACTCACTCTTCCTTCAGTGAGTCCTGACGAAGGGTCTCGGCCTGAAACGTCGACTATACCTCTTCCTAGAGATGCTGCCTGGCCTGCTGCGTTCACCAGCAACTTTGATGTGTGTTGCTTGAATTTCCAGCATCTACAGAATTCCTGTTGTTTGAAGTTGGGTAGGGTTGTCTGAAGCCTCCCAATACTGCAATAAACATATTGGGGTACTGAGTGTGGAGTCTTGCGATGGTAGTGTGTATGACATCATAAGCTGCATTGGGAAGGCAGAATGTAGGCCATTTGGCATGGTTGAAAAAAAAGACGCAAACACCAAGCAGTTCGATGTCCGGACTGCAGAATTGTTCTTTCACAGGAAGAAAGCATTAACTATTAAGCATTTTGAACCATAACTGAACAGCTGACACTGAGTTGTAAATCTCCCATGTGAAGTTTTCTGATGTTAGCAGAGAAGCCCTTTAAAGTGCTTTAAAAAGTAGATGGTGTGGCTGGATTTCCTTATGACTGCCAGCCAACAGTTACTTTCCGGACTGCCGGCTCCTGCTTATGTCAGCAACACCGATAAACAGAATTGCACAATAACTGCCTTCATCAGATGCATATTTGTTACTGGAAAAGCATCAATGGCACCACACTGGTGGCATTCCCAACCACAAGTACCAGTTGAATTTTGTGATTCCACTGAGTTGTCAAAGTGATTTGCTCAGGAGTAAAGTGCTGGGCCGGGAAAGCATCAATAATCTTTAAGTGTAATAATCTTTCAGTAGAACTGATAAATTAGTTTACAAAGCTGTGTGACGGTATCCTGAATTATCCCTTATGGACTGTACCTTTAAAGAGAGAGAGACTGACTTGGAGAGAGAGAGAGAGCAACAAGCAGCTCATGGGTTGCCATGGTGACTAAGGGCGGCATTATTTGATGGACGGCTGGTGTTCAGCAGACTCAGATAAATACAAGGTCAGCTGGTTGTTAGACAGACACACATGGTTTTGGACACTGGATGAGCTTTGCGTGCCCACAGAAAGGTGGCTTTTGGAGGATCGATCAGGAGAATCGATCAGTGGCTCTTGCAATGTGGAAGAGGAGTGACGGGTAGAAAGTTATCAGTGTGTCCAACCTTTGCCTGGGTTAATAACTTTACTACAGAAGACGGTCTCCTTTTTGTGGTCACATTTGGTGGCTTTAAAGGATTTTGGAGGACAACAGAAGATCGACGGCATCGGCTTACTCAGACAACTACAACACCTCTCTCTCTCTCCATCATTACTCAACTCAATAACATGAACTGAACTGACTTCATTTACCCATCATTGTAAGACTGTATCCATTTACCTCCTAAGTTCTGAAGAAGCTTAGCTTTTTTATCTATTTCCACACTTATATATGCATGAATTTTGCTAATCTGTTTGATTTATATGATTTTTATATCTTATATTACTGAATTGCGTAGTTACTAATAAAATAGCTTTAGCTAACAGCAATACCAGACTCCATGTGGTTTTCCATTTCTGCTGGTTCTTTAACCCATTACGTGGTACATTACAAAATTGGGGGCTCGTCCAGGATATGAACAAATTGTTTGGGGGCTTAATTGATTTGATTGGGGAAAAGCCCTTTTGATTTACTCGTGTGTAGAAAACAGCAGAAATGGATGTTAGGGAATTTCTGAAATCGCCAGACCCTGTGGCTTTGAAGAAAACTAGGAAGGATGATGTGCGTGACATTGCTAAAGAATTGAGACTTACGGAGGTAAAGAAGGGTATGACAAAGGTAGAACTTCAAAGGAAAATATTTGAATACTATATCTCTACGAAGCAATTTGATGAGGAGGAGCTAAAGAGGTTTCCTATAGGGAAAGAGCAGATCCAGTTACGATTGGACAAATGAGGTTAGAGAGATTTAAATTAGAGGCTGAGGAAGCAGGAAAACAGAGAGAAGAAGCAGAAAAACAGAGAGAGGAGGCCGACAAACAGAGAGCGTTCGAGAGGGAGAAATGGCAATGAGAAGATCACGTGGTAGACCTTGGTGACAGGTTTAGTGTCAGTCGAGAAATTGAGTTGGTACCTCCATTTGATGAAGCAGAAATTGATAGGTATTTTCTGCATTTGGAAAAAGTGGCCCAAAATCGGCGGTGGCCGAGGGACCAGTGGGCTGTGCTGCTTGCTACAAAGTGTGATTAAGGGGAAGGCTCAGCAAGCATATGCTGCCCTGTCTCTTGAAGACACAAATGATTATGATGCAGTGAAAGATGCTGTGTTTAAGGTTTACGAGTTAGTTCCGGAGGCATACAGGCAAATGTTTCGAGAGTTGAGGAAGTCTTGGAACCAAACGTATGTGGAGTTTGCCCATGATAAACGTGTGTACTTTAATCATTGGCGTGCCTCAAAAGGGGGGGGAATGAGGATATTGACAACTCGAAAGAGTTGATGCTAATTGAAGAGTTTAAAAGCTGCATCTCTGCTGAAATAAGGGCGTACTTAGATGAGAAAGAGGTTATGACCCTTTCAGCGTCTGCTAGGCTAGCAGGCGAGTTTGCCTTAACTCATAAGGGTAAGTTTATCTCGAATAAGAGCTACCAAAAAAGTCCCAGAGATAACCCACAGGTTAAACCAGAAAATAAGTTGAAAACTAGTGACAAAAGTAAGGAGGAAGGAAAGCAGTCAAAAGGAAAATTTTCCCGTTTTAAGTGTTACTTCTGTAAGAAGCCCGTTCATGTGGCGTCCAATTGTTTTGCTCTAAAAAGGGAAAAAGAAAAAGGACACCATCCCAAATGCTTGTGTTCAGTCAGTTGAGACACCGCTAAGGAAGGAGGGGTCTGACCGAGTACAAGAGGGGTTAGAGTGGTTTATTTCAAACGGGTTTGTGTCTGTAAAGGAGGGATTAACACTGGTCCCAGTGAGAATCTGGTGAGATACTGGGGCTTTTCAGTCACTAATGTTAAAGAGTGTTTTGGAATTCGGTGATGAGACAGAAATTGGTGAAGTGAATGTTATCAGAGGTATTGGAAAAGGGACTGAGGCCATGCCTTTGCATAAGATAATCTTGAAATGCGACTTGGTATCAAAATAGGGGTACGATCTGAACTACCGATAGACAATGTTGATATATTGCTCAGCAGTGACCTTGCAGGTGGGGATGTTTATCCAGCAGTTCAGCTAACGAGCAAGCCTGCTGCTGACGACCCACATATGGATACTGATATTTACTCCGCATGCACAGTAACCCGCAGCATGCCCAAAAAGTCTGCTGATGCCCATGATGATTTATCAGAGACTTTTCTACCTTCCATATTCCATCAGGACTTGGAGGATAGGGCTGATGAGAAAGGTCTACCTTTGTCTAGAAAGGAATTTATAGAGGAACAAAATAGAGATCCTGAAATTGTGGCTTTAAAGGAGACAGCTCTCTCTGAGGATGAAATTCAGAAAGAGTCAGTGGGATATTACCTGGTGGGGTAAAGATTGGGTGTTAATGAGGAAGTGCAGACCAACCACTGTGCCTGCCAGTGAGGATTGGGCTATTGTGCACCAGGTAGTGGTCCCAAAGGTTTACAGGGCTGAAATTTTAAACCTGGCCCACAAGATGCCTTTAGGTGGACATTTGGGGGTGAAGAAGACAGAGCACAGGATTATGAGGCAATTTTATTGGCCCAATGTGAGGAAGGATATTGTGATTATTGCAGAGTTTATCATACGTGCCAGGTGGTGGGAAAACCTAATCAGGTCATCCCAAAAGCTCCACTTCGGCCAATACTTGCTTTTGGTGAACCATTTTCCCGATTCATAGTGGATTGTGTTGGCCCACTGCCAAAAACTGCAGCTGGCCATCAGTATGTGTTAACTGTTATGTGTGCTGCTTCTAGGTTCCCCGAAGCAATCCCACTCTGCAATATTGAGACTAAAACTGTGGTGAAGGCTCTCATTAAGTTTTTTTACTATGGTTAGTCTGCCCAAAGAAATTCAATCTGACCAGGGAAGTAACTTTACATCGGGAGTATTCCAGCATATAGTTTCTGAGCTGGGGGCTAAACAAATTGTGTCATCTGCATACCACCCGGAGTCCCAAGGAGCCTTGGAACAGTTCCATTCCACTCTAAAGACAATGATTAAAACCTACTGTTATGAGAATAACAGGGACTGGGATGAAGGTATATATTTACTTTTATTTGCTGTTAGGGATTCAATTCAAGAATCATTAGGGTTTAGTCTATTTGAGCTTGTTTTCGGTCACAGGCCTAGAGGACCTTTGACCTTGCTCAGAGAACAGTGGTCTGATCCGAAAGTATGTGTCAGTATGCTGGATTATGTTTTGGAGTTTCGAGATAGGCTTAACAAGGCTTGTGATCTTGCAAAGCAGAATTTGCAGAACTCTCAGACAAAAATGAAGCACTAATATGATAAGAAAGCGAGAGAACAGGTGATTCATGTTGGAGATAAAGTTCTGGTCCTGTTCCCCCTTTTGACCAACCCCCTCCACGCGCAATTTAGTGGACCGTACCAGATAATTAAGAAAATTGACTCTTTGAATTATGTTGTTAGGATTCTTGACCAAAGGAAGGCTGCTCAGGTGGTACAGTCTAATATGATAAAGCCTTATTATGACTCCGAGACAACACCGGTGAGTACTGTTATGAAAACAAGTGGAGTCGTGGAGACTGGTAACGAGGTACTAGGTAATTTTAACAAGTTGAGTATAGTCCCAACAAGGCTTGAGAATTCCATTGTTTTGGAAAACATCGATAGCAAAGTCCATCATTTGGAGCCTGAACAGCAGAAACAATTGAAAGGACTAATTAGCAAATATGAGGATTTGTTCCCTAATGTACCAAAACAATGCACATGTCACATGGGGTGCTGGGAACGGACCCGAATGCAAGACACAGACACTGAAGTACAAGGAACAGGACTTGACTAGAGTAAGGACGTGACAGGATTCAAGAAGGAGCAGGGACAAGAACGCAGAGTTGGGCTAGGGAAAGCGGGACCAGGACTAGGAACTATGGACTAGGAGACAAGGCTTGGACTCCGAGCCCGAGACTGGACAAGGACCCAGAACCTGGGTCTTGCCTTGGGCTCGGACCCTGGAACTAGGCAAGGACATGACATGGCTTCAGGACAGGACGTGGCTGGGGTCTAGAGGCCTGAGCTTGGAGTCAAGACAAGGCTCGGACTCTGAGCCCAAGACTGGACAAGGGCCCAGAACCTGGGTCTTGCCTGGACAAGGGCCCCAGAACCAGGCAAGGACATGACAAGGCTTGAGGCTGGGGTCTTGGAGCTTGGCTTGGGATCCTCAAGGCTGGGGTTCTTGGAGCTTGGCTTGGGATCCTCGAGGCTGGGGTTCTTGGAGCTTGGCTTGGGATCCTCGAGGCTAGGGTTCTTGGAGCTTGGCTTGGGATCCTCGAGGCTAGGGTTCTTGGGTCTTGAGCTTGGCTTGGGATCCTCGAGGCTTGGGGTCTTGGGTCTTGAGTCTTGGCTTGGACTGTGGGATCCTCGAGGCTAGGGTTCTTGGAGCTGGGCTGCGGGATCCTCGAGGCTAGGGTTCTTGGAGCTGGGCTGCGGGATCCTCGAGGCTAGGGTTCTTGGAGCTTGGCTGCGGGATCCTCGAGGCTAGGGTTCTTGGAGGTCAGAGGCAGACTGGGAACCGAACATCAACATAGAGCCATGACTTATCCTTCGACAAGCCGGGACTCATCTTTAACACGACACTAACAGGACAGAATATAAACATAGAGCCAGGACTTATCCTAAGTCAAGCTGGGACTCAACCTCATCTCCACACCAAGGTGGGACAGGCCTGTCAGTCAGGTAACAGCAGAACAGCCTGACTTACCCCACAGAGGCGAGGACAAGACAAGACAGATCCCCCCACAAGGCAACGGCAGAACAGCCTGACTTACCCCACAGAGGCAAGGACAAACACCAAAGAACGACAGACAGTTCCATCTCTGCTCCGAGTCTTAGTTCAGCCAGCAACCTCAGCTGGTTACAGAAACAGCCAGATCCCTACCTAGCATGGAGTGGCTGGCAGCCACTCAGCTGGCCCGGGAAACAGCCGAATCCATACCGCAGACTACTCCAACAAGTGGCAACAAGGCTCCATCAAGCAGGGGTCCTCCAACCAGGCCCAGAGATCACAAATGGTGCCACTAGCCTTCCATCAGCAGGTTGCTCCAAGTGGGACTGACAAGACAAACCAGCAGCCCACACTCAATCTACATATATTGCAAGCCCAAAGATGGGAATCGGGTGCCTTTGATTTAGTCAAACAAGAGACAGCTGGAAGACCCGGAGTTCTGAGTCCATGAACCGGACCATGAACCGGAATGCAGACTTCACGGACCGGACCATGACAGCGCAGCTGCGGTGCATGATGTAATTGTAGGGCAAGCTGACCCCGTGAAGCAGCATCCCTACAGGATGAACTTAGAAAAAATTAAAATAGTTGAACAAGAAATTGGGTGCATGCTGGCAGCCGGTATCATTAGGCAATCTACCTCAGACTGGGCGTCGCCCTGCGTTATTGTGCCTAAGCGGACGGTAGCATGAGATTCTGTACTGACTACAGGAAAGTTAACACAGTAACCAAGACAGATGCTTATCCTATTCCAAGAGTGGATGACTGTATTGATAAAGTGGGAAAGGCTAAGTACCTCACAAAAATTGACCTGTTAAAAGGATACTGGTGTGTTCTGTTGACAGAAAGGGCTAGAGAAATCTCAGCGTTTGTAACATCATCGGGACTGTATGAATATAATGTTTTACCCTTTGGGATGAAAAATGCTCCAGGGACATTCCAAAGGATGATCAATTGTGTGATTCAAGGTTTAGAAAATACAGGGGCTTATATTGATGATTTGATGGTATGGAATGACATGTGGGAAGAGCATATTGCGGCGGTAGAAAAGCTATTTGATAGGCTTTCCAAGACCAATCTTACTGTGAACCTCGCTAAAAGTGAATTTGGCCATGCCACCGTTACATATCTTGGCTATGTGGTAGGCCAGGGCCAACTGGCTCCTGTACAGGCTATTGCTGAGGTTCCCATTCCGACGGGCAAGAAAGCTTTAAGAAGGTTTTTAGGAATGGTTGGGTATTACCGTAAGTTTTGTAAAAACTTCGCAGATATCGCTCTCCCCCAACGAAACTACTAGGGAAGAGTGAAAGATTTGTATGGAGTGAGCTTTGCCAGGAAGCCTTTGAACGACTAAAAACTATTCTGTGTTACCAACCTGTGCTCAAAGCACCTGAATTTTCAAAAACATTCTCTATAACGATAGATGCTAGTGACAAAGCTGCCGGGGCAGTACTGTTACAGAAGGGTGACGATGAAATTGAACATTCTGTAGCATATTTCTCGAAGAAATTCAATGTGCACCAGAAGAATTATTCAACTGTTGAAAAGGAGTTGCTATCACTTATTCTGGCTTTACAATATTTTGAAGTCTGTTTGTCTGGCCCAGAAACCACTGATGATTTACACGGATCAGAATCCGTTAGTGTTTCTAACTAAGATGAAGGATAAGAATAGAAGGTTATTAAACTGGAGTCTGATCTTGCAAGAATATGACCTGAAAATAAAAGGTACTGACAACATTATAGCTGATTGTTTATCTAGATGTTAAGTTAAAATTTGTATATGTTTTGCTATGTTATCTGATAATTATACATGTATTGTTTCAAACTTTGTAATCAATAGACAAAAATTTTGCTCATTGATCAAAATTTTTCCAAAAGGGAAGGAGGTGTCCGGTATCCTGAATTATCCCTTATGGACTGTACCTTTAAAGAGAGAGAGACTGACTTAAAGAGAGGGAGTAATGAGCAGCTCGTGAGTCGCCATGGTGACTAAGGGCAGCATTATTTGATGGACGGCTGGTGTTCAGCAGACTCAGATAAATACAAGGTCAGCTGGTTGTTAGACAGACACACATGGGTTTGGACACTGGATGAGCTTTGCGTACCCACAGAAAGGTGGGTTTTGGAGGATCGATCAGGAAAATCGATTAGTGGCACTCACTGTATGGAAGAGGAGTGACCGGTGGGAAGTTACCAGTGTGTCCACCCCTTGCCTGGGTTGGTAACTTTACCACAGAAGACGGTCTCCTTTTTGTGGTCACATTCGGTGATTTTAAAGGATTTCGGAGGATCGACGGCATCGGCTTACAGGGACAACCACAACACCTCTCTCTCTCTCCATCACTACTCAACTCAATAACATGAACTGAACTGACTTCATTTACCCATCATCGTAAGACTGTATCCATTTACCTCCTAAGTTTTGAAGAAGCTTGGCTTTTATATATACTTCCACATTTATATATGCATGAATTTTGCTAACCTGTTTGATTTATCTGATTTTTATATTACTGAATTGCGTAGTTACTAATAAAATGGCTTTAGCTAACAGCAGTACCAGACTCCAGGTGTTTTTCCATTTCTGCTGGTTCTTTAACCTGTTATGGGGTACGTAACAGCTAGAATTCATTACACAGGTGTAGGAATTAAATCCACAGTGAAAGATATAAGGAGGGGCTTGGAACTGTTAGTAAATCCATCATTCTTTATATTATGAACATGAAATATGTGGTTACAAAAGCAGATTGTAATCAGCTCATCCTCCAAACATAAGTGGCAAGGTCACAATTAATAACACAGTTAAGTATGTAAATTGCAAACTCAAATCTATGTCCACTACTTGGCAAGCTTGGCCTAATGGTGAAGTCAGCACTGCTCCCTCCTGAGGCTTTCAATTGAAGTAACAAAATGACCTCCTGGGATTCGTATCTATTAACATATTTAAAGGGGAACCTGCTACTTTGGGCAAGTGCCCTGCAATCAAATTAACTGTAATTCAAAGTACATTTATTATCAAAGTAGATAGATAGATATACTTTATTAATCTCGAGGGAAATTTGGTTTTGTTACAGTCGCACCAACCAAGAATAGAGCGTAAATATAGCAATACAAAAACCACAAACAATCAAACACCAAAATGCAAACTATGCCAGATGGGAAATAAGTCCAGGACCAGTCTATTGGCTCAGGGTGTCTGACCCGCCACGGGAGGAGCTGCACGTTCGATGGCCACAGGCAGGAAAACCTCCCATGCCACCAAGTGTTGTATCACGGTGGAATGTGGCCGAAGTCCAACAGTAAAAAGTTCAATATCCAGTCTGCAAACACGTTCCTCGATCGTAATATACCCCGGATTGCACCATCCGTTGTTAGCCAGATCAGTAAGCACCCCAATCCTTCACGCTTACCGCTCTCAGTGCACCTCCGGTCAGCCGGAATGGTATTACCCACCAAACTCCTCATCTCCAAAAGTCTCTGTTGTCTCGACCCAGTCCTCTTTCCTTGGCTTTGTGATCCCCCTCTGTGTGTTTTCCTCCGGATTTCAGCAGGGGTGTCCACCGCTCTGTTCGCTAAGCCAGCCGGTCTTTGCTGGTCCGTGGAATACACAATACGACCTTGCTTCTGTCCCGCATGTCGGGATGTAACCATTTCCAGCGCTAAAGAAAACTCAAATAAAACTCTCTCTACCAGCATGTTAGAGAGGGTGCAGCTTCGATGTGTTATCGTGAGAAAAAAATACAAAAAAAAACCTAAATTAAAAAGTAAGAAGAAGAAAGTAAGAATAGATAGGAACGGCTGTACCAGGCTGCATGCACACAGTACGTATGAATTATACAATCTTGAGATTTCCCTGCGTACAGGCAGCCACAAAACAAGAAACCCAAAAGAACCCATTAAAAAAAAGACCAACATACACCCAATGCGCAGAGAGGGAAAAAAAGCAAACAATGAAAGCATACAACAGCATTTAGAACGAAAGTGAGTCCATTGACATGAAGCCCAGAGCAAGCCCGTAGCCTCAGCCTCAGTTCATCACATAGCCAGGCAAATCGTCGTGGTGCTCGCAATTCAAAGTTGTATCTGGCTGATAAAGATGACTTAACACACACAAAACACTGAAGTTCTCAGCTGGTCAGGCAGTATTTATAGAGAGGATTTAAGAGTCCTAGTGAAAGGTCTCAGCCTGCAATGTCAACTGTTTATTCCTCTCCACCGATGCTGCCTGATTTGCTGAGTTCCTCTAGCATTTTGTGTGTGTTGCTCTGGATTTCCAGTATCTGCAGAATCACTTAAGCAAAGGAGAGTTAAGTCCTCCGGTCTCTGTGTTGAAACACCCTTACATCAACCTCCACGCCTCCGCCCTCCAAATCAGGCATTAAAGCTGTAGCATCAGTTGCTAAGGTTTGTACAACCTGTCAGCAGTCTGATTAACTGGTATTATGTTTTTCTTATCTTATTCAGACAGAGCTTGATGTATCTTCATATGAAAATGCCTACTACCTATTTTGGATTTTGGAGCAGATTTTGCAGCGCAGGAAGCCAGCAGGTAGTGGAGTTCCAGCTGTGAATTTAGTGGAGCTGGAAAAACTGCAACAGAGATTAGACCAGACAATGCTTCATCTATCAAGTGATTTCCCATTGTTTACAGTGTACCTTTGGAGACTAGCAGGTCTGTTCGATGCACAGCAGAAAGAGAACTGAAGTATAGTTCCATATTTTACAATCCAGCCTCATCTCTTTCAAAAGTGTAAACTTCCCTGCATGCTAATTTTTAAATACTTAAAACTTATAAAGTCCTCTAAAAATGTTCAGATGCAGTGATGTACAAAACAAAATCAGGAAAACTGCCCTTGTGTTCAAAAGTCTAATAAAGAATTTTACATATAATCATCACAGGCTAGCGGTGAATTGCCATTCCATTTCTGAAATAGTAACTCTTCCAAAAGGCTGAACTACT
The DNA here is from genome assembly GCF_030028105.1 of Mobula birostris. Taxonomy (NCBI): domain Eukaryota; kingdom Metazoa; phylum Chordata; class Chondrichthyes; order Myliobatiformes; family Myliobatidae; genus Mobula; species Mobula birostris. The sequence goes on from NC_092377.1 coordinate 106,408,081, forward strand.
GATGGCTTTACCCCGCTAATATAAACCATTTTCATTTCAATCTAAATTAATTTGCAGAAAAGAAAGGGGAGTCAAGTAACTTATGAGAACTGAACTTTAACTCAACACTAGAATGAATTTGCTGTGAGTATACAGTGCTGTGCAAACGTCTTAGGCACATAAATATAGCTAGGATGCCCAAGACTTTTGCAAAGTACTATAGTAATTTTACGTATTACTGTGTACTGTTGCTGCAAATTTCATAATATATGTGAGTGATCACTGAACCTGATAAATTCTGATACGGGTTTCTATTGCGGACTGAGAGTGCTTCCCTCAGGGGAGAAAGAGGATAATCATGGTTGGGAAAAGAGGAGGGGAGAGCGTAGTAAGTGGGAAGAACCAGAGAGTCATTCTGTAGTGATGAATAAACTAATTGTTAGGAATCAATCAAACTTTAATGGTGACTCAGGCTGTCAGCACATGTGTTGCACGTGGCCAAGTGGTTAAGGCATTTGTCTAGTAATCTGAAGGTCGCTAGTTCGAGCCTCAGCTGTGGCAGTGTGCTTGTGTCCTTGAGCAAGGCACTTAACCACACATTGCTGTAGTGTCTTTGCGAGGAGTGGCGCCCCACACAGACTTCCAGTCTGTGCCTTGTAAGGCATGAAAATGTCCGACGCAGGCCTCTCATGGTCTGAGTCGATGTTCCCTCCCCTCCTCCCTCAGAAGACAGAAACGGGTGAATTTATTATGGGGAACAAGGAAATGGCAGATAAGTTGAACAGGTACTTTGGATCTGTCTTCACTAGGGAAGACACAAACAATCTCCCAGATATAATACTGGCCAAAGGACCTAGGGTAATGGATGAACTGAAGGAAATTTATATTAGGCAGGAAATGGTGTTGGATAGACTGTTGGGTCTGAAGGCTGATAAGTCCCTGGGACCTGATGGTCTGCATCCCAGGGTACTTAAGGAGGTGGCTTTAGAAATCATGGACGCATTGGTAATCATTTTCCAATGTTCTATAGATTCAGGACCAGTTCCTGTGGATTGGAGGGTGGCTAACGTTGTCCCTCTCTTCAAGAAGGGAGGAAGAGAGAAAACAGGGAATTATAGACCTGTTAGCCTGACGTTGGTGGTGGGAAAGATGCTGGAATCAATTACAAAAGATGAAATTACGACACATCTGGATAGCAGTAACAGGATCGGTCCGAGTCAGCATGGATTTACGAAGGGGAAATCGTGCTTGACTAATCTTCTGGAATTTTTTGAGGATGTAACTATGAAAATGGATAAGGGAGAGCCAGTGGATGTAGTGTACCTGGACTTTCAGAAAACCTTTGATAAAGTCCCACATAGGAGATTAGTGGGTAAAATTAGGGCACATGGTATTGGGGGCAGAGTACTGACGTGGATTGAAAATTGGCTGGCTGACAGAAAGCAAAGAGTAGCAATTAACGGGTCCCTTTCGGAATGGCGGGTAGTGACCAGTGGGGTACTGCAGGGTTCAGTGCTGGGACCGCAGCTGTTTACAATATATATTAATGATTTAGATGAGTGAATTAAAAGTAACATTAGCAAATTTGCCGATGACGCAAAGCTGGGTGGCAATGTGAAATGTGAGGAGGATGTTATGAGAATGCAGGGTGACTTGGACAGGCTGGATGAGTGGGTAGATGCATAGCAGATGCAGTTTGATGTGGATAAATGTGAGGTTATCCACTTTGTTGGTAAGAACAGGAAGGCAAATTATTATCTAAATAGAGTCAAGTTAGGAAAAGGGGAAGTACAACGAGATCTAGTTGTTCTTGTACATCAGTCACTGAAAGCAAACATGCAAGTACAGCAGGCAGTGAAGAAAACTAATGGCATGCTGGCCTTCATAACAAGGGGAATTGAGTATAAGAGCAAGGAGGTCCTTCTGCAGCTGTACAGGGCCCTGGTGAGACCACACCTGGAGTACTGTGTGCAGTTTTGGTCTCCAAATTTGAGGAAGGACATTCTTGCTATTGAGGGAGTGCAGTGTAGGTTCACAAGGTTAATTCCCGGGATGGCGGGACTGTCATATGTCGAAAGATTGGAGTGACTGGGCTTGTATACTCTGGAATTTAGAAGGCTGAGAGGGGATCTTATTGAAACATATATGATTATTAAGGGATTGGACACGCTGGAGGCAGGAAGCATGTTCCCGCTGATGGGTGAGTCCAGAACCAGAGGCCACAGTTCAAGAATAAAGGGTAGGCCATTTAGAATGGAGTTGAGGAAAAACTTTTTCACCAGAGAGTGGTGGATATATGGAATGCTCTGCCCCAGAAGGCTGTGGAGGCCAAGTCTCTGGATGCTTTCAAGAAAGAGATGGATAGAACTCTTAAAGATAGCGGAATCAAAGGTTATGGGGATAAGGCAGGAACTGGATACTGATTGTGGATGATCAGCCACGATCACAGTGAATGGCGGTGCTGGCTCAAAAGGCCGAATGGCCTACTCCTGCACCTATTGTTTATTGTCTATTGTCCCTTGACATTCCCCTCCCTAGCTGTCAGGCTGGGTATGTCTGCACCCATGCTACTCTCTGACCCTGGCACTCCTTCTCTGCCACCTGTCCCACAGCCCTCCCATGCTGTTCCACCCTCACCATTCCCAACATCCTTTGCTCCTCTCAGATTTACAAACTTGCTCACTGTTCCATGTTGACAAGTACAAAACTGTACAAAAGTATTAAACACCCTAGCTACATATATGTGCCTAAGATTTTTGCACAGTTCTCTATATTAAAATAAAACCCTATTTTATCAATCCACATAATGAATACTTGCTTAGATGCACTAAGATGTAAGGGAAATTAGTAGTACACTTAACAGGGCAATGTCTAAGGTGAATATTATTTCTCATCTATTTTGTCTCAGCACCCTAAAGATTGAAATTAGGCCATAGTTTTTGATATGAAATGGCAAATCCATCACCATGCTGATGTTGCATTAACATTGGGTTTAATACTGCTGGAAAGCACAGCCACTGCACATCAGCACTAAATTATTTGGGTGAAATCAGAGACAGGGGTCTGTCTGACACCTGGAATTTGCACTTTGGCAAGAGGTAGGATTTAAATACAGTGTTGTATTTCACCTATGGAGAGATTAAACTAACATCTCCATTGGTGACGCTTAATTGAATACCAGGAGCAGTATTTACCTTGAGGTGTCCTACGACTGCAGAGTAAATGGTAACTCAAACCCCCAACACATGGTGAAACATCTGTTTAACTTGCAGAATATGTAGCAGCTGTATGCCTCCAAAATCTTATCGTAGGAAGCACCCCAAGTACATGAACAGATGTTCCCTTCTCCAGCCTTGGCTTGCCTTTTACAAGAGCAGTTGTACGCTTTCTTAATGTGAGAATTATACCTTTTTCTGTAGACATTAACAGTTTTAAAACACTCAGCTAATCACAGAGATGTCACTTCCATTGGTAATAATGCTCTCACTTAAATAGCTTCTGTCAAAGCATCACAGTGAATTACTTCTCACAGTGTAATATCCTGTGCCACATTCCAAGGCAGTCTTAATGCACAGTGAGTGAAATATAATTTCCTTACTAACTCTTCTTTGAGATTCACAGTCAGGAAATGAGCATGGGTGCTGTAAACTGGGAAACCTTTCACAGTTGAATCAAAAATCTTTTGCACAACCCAAATTCGCTCCACTGACTATTTTTAGGATAACCTGCACAGATTTTGGTTTGAAATTTTAGAGGCACAGTGCAACAGTGGTGAGACAGATCCACCTTGTGCCCATGAACCTTCATGTACTGTCTAGAACATTGTATTTATGTGACAAATACACAGAATCACAGAATAAGCCTACATGACCCATCAGATCTGTGCTTGTGCAAATGATCTATCCAACCTAATCCCACCTTCCAGCACAGGGTCTTTGACCCTGGAGGTCACAGTTCCTCAAGTCAACATTCAGGTATTGATGAGGCTTTTCATCTCTCCCACCTTTCAGGCAGTGAGCTTCAAACTACTACAGCCTCTGAGTTTCCTGTCTTCCCTCTATTACATTAAACTTATGCTCCTTCTGGACATAGGACATAGAACAGTACAGCATCAGAACAGGCCCTTTAGCCCACAATGTTGTGCTGAACTAATTATATTAGTAATCAAATGCCCAACTAAACGGATCCCTTCTGCCTACACAATGTTCCTATCCTTCCATTTCCTGTCCATTCATGTGCCTATTGAAGAGTGTCTTGAATATTTGTCTCATATTTACTCCACCACCACATCAGACAGAGTAAAAATCTTCCTCACACATCTCCTTTGAACTTACCCCTCTCTCACCTTGAATACATGTTCTCTAGTATTAGACATAAGGGAAATCTGTCCTTTCAGTCCCCTCATCATTTCCTGCATCTCCAATTATCTCCCACATCTTCCTCTGTTTCAAACAAAACATGGCTTGTCCCTATTTTCCATTTCTGACAATATCCTCACAAGTCTCTACATCCAGTATAATGAGATAAACAAAACCCATCTGTGGTCTAATTCATTCTAGTTAAACCTATTTTCTCTTATATTTTGTGTTTTGACTAAGAAAGGAAAGCATTCTATCTTGGTTTTTAATCAGCTTACCTACCTATCGTACCTGTCTTTGAGGATGTGTTGATATGCACTTAAGACCACTTTGTTGTCCACGCCTCACAGTTCCTTCCCAATTTTTTAGATCAAGTGCACCCTGAATGCTGTGCCTACATTAAATTCTCTTTTCCACTTTTGTCCCCAACCGACCAAGCCATCTATATCCTCTGTTAGTTTAAAGCTTTCCTCCTCACTGTTAAACACACTATCATTTCTTTATCATCTGCTGTGTTCCCCAATACATAAATAATAATATATACCCTCAAAACAAGGGACTAAATACTGAGTTCAGAGAAACCCACTGTTTTCAGTCCTCCAGTCACAAAATACCACCCAACCATTCTTTACCTTCCAAGATGGTGCCAGCAAACAACATGATAAGGGCGACATCCTTCAGATGGTTCGTGAATCTACATCTTCTACTTCTTTTACATCTTTTTTTTTCTTTCAAACGTGGTTCTGCTACTCTTGGAGCCTGTAATCAATGCTTTGTGGTGTGTTTTCGAGTCGACTGAGCGATCTGGAGCTTTGCTGTCTCCGAGAGATTCCATAAGGCTTTGGCACAAGCCCAAGATCGACTCCATTTCTCACCGATTAAAGCACCAAGGAAGACTGAAATCATTGAGGAGTGAAAGGAAAGTAAGCGGGTGTTCAGGGCTGTCTACCAGCCTTCTCACTGCTGTAGGAGGAAGGTGTCTACATGTGATGGTCACTCTCTCTCCCTCTCACTCGCTGCTTGCATTCGAATGTCCCCTCTCTCTCTCTCTCTCTCTCTCTCTCTCCCCCCTCCCCCCTTCGATGCTATCCGAGGATGGTGCCGAATTTCTGGTTCTGTGGTTTATGGATTGGACTCTGGAGTTCATGTTGTGATGTGAATCTGTCTCCTGGTTGCTCCTTTTTCTGTTGCTGATTTGGGCAATTTTGAATCAAGGCCGCCAACAAATAGCAAGCACTGAGCTGAGCTGAATACACCGGGGCCCTCTCAATTCTGTATTTTATACTCTCTGTTTTTCACTCTTTTTTTGTTGTTGTTTGCGCAAAGGGGTGGTTTGATGTTTTTCTTTGAACAGGTTCCATGGTTTTCTTTGTTTTGTGTCTGTCTGTGGGGAAGACAAATCTTAAGGTTGTATACTACGTACAGACTTGATAATAAATGTACTTTGAATCACTTTATCACACTCTGTTGGATCTTATGGGTCTTTACTTTTTGCCTAGTGTCCCATGCAGAATCATGTCAAAAGCTATCTTGTTAGAATCTAGATTGCCTCAAATATATTGCTTTCATCAATCCACTTTGTTACTTCCTCAACAAACTTAATTCAGGATATTCAGGCATGACCTTCCCTAAACAAATCCATTCCCTCAGCCCCTGATTAACATGTGTCTTCTATGTGAACAATTTGCCCAACTAAAGTTAAGGTAACTGACCTGTAATGACTCTGTTTCGCTCTTCCTCCTTTTCTAACAATGGCAGTCCTCCAGTGCTTTGGCAGTGGTGCAGTAACATGGAGGGTTAAAAAGTTATAGTCAGAGATTCTCTGCAATTCCTCTCTTGCTTCTTATAACAGCATGGTATATACTTCACTTGGGCTCTGGAACGTAGCCACTTTCAAAGTGTTGTCTCTCTTAATAATTCCTCTGTTACTATGTTTATCACATCCAATATTACACACTTCTTCATCTTTGCCAAAACATCGGTTTATCCCCTCCTCTGTAAAGACAGTTGTAAAATATTCATTACCTGTCTCCATAAAGGTTTTGGTCCTGAAAAGACCATATTCTCACCTTGGAAGTCCTCATGCTGTTTATGGATGTATAAAACATCTTTGGATTTGCTTTGTTTTTACTTATATTTTTTCAAACACTCTTTTCATTCCTAATTTCCCTGATGTCTCTCACCATTCTACACTCTGAAGCTTTCTGTCATTAAGCTCTCAGTGTTCTGAAATAAAGCTACAATTTTTGATGTATCCCACTCTCTGTGCACCTTGCTGCCCCTCATTAAGCACATTTCTGTAACTGGTATAATATTATACTTTGAGTTTATTGATACCCTTAACTGATCTGCCTTATTGACTCTAATCCTTGCAGTTGAACGTGTACAATTAAATGCAGCCAAGCTCCTTTTTACAGTATCTATTTTATGACCTTCATTTTCTCTGCATCTTGAACTCTTACATCATTTTTTCACTTTCTCATTTTCTCCCTCGTGAATCCTTGTTCAGTGTACCATCTCTCTTGAGCAGATCCTCCCCTATAGACACTTGGATATTGGTCCTGATGCTGTTAAGGTGCAGTCACAAGAGCTTGCAGATGCTGGAATACAGAGCAGCATACTAAATGCTGGAGGAACTCAACATGTCTGGCTGCATCTGAAGAGAGAAATGGGCTGTCGACATTACAGGTTCAGACCCTTCATCTGGACTGATTTCAAGAAGCCTAGATGAAGAGTCTTGACCTGTAACATTAACTGTCCATTTCCCTCTGTATTGCTCCCTAAAAGTGTAGTCTAACTGTGCTCTACAGGCCCCATCTTCCCAGGATCACAGAAGTATTTTAAAGGAGATGTGGGGGGCAAGTCTTTTTACACAGAAAGTGGTGGCTGCCTGGAATGCACAGCCTGGGGTGGTGTTAGTAGAGACAAATACATTAGGGACTTTTAAGAGATATTTAGATAATGTAAGCACATGATGTTTGGAAAAAGGAAGTATATGAATAATATATAGGCAGATTGGCCATTTGATTACTTATTTAATTGGTTTGGCACAACATTGTGGGCTAAAGGGCCTGTACATGAACTGTACTGTTCTGTGTTCTATTAAAGTTATAAGGAGCCATTTTGAGTTTAATTAACAGTAATTTAAGTAATGATAACAAATCTTATATATAATTTCCAATTTTCAGAAATCAAGAAAGATTTATCAAAACATTGACGATACTTATTTCACAGTAAGACCAAAGTCAAAGTTAACTTTACAGAAGTTGAAAGCACGTTATGCCTGGTAGCTCCACACAGTTCTATTCCCCATGTCATTTTAAATGCTTTCAGCTTGAAAGAATGTTTTTCATTTAATTTTTGATGTTCCAGATTTTCTGCAATCATTATTTCTTGCTCTCTGAAAGAAGGCTGCATGATCTGTCCCTTCGGTCCAGTGATGATAAACTTACATTCATTGTTACCTGCTCACTGACATTTTGAAATAATATTTCATTTTTCCATAATATTTATTGATTTACATTATCAGAAATCTCGAATTTTGAAGCTCTCTTTTGCATTTGCTGAAGTTCAATGGATAAGGCAGAACAGTAGACATGTAGACTTCGATTTTACCCAGAGAGTGGTGAATCTATGGAATTATTTGCCGAAGGCAGCTGTATAGGCCAGGACTTTATGTACATTTAAGGCAGAGGTTGATAGATTCTTGATTGGTCAGGGCATGAAAGGATAGGGGGAGAAGGCAGGAGATTGGGGCTGAGAGAAAAATTGGATCAGCCATGATGAAATGGTGGAGCAGACTCGAAGAGCCAAATGGCCTAATTCTACCCTGTATCTTATGGTCGGTCCTATTTATGAGCCAATGCGGGCAAAATTCCAGACCACAACACATGAAGTTCACCACACAACCAATAAGCGACGAGAGTTCCTCCGTACATCATAACTGTTCCCGAAATAATGATCAATCAGCTGATTGATAAGTATTCGAAGGCCAAGCATTCGGAGGGCACACCGCAATTAACAGCACACTGATGATGTCTCCTCATATGCTGACAGTCAGTTTGCAAATAAATTGCCAAGATCGGAGAACAACTCAAGCCAACCTTAAGGCAGAGAAGCAGACCAGAGTACTGGCTGGGTTGAATAAGTGAACATCTTTCTGTGGATGGATTGGCTAAGCCAGTGGAAAATGCACAGTTTTCTTTTCTCAATGTAATATGGAAAATGAACCATTGCCTGAGTAGCTGTGGAAAGCGCAAGGTCCAGCATTCATTTCACATTGTGTGCTTGCCGTTCATGTGCTGTTCTGCTTTTACAGTTCTTGCAAAACCAGTACTCATTCAACCATTGTGGTCAGTCAAATTAAACTCTCTGAATTATTTGTTTCAGTACGAATCCTTGGAGAGATTTTTTTTTACCTTTGGTGGTATATAAACCTTCGATATTTTTAATGACAATAAACAGTGCAACATAACAACAAGTGTTTGACCTTTTCTGAGTACAGCCATCTCCTTACTTAATTGAAATTGTTCCAAATCTGTTAAGAAACTGCCTTACACTGCATTACTTGAAAAGTCATACAAATATAAAAAGTGCTTATTATGCACTCAGGTAAGGTCAGTGCCTGTATTTAATAGACTGTAGAAAAAGATGTAATGGGATTACTTTATTGTAAATTTCTCTGTGGGTATCAATGTGGCTGACAATTAGATAAAACAAATTTGCAGAGGAAATCCAAGATTAATTTTCAAAACCTCAGAACAAGTACAAGGGAAAGAATGTGAAGGAGAGACGAAGTGTCGGCCACACCATTGTCTATTTCTGTCTATAATGTTCTTTTATAGAAGTTCAGCAAAATCAAGTGGTTGGAAAGGGGTTTATAATACTGATAAAACGAAACAATGGGCTTGTACTAAAGCACTCTGTCGCACTGCAGGTTCAAATTACCTACCAGCTTTAAGAGCTGCGCTGAGCAGTAGCGGTGCTTGTGAGTGCCTGCCTGGTAAGACATGGCACTGCTCCAAATACTTCAGCCCCACCAGCACCCAGTGCCAACTATACCTTCGATAGAAGAGGTAGTGTTAGAGTCAAGTCATCACAGTCAGGATTTGGTGGTCCCTCAGATCGGTCACTTTAACCCATGGTTATTGTGCAGTTTCTTTGTACTGCTACAATGTGCAGATCAAGCCAGCATGGAAAAAACTTTAGCTTAATACCTTGTATCAAGGGAAGGCTGCTTGGAAATGTCACGGGTCAAAGGGACAGTGTGAATTATCAGCATGCATGGTGCAGCAGCATTGCAACACCAAGAAATCGATGGCCGCATTGACATCAATGAGAATGGTGTAGACTTTAAATATATTTCCTGTAGTGATAACTGTGTGAACAATGCAGCAGCTATCAACAGAAGAGAAGCTAGTTCAGGTCATCATACCTATCATTATTCATTTAGAGATGTACCTCAAAACCATTTGCTTGCTGTGGCTTGATATCCCTCAATGTAATTTATTGACTTACGTTCAATTGAAGTTTTCAGTTGATGGGACCTTGTAGCTCATTGCCCTTTATGTGAAGAACTACTTTCTGACGTCACCCGAGAATGCTCTAATGGTAGTTGGAAGGATTTACATCACATAATTTAACCTTCTCATTTTGGACTCCTGGCCAGAGATTCCTTGTGATTGTGGTCTTTAATTCAAGTAGAATGAAAACAAGAGTTTACAGATTTTTCATCCAGACATCTTGTGTTGCTGAGGTTTCCAGCCTCTTGTGGATACCTAATTAGATTTTTTTGATTATTTATTTAGAGATACATTAAATTAACAGGCCTTTTCAGCCTAACTAGACCGTACTGCCCAATTCCACCCAGGTGATCAATTAACCTACTAACCTGTACGTCTCTGGAATGTGGGAGGAAACCCACAGTCAAAGGGAGTACATACAAACTCCTTACAGACAGCAGCGGAATTGAACCCAGGTTGTTGGTGCTGTAACTGCTATGTTGCCATGTTGAAACTACAAAATCAGCACAATTCATTCAGCATAATAGTTATGGCACCTAACATGATCAAAAGTGTGTTCAGTGTGAAGGCTGTCTTTGTCTCCAAAATTGAGTTTATTGTCATATGCACAAGTACATAAGACAAAGGAATAGAATTAGTCCATTCGGCCTGTTGAGTGTACTCTGCCATTCTTTCATGGCTGATTTATTATCCCTCTCAACCCTGTTTTTCTGCCTTCTTCCCATAACCTTTGATGCCCTTACTAATCAAGATCCTAACAATCTCTGCTTTAAATATACCCAATGACTTGGCGCCAATGCAGGCCTTTCTTTCTTTCTCTCTCTCTCACACACGCACACAATGCAACACTCCCACGCACAAAGCAAGTATCTCTCATACACACAGTGTAGGCGTGTATATACAGGTGCAATGCAATTCTTCCTTGCAGCAGCATCACAGACACATGGCATCATAGTAGCAGCATTCACCAAAAAACAACTTAAACATAAACTATACACAAATCTTACAAGAAAGAGCACAAAAAGACATCTATTTTAGTGCAAAGTGAGCAAAGTACTTGTACTTCGGGAGTTAAAAATGGCAGAACTTACACAATGAATGGTAGGGCACTGAGGAGAGTGGTAGAATAAAGGGATCTGGGAATACAGATTCATAATTCCTCAAAAGCAGCATCATAGTTAAGGTCATAAAGAAAGCTTCTGGCACATTGCTTTTCATAAATCAAAGTATTGCGTATAGGAGTTTGGATGTTATATTGAAGTTGTGTAAGACATTGGTGAGGCTTCATTTAGATTACTGTGTGCTGTTCTGGTCACCTACCTTTAGGAAAGACTTTAATTGATTGAAGGAGTACAGGGCAAATTTACAAGAATGTTGTTGGCTCATCATCCACACCTTCAACTGCTGGTTTATCACGTCCAGTGAGGATTGGAAGATTGCCTGTCTCCAGACTGCAGATCTCGCCATCTCCAACTCTGGTTCCGATGGCCCTGGACACCCCCAGACCATCGCCCCTGTTGCCTCCTGCTTGGACCTCAATTCACTTGGGCACCTCAGACCATAGATCTTGCTGACCCCAAGCCCTGCTCCGACAGCTGTGAACACCTCAGAACTGGTTACACAATTGTTAACAGCCCCAGGTGACCCAGACCCCAGATCCCACTGCAACCATTGCTGGTTCCTATGAGCCTGAATGCCTTCAGACTGCATATTGCGCAGTCTCGAGCTCCAGCCTGGACCTCAACCGCCAGCACTCCCAGGCTGAGACTTACCTCGCTGCTGCCAGGCCCCCAGGCTCCTCTTCCCCCACTACCACTCTCCAACCCCTGTCTCAGGCTCCACCTTCCCTGAACACTCCAACCCTCTGCTCTCTTCTGGCACCACCAACTTGCTATTCCCTCTCTGATACTTGCCGTGTCTTCACCATTCCCTCTGACCTACCGCTTTCTGAGGCAGGACATTCTGTCCTCAGCAAGGGCCTTACCTTTGTCCCCTTTCATCTGCATCCCAGTGAGTTGAGCACCTGTCACAATGCCGAGCTCTTCTTGCATGCGTCTCTCTCTGAGCACGCTTCTTTGGCAAGAATTCCACACCCCGCACTGATAGCCCCTTCTCCCGTTGCCAATCTTCCTCCCCTTCTTGGACACCCACTTGTTCTTTGCTGCTTTGGATTTTTACATCTTGAGTTGCTGACGAGACATCAACTGTCTTGACTTCAGCACTCCTCTCTCCTCCTCAAACCTTACCCCCTCTGAATGTGCTCCCTCCGCTCTCTCCAAATCAACCTCACCATCAAATCCGTAGACAAAGGGGGTGCTGTTGTAGTGTGGTGCACTAACCTCTACCTTGCTGAGGCTAGGTGGCAATTCTCCAACCCTCCTCATACCTACCCCTTAAAAAGGTCCCCACTCCAGGCCATCAGAAAACTGTCCCCGACATCATCACTGACCTCATCCACTCTGAAGAACTCCCATCCACTGCCACCAAACTCATAGTTCCCTGACCCGCACTGCTCGCTTCTACCTCCTACCCAAGATCCACAAACCTGGCTGTCCAGGCAGGACAAATGTCTTCGCCTGCTCCTGTCCCACTGACCTCATGTCTTCATACCTCGATTTCATTCTATCTTCCTGGTTCGGTCCTTTCCCACTTACATCCATGATGCTTCTCATGGTCTCTTTCTCCTTAGTAACTTTCAATTCCTTGCCCATAACCACATCATTTTCACCATGCATGTCCAGTCCATATGCACTTCTATCCTCCATCAAGAAAATCTTAAAGCTCTCTGTTTCTTTCTCAGTAAAGGAACCAACCAGTTCCTCTCCACCACCACCCTCCTCTGGCAGATCTGGTCTCCACCCTCACCAATTTTTCAAAGTTCCTTTGGCTCCTCCCACTCTTCAGACTCAAGAGGTAGCCATGGACACCCACATGGGCCCCAGCTATGCCTGCCTCTTCGTTGGCCACTTAGAATAGGCCATGTTCCAAGCCTCCCCCGGTAATACTCCCCAACTCTTCCCCTGCTACATTAATGACTGCACTGGTGCTGCTTCATGCACTCATGCTGAGCTTGTCAATTTTATCAACTTTGCCTCTTACTTCTCCCCTCCCCTTAAATTCACTTGGTCCATTTCTGATACCTCCTTCCTTTTTCTCAATCTCTCTGTCTCCACCTCAAAGGCAAACTGTCAATCGACATCTTTCATAAACGCACTGATTCCCACAATTATCTTAACTTTTCCTACTCTGTCTCCTGTAGAAATACTATTCCCTTTTCTCAGTTCCTTCATTTCTGCTGCATTTGTTCCCAGGATGAGGCTTTCCTTTCCAGGACATCAGAGGGGTCCTTCTTCAAAGAACAGGGTTTCCCTTCCTCCACCACTGATGCTGCTCTCAACCACGTCGCCTCCATTTCCTGAACATTTGCGCTCACCCCATTTTCTTGCCACCTCAACAGTGATAGAGTTCCTCTTGTCCTTACCTACTTCTGCACCCAACGTGTCATCCTCCACCACTTACACCATCTTCAAAGGGATCCTACCACCAAACATATCTGTACCTGCCCCCCCCCCACTTTCTTCAAGGATCATTCCTGCTATGAATCCCTTGTCCATTTGCCCCTCCCCACTAATCTGCCTCCTGGCACTTATCCCCACAGACAGCCCAAGTGCTCCACCTGCCCATTCACCTCCATTCAGAGCCCCAAACAGTCCTTCCAGATGAGGTAACGCTTCACCTGCGAATCTGCTGGGGTTGTCTATTGTGTCCGGTGTTCCTGATGCAGGCTCCTCTACATTGGTGAGACCCATTATAAATTGGTGGACCACTTCATCAAGCACCTCCATTCCATCCGCCATAAGTGAAACTTCGCAGTGGCTGAACATGTTAATTCCCATTCTGACATGTCGATCCATGGCCTCCTCCTGTGCCAAAAGCTATATCTTGTATTCTGTCTGGGTATCCTCCAGTCTAATGGCATGAATATTGATTTCTTCTTCCAGTAAAAACATTTTTTCCAGCCTCTCCCCTCTTCTTCTATTCCACACTCTGGCCTTTCATCCTCTTCTCACCTGCCTATTACCTCCCCTTGGGTCCCCTCCTCCTTTCTTTTTCTCCTGTGGTCTGCTTTCCTTTCCTATCAGATTCCTTCCTCTCCAGGCCTTTATCTTTCCAACCTACCTGGCTTCATCTCTCACTTTCTAGCTATCCTTCTTCCCCCATCTTTTTATTCTGGAATCTCCCCCTTCCTTTTCAGACCAGAAGAAGTGTCTTGAACCGAAATGTCAATTATTTATTCATTTCCATAGAGGCTACCTGACCTGCTGAGTTACCCCGACGTTTTGTGTGCGATACTCTGGATTTCCAGCATCTGCAAAATCTCTTGTGTTTGTGATGTTGCTGGGACTTGAGGACCTGAGTTATAGGGAAAGGTGCAATAGGTTAGGACTTCTTGTCATTGGAGCGTATGAGAATGAGGAGAGAAGGGAAGATATGATAGAAGTATACAAAATCGTGAGGGGTATAGATTGGGTAAATGCAAGCAGGCTTTATCCATTGCTAGGTTGGGTAAGACTTGAAGTAGAGGTCATAGGTTCAGGAAGAAAGGAGAACATAAGGGGGGACTTTTTCACTCAGAGGGCGGTGAGAGTGTGGAACGAGCTGCCATCAGAAGTGGTGGATGCAGGTTTGATCTCAAAATTAAAGAGAAGTTTGGATAAGTACATGGGTGGGAGGGGTATGGAAGGCTGTGATTCAACTACAGGCTGATGGAATAACAGTTCAGCAGGGACTGGATAGACCAAAGGGCTTCTATTTCTGTACCGTAGTGTTCCATGACTGTTCAGTAGTCATAGGGTTCACAAGGACTGTGGGTCATATCAGTGCTGTCAAGGACAAATGCATCAACAGTTGGTATGGTGGGTAAGGCCTGATAGCAACCAACATGGCTTTAGAATATGGGAGAAAACTGGAGTGCCTGGAGGAAGCGTACACAGTCCAAATGAGAATGTACCCTAGAACCCAGAACAATACAGGAAAGTACAGGCACTTTAGCCCACGATGTTGTGCTGGCCTTTTAACCTACTCCAAGATCAATCCAATGGCTCTCTTTGTATGGACCTCCATTTTTTTTTCATCTTAAATGTCCCTAATGTATCCGCCTCCACTACTGCCCCAGGCAGTGTGTTCCATACGCCTTACCATTCTGTGTAAAAGAAACCTACCTCTGACACCCACTTATACCTTCCTCCAATTACCTTAAAATAATGCCTTCTTGTATTATCCATTTCCATACTGGGAAAAAGTCTCTGGCTGTCCACTCAATCTATGCCACTTTCACCTTTTACATCTTTATCAAGTCACGTCTCATCCTCCTTTGCTTCAACGAAATAGCCCTAGCTCACTCAACCTACCCTCATAAGACTTGTTCTCTAATCCAGGCAGCATTCTGGTAGATCACCTCTGCACCTTCTCTAAATTTTCCACATCCTTCCTATTTTGAGGCCACCAGAACTGAACACAATACTCCAAGTGTAATCTAACCAGAGTTTATAGAGCTGCAGTATTACCCTGCAGCTCTTGAACTCAATCCCCCAGCTCATGAAAGCCAACACACCATACACCTTCTTAACTACTCTATCAACCTACACTGCAACTTTGAAGCATCTATGGACGTGGACCCTAAGAATCCTCTGTTTCTCCATATTGTTAACAATCCTGCCAATAACTCTGCCTTTGAGTTTGACCTTCCAAAGTGTATCACTAAACAATTTTGCAGATTGAACTCCATCTGCCACTCCTCAGCCCAGCTCTGTATCCTTTCAATGTCTTGTAACCTTTTACACTATCCACACCACCAATCTTCATGTCATCTGCAAATTTTCACATCTGTCACATCTGTCATTTATAAAAAAAATCACAAAGAGCGGGGTCCAAGAACAGATCCTTGTGAAACACCACTGATCACCAACCTCTAGCAGAATACCTCCATCTAGTACCACCCTCTGCATTCTAAGGGCAAGCCAATCCTGAATAAACGCTGCCAAGTTTCCTTGGATCCAATGCCCCCTGACTTTTTGATCTTTCGACAGACTTGAGGTCACAAGGAGCTGTTGGTTTGTGCATTGTGGAAAATGAGGAATAGTGAGTGGGACTAGTCGGGACATTCAGTGAGATTAAAGGTGCAGGGTAATTAGGCACTTGGTCAGGGCCAATAAAAATAAGATAACTTTAAGCAGAGCCTCCATTGTTGGAGTGGGAGAGCTGAGACTTTGTCTCAAAAGTCTTCAGCAAGATGAGGCCATTATGTGAGCAGACCAGTGGAGGAGTCTAGGATCCGAAGCTTTGGCTCGAGAGACTTCAGCAAAGAGACACAGGTGAGTAGCAGGTAAGACCAGGTAAGTTTTTAAAAAAATTATATATATAGTAATAGTTTTATAAAGATTAGTTTGGTAAAAGATACCAAATTACAGCAAATTATATAAAATAGAAATGGAGAATTAGTTGAAGTGTTGTAGCTGCATGATATGTGAGCCAGAGAACTCCATTGTGGTTCCTGGTGACCACATCTGCAGCAAGTGTGTTGGCTGCTCAAGAAACCCAAGATCAAAGTTGCTGGCCTGGAATCTAAGCTGCAAACACTGTGATGCATCAGGGATGGGGAGAGTTACCTAGACACTGTGTTTCAGGAGGCAGTCGCACCTAGTAGATAAACGATTTCAAATTTGGTCTGTGGCCAGGGACAAGAGGATGTGATTGCAAGTGAGGCAAGTAGGATCCAAATGGTAGTAATGCTAGAGGAACCTCAGCCTGTGAGCTTGCCCAGCAGGGTCTGAGATTATTATTTCTTTGAGGAAGAGAATGGGGCTGTAGGAAGGATGAGCAACTGAACCATGGCACTATGGGCGAAGAAAAGAGGAATATAGTTGTAATTGGGGGATAGAAAAGTGAGGGAAATAGACACAATTCTCTGTCACAAGGATCGAGAGTCCCGAAGGCTGTGTTGTCTGCCTGGTGTCCAGGTTCAGGGCATGTCATCTGACCTGCAGAGGAATTTGGAGTGGGAGGGGAAAGATCCAGTTGTCATCGTCCATGTGCTTAGGAAGAAAAAGGAAAGAGGTCCTGATGAGGGAACTTAAGCAGCTAGGGAGTAAATTAAAATGTAGAACCAAAAAAAAAGGTAATAATCTCTGGATTGTTACTGAGCCACATACAGATTGGCACAGGGTTAATAAGATAAGAGAACTAAATGCATGGCTGAAGGATTAGTGCAGGAGAAGTAGATTTGAAATTGTGGGACATTGGCACCAGTACTGGGAAAGAGGGAACTGATCTAATGGGCAGGGCTCCACTTGAACTATGCTGAGAGCAGGATCCTGGCAAATGGCGTAACTGGGGCTCAGTACCACTGGTTAGAATCATATGGAAGCAAATGTATCCTCACAAAGCCAGAAGTGCAGGCTTGGTTCACTAGGCTGCTTCCAGAGATAGCAGGTATACTACATGAGAAGAGACTAAGTCCGCCAGATCTGTATTTTCTACAGTTTAGAAAAAATGTGGGGAGACCTCATTAAATATACAGAATTATTTAAAGTCTTGACAGATTTGATGCAGGGAAGGTTTCTGCTGCTTCAGGAGTTTAAGGCCAGGCCAAGGAGTCCTTGACCAGAACAAGGACAGAGATGAGGAGAGAATTCCTCATCCGGGGGTGATGAACCTTTTGGAGTTCTTTACCTTGGAGGCTGTGCTGATTCCGTCATTGTGTTCACTCAAAAGAGATGGATACATTTCTGGAGGTGGTGCTGGAAATGTGCTGTGGTAGAAGAGTAGCCAGGAACCTCATAACTAGCAGAATAGGTTCAAAGTACCAATATAATTCCTCCTGCTCCTGTTTCTTATGTACAAGAAACAGAGCAAGCTGCATGAGCTCTAATCAGTGACAGTGGTATTTATGAGTGGGTTTTGAAACAATATTAGCTGTATTTATTCATTTGTCGCATGATCATTGAAACATAGTGAAATGCGTTGTTTTGGTTAAATCAAATCAGCGAGATTTGTGCTAGGGGGAGCCTACAAGTGCCACCACTCTTCCACTGCCAACATAGCATGCCCACAATTCACTAACCCTAACTGTACATCATATGGGAGCCCCTGGAGTCACGGGGAGAACGTACAAATTCCTTACAGACAGTAACAGGAATTGTAGCCCAAACTATGAAGCATTGCTCCCATTTAGTATTATTCAAATAAACTGAGAAGTTTCATAATTTCGTCTGTGACGACAAACCAAGTTATCAGAAAATTGATGCTGATGAGAGAGATAAGGGAGACAATGGAGAAACATTCAAAATGCTAATAAGAGAGAAGAGAGAGATTAACAAGAAAGAAACACATTTCAGAATATTGACAGACCGGTTGCTTTGAACCTGAACTGTTTGAAGTTTGATGGACAGGCAATACCCCAGCAGGGGGATAAAAAGAACAGGTTCGCGAAGGCACGACACACACCACGAGATCATGAGATAATGAGACCCTTGAAGAGCGGTGTGCCCCCACAAGTTGGTAGGAGTTTGGAGGTTTGGTCGCGGGAACCGACCATCGACGCACAGGGTGAAAAGGTACGATCAGCGGGAACCTGGTGTGTGTGTCCGCCCTTGCCTGGGTGCCGGGTTCACTGCGGAAGAACAGTCGTATCCGGAACAGAGGGGTCACAGTCGGTGACCACAGAAGACATTAAAAGGGTGCACCCGAAAGCTAACTGCGAAGAACATCAAAGGTCTGTCTGAATCAGATTTGCATATTATCTCTCTCTCTCTCCAACTGCACAACAGCGATTACTGCGAACTGTACTAAGCTGAACTGAACTCTGCGTCACTTGAGACTGATCATTTTACCCCTAGACTGCAATAGAGCTTGATTGATTCCTATTACCCTAGTTCTGTGTATACGTGTGTATTATCATTGCTAACCTGTTGCATTTACATCCTTACGATTAGAGTACTGTGTTACTTATTTCCTTAATAAAACTTTATTAGTTTCTGTTAAACCAGACTCCAGGTAAGTGGTCCATTTCTGCTGGTTTGGCAACCCAGTTACGGGGTACATAACGTAAGTGGGGATCTCGTCCACGATTTTGAACGCCAAATTTGGGACTGGGTAAATTGGGTTAAAATTCCCGAAAGAAAGAAAGGGCAAACAGCAGAAATGGAGACTGAGGAATTTCTAAAGGTACCAACCTTGGAGGCATTAGAGAATGCCAGGAAATCAGAATTGGCAACTGTGGCCAAACGGTTGAATCTTTTTAAGGGGAAATCAACAATGAGGAGAGCGGAGATGCACAGTGCTATCATAGAGCATAATGTATCTAAAG
Organism: Mobula birostris; assembly: GCF_030028105.1. Taxonomy (NCBI): domain Eukaryota; kingdom Metazoa; phylum Chordata; class Chondrichthyes; order Myliobatiformes; family Myliobatidae; genus Mobula; species Mobula birostris. The sequence continues at coordinate 106,427,307 of NC_092377.1, forward strand.
GTGTGTTTCCCCAAGGGAAGCTGGAGGTGGTATCTATGGGCAAACCTGGTGGAGAGGCGGTACAGTTGCAGATAGAAAAATTGAGACTCGAGCACGAGTTCCAGGAAGGCTGCTAGAACAAGAAGAGAAGCAGTTAAAATGACAAGAGAGAGAGAAACAGAGGGAAAGGGAATTTGAGCTGGAGAAGTTAAGGATGACGCTAGCGCGGGGCCCCATGCCGAACCAAGGTGGAGGGTTCAGGGCAACCCAGGAGGTTAGGTTGGTTCCCCCATTTGAGGAGGCCGATGTTGGTCGGTATTTTCTACATTTTGAAAAAGTCGCTGCAAGTCGGGACTGGCCGAGGGATAAGTGGGCTGTTTTGCTTCAGAGTGTACTAAAAGGAAAAGCTCAACAAGCTTACTCGGCATTGTCCGCAGAAGATGCCCAGAAGTATGATGTGGTGAAAGAGGCGATACTCAGGATTTATGAGTTGGTCCCGGAGGCATACCAGCAGAGGTTCCGGAATGTGGGGAAGCAGTGGGGCTGCACGTATTTAGAGTTTGCCCGTGAGATGCAGATGTATTGTGAGCATTGGTGCACCTCGAAAGGGGTCAATGGGGATTATGACAGACTGCTACAGCTGATACTGATTGAGCAGTTTAAAGGTTGTGTCCCTGAAGGTATGAGGCCTTATCTAGATAAGAAAGAGGCAGAAACCTTAGCCGCAACTGCTAAGTTAGCGGATGAGTACACGTTGACACACAAAGCGAAGTTGACCCCGAGTAAGAGCTACCAGAAGGGTAGTCAAGAGGGCAGAGAGAGTCCGCCAGAAAAGCCAGAAAGTAAGCCGTGGACTAGTGAGAAGGATAAGGAAGACAGGAAGCAGTTTAGTAGGAAGTCTCCTGGGGTCATATGCTATAATTGTGGGAAAGCTGGTCACTTTGCGTCCAGGTGCTTTGCCCCAAAGAAGGAGACGGAGAAAGGGAAAACGACGATTCCAACTGGCTGTATTGAGCTGGCAAACAAACCGCTAGGGGAGAAGAGGTCTGATAAAGTTCAGGAAGGGCGCGAGAAGTTTATCCCGGCCGGATTGGTGTTGGTGAAGGAGGGGTTAAACCCGGTTCCAATACGGATCTGGAGAGACACTGGAGCTTGTCAGTTATTGATCTTAAAGAGTGTGTTAGACTTTAGTTCAGAGACCCAGACTGGGGAGGTCAGGGTGATAAAAGGCATTGGGAAAGGAACTGAAGCAGTACCTTTGCACCAGATACATCTAAAAAGCAACTTGGTCTCCGGACCGGTCACGATCGGGGTGAGGCCCGAACTACCGATGGAAGACATGGAGGTCTTACTCGGTAATGACCTCGCCTGTGGAAATGTGTTCTCAGCAGTAAAACTGACAAGCCAGCCTGCCAGCATTGAGACCCGTTTGCGCAGTGACTCGGCACATGTCCAGAAAGGCTGCCGAAGCGAACGTAGATTTAGCTGAGACATTTTTACCAGCCTTGTACCAGGAGGGGTTAGAAAGTGAGAAGAGGCGTAGTGAAACGGAAGCTGGGGTAGACTTATCATTAGCAAGGAAGGAATTTATACAGGCACAGGAGCGAGACGAGGAGCTGATGGTTTTGGCGGAGACAGCTCTCTCTGAAGCAGAATTAAAAAGGGAGCCAATGGGCTATTATGTGAAGGAGGGAGTACTAAGGAGGAAATGGAGACCAAGTACCATGCCCGCAGATGAGGAATGGGGGGTAGTGCACCACGTGGTAGTGCCGAAAATTTATAAGGGTGAGATTTTTAACCTGGTCCACAAGATACCCCTCGGTGGACATTTTGGGGTGAGGAAGACAGTTGATAGAATCATGAAAGAGTTTTACTGGCCGCACAGGAGGGAGGATGCTATTGACTATTGTAGACGTGAGCTAACAGAGTTACAGGCTATTGATATGCTAACAGCTTGCCACGATAGGCGAGCAGACCTAGACGGTGTTATCACGAAAATTAATGAGGCTAGGGTGCCACCTGATAAGGGGAAAACCCATTTTGAAAAGATAAGTATTGTGCCGACCAGATGGGAGAACTCTATTGTTTTGGCCAGCCTTGCTGATAAGGTCTCTCCCTTAACCCCCGAACAGAGTGAGCCGCTAAGAAAGCTAATTAACCGGCACGCACACGTATGTCCGGATGTCCCAAGGTGATGCCAAGAGCCGGCACATGGTGTTGTTGTCACACCATGTCATTTAACTCAGCAGAGGAAGGGAAAGAAGCTCTGAAATCATTGGTGCTGGGAGATATGGAAGAAGATCTTGGGCAAAGTCCACACACCCCTCGGGAGGAGATGGAACTGCATTAAGAGCTTGGACCAGCCTGTATGCGCAATCTAATGCTGAAAAATGTCAGGTGCTACATTTTGGTAGGACTAATCAAAATAGGACATACATGGTAAATGGTAGGGCATTGAAGAATGCTGTAAAACAGAGGGATCTAGGAATAATGGTGCATAGTTCCCTGAAGGTGGAATCTCATGTGGATGAAGAAAACTTTTGGTATGCTGGCCTTTATTAATCAGAGCATTGAGTATAGGAGTTAGGATGTAATGTTGAAATTGTATAAGGCGCTGGTAAGGCCAAATTTGGAGTATTGTGTACAGTCCTGGTCACCGAATTATAGGAAAGATGTCAATAAAATTGAGAGAGTACAGAGGAGATTTACTAAAATGTTGCCTGGGTTTCATCTCCTAAGTTACAGAGAAAGGTTGAACAAGTTAGGTCTTTATTCTTTGGAGCATAGAAGGTTGAGGGGGGACTTGATAGAGGTTTTTAAAATTATGAGGGGGATTGATAGAGTTGACGTGGATAGGCTTTTTCCATTGAGAATGGGGAAGATTCAAACAGGACATGAGTTGAGAGTTAAAGGACAAAAGCTTAGGGGTAACATGAGGGGGAACTTCTTTACTCGGAGACTGGTAGCTGTGTGGAACGAGCTTCCAGCAGAAGTGGTTGAGGCAGGTTCAATGTTGTCATTTAAAGTTAAATCGGATAGATATATGGACAGGAAAGGAATGGAGGGTTATGGGCTGAGTGCAGGTCGGTGGGACTAGGTGACAGTAAGAGTTTGGCACAGACTAGAAGGGCCGAGACGACCTGTTTCCGTTGTTACATGCCTCAAGGAGATCTGTGTTTTTTTTTGTGAGAATTATGTAATGGTCTTTTGGAGGTCACCTGATGTAATTTTCCTGCCGATGTGAGGTCACGTGATGACATGTGCACCACGGGTATATAAGGGTAGACCCCAGATGATGCAGTTAGTTTTTAGTTTTTAGTTTTCCAGGTACAACGTGAGGCTGTGTCTCTGTTTCTGTTGCTCATTTGTTTTTATGACGCAGTTTCATTTTTAAAACGGTTGTACGTTCTGTTGCAAGATACAATATTATTGGACTGGAAATTTTTGGCTAGGTGTGCTGATTTACCCTATTCCAGCAGTAGAAGGGAGAGTGAAGACTTTATCGAAGTACAGGACCGAAGGATTCAAAGGAGTCGGTATCGTTCGGCAGTTTAACAAAGGACCGACCTTATTGAGTCTTCATTGAAGGAGTAGCGACCTGCATTGAGATAACTCTTGTCAAAAGAGAAAGGAGTTCATGCAAAGGTTTGCTCTCTCTAAAAGAATTTAAGGTCAGTTGTTTTAAACTGATTATTTACTGCATCGTGAATCCTTTGGACAGAACCAGCAGGAAAGTCGCGTCTACGAAGAAATCCTTCTCCAGAGAAATCTCTCCCAATTGAACTTATAAATCTGTTGGACTTTTGAATTTACCATTTTAAGAACTATATCTGACTTTATCACTTTAAGAACTGTTTTCGCATTTAACGCTTTAAGAACCAGTGCTGAGTGATGATTTGTTGAATGGCTGCATAACGGTTAACTTCCGGTTAAAGTTTTCGTTTGTTTTTTTTTAATCGTTTATTTGTGTTTAATAAATGTTTGATTATTTTTATATAACCTGTCTCGATTGATATTTATTGTTGCCGGTTATGTAACACCATGCTGTAATGGTTATATGGTTATATAACTGGCACGGAAAATTTAACATCCAAGGTGTGAAGTTTTCTGGTTATTCTTTTATTGGAAAGTCATTCGTTGCACTTTTGTATTTAGTTAATTAAGGGGCCAATTTGTCTCTGAGTATCGCAGGTCAGAGTTTTAAGGTGATATTCAATATACCCAAATGTAATACTTCATCAAAAATGAAGCTGAGAAACAGCAGTTTGTTCTAAATAACTTTAGAACGCTATGTCTCCAGTAGACTTGTTTACGTTCCTGGGCCCCAGGTAAGACGTCACTGGCGCCATCGCTAAGCGCCGGTCTGTTAAAGTGACAGTTTCTTGCAAGATAGTTGTTGGGGTCTTGATTAAGTGTTATACTATATTTGAGACGGAAACGGTTTTAATTATATAGGTTAACGGGTTTGTCCAGGTCTCTTTTTTTCTTGTCTCTTTGATATGATTGTCTATGAGAACTGCTTTGCCTTTCTAATTTGTTGGTGCTAGAAGGGGGAGGTTAATGTCAGTGTTCAGTGTCTGACATTGCTAAGTGACACTCACAGATGTTACAAAGTAAAGGGTTGAATGCGAGGGGTGATGGGGGCTGGGAAGGGGGTAACTCAGGGCTACACCACCAACTTACAACAACAGATCCAGGGGAAAATGAGCAACACAGATAAATTAGAAAATCTTACTATTGTATCATTTGATGTTAGAGGATTAAACTCTCCCTATAAGTGTTCAAAGGTTTTAGATTTCTTATGCAGAAAGAAAACAGATATCGCGCTGTTACAGGAAACACACCTTAAACCTAGTGACATTCCCAGGGTTGAAAACCGCTTTTATAAACCCGTTGTGGCATCAGCTGATGGTACTCGTACAAAGGGAGTTATGATATTAATGAGACGTAATATTAATGTATCAATTGGAAGGACTGGTGCCCACAATAAACGACATCTAGCTTTTTGCTGCACATCCATTCAGGATAAAAAAGTTGCATTCATTAGCCTATATGCCCCAACTATATTCGAGGTTGAATTTTTTCCCTCAATTACCTCACAATTACTGAAGTTAAGTGACTACCAACTGTACATTGGTTCGGACATGAATGCTTAGGTAAACATTAACCTCGATAAATCTTCCTCAACTATATCAAGCTCTCAAGAATCTGCTTCCAAAGCACTTAACCTTCTTCTAATGGATTTAAATTTAACCAATGTGTGGAGGGTGCATAATCCATCTGCTAAAGACTATACCTTCTTCTCCACAAGACATAAAACTTTCTCTCAAATAGATTACATTCTTATATCCTCCGATCTGCTGCCTTTAGTACACTCAATAGAATTTTTGCCCAGACATCTATCTGATCACAACCCAGTTATATCTACATTTAATTATGGCAAAATTAAAAATAAGGCTACTAGGTGGAAGTTTAACTCCACCCTTCTAAAAAACGATGAATTTCTGTCACAACTGAGAACAAAACTGACAGAATTTATAAATTTAAATAAAAATAGTGTCTCAGATGTGACAGTGATTTGGGCCTCTATCAAGGGTTTCTTACGAAATAACGCCATATGGTTCAGTTCTCACCTACATAAAAGCCGGCTTCAAAAGATTTCCACCCTAGAAGAAGAATGTAAGGTTTTGGAGAATGATCTCAAAAGGAGATACACCATAACAAAAGAAAATGAGCTCAAAACAAAACAGGTAGAATTAAATAATTTATTAAGAAGCAGGGCAGAATATGTGATCCATATAACCAAACATAAGTATTACGCAGAAGGCAGTAGACCGAGCCATCTTTTAGCTCTAATGCTCAAACAACAGGAAACTAAAAGGTCTATGCCAGCAATTAGATGTGCTAAACGTGGAGTAGTATCTTCAACAGAGGAAATAAACAAGACATTCAAGAATTACTTTAAAGAGCTGTATACAAGTGGTTCAGTTCCTTCTGAGAATGACTTCACAGATTTTTTTAGTGGATTAGACCTCCCGACATTGCCATTAGAGGACACCAAAACTCTAGACTCTCCTATTACACTGGATGAGCTACTTAAAGCAGTCAAAGCTACAAATAAGGACCATACGCCAGGCATAGATGGCATACCTGTGGAATTTTACCTAGCACTTTAGGATATTCTTGGACCAGTATGGTCAGAAACATTAAATTATGCTTTTGGAAATGGCGCTTTCCATAGAGATATAAACACAGCCCTGATCACAGTTATGCCTAAGCCCGGTAAGGACCCCTTGGAGTGTGCCAATTACCGTCCAATCTCCTTGATAAATGCTGACCTCAAGATACTTTCCAAAGTCTTTGCCAGTAGACTTGAGACAGTAATTGGGAAAATAATTAGCCCAGATCAAACGGGCTTTATCAGGGTGCGTCTCGCATCTGATAATATTTGCCGGCTCTTACACGTACGGAGTGCAACACATAAAATCCCGCCTGCCTGTGGCCTGCTATTTCTAGATGCTGAAAAAGCGTTCAATCGGCTTGAATGGCCATATCTTTGGAGAGTTCTAAAATATTTAAGTTCGGTGATAAATTTATGAATATGATTCAAACACTATGCTAATCCTTCAGCCTGGGTATGTGTGGGAGGAGGTTTCTCAGAGTTATTTGACATAGGACAGGGCACACGACAAGGGGACCCTTTGCCTCCTTTAATTTTTACTATATCTATTGAACCGCTTGCCCATTTAATTAGAAACTCTCCTCAGATCGCCCCTATTACAATAGGTATAACATCACATTCAGTATCACTTTACGTGGACGACACGCTAGTTTATATGGCAAATGTTCAACAAACTCTCCCGTATGTTTTAAAAACACTGGAGCAATTTGGATTTCTTTCTGGATACAAAGTTAATTTGTCAAAATCAGCGTTGATGCTGATTAATACAGATAAAAGTAAGGTGTCTCTCCTTCCCCAGATTAAGGTTACAAATGAGTTCCTCTACTTGGGTATTAAAGTTAATACTTCCCTATCATCTGTGGCTAAAACAAATTACTCTTTAATTTTGAAAAAACTAGAAGAAGATATTAATAGATGGAGACACCTGTCAGCATCAGTCCCAGCCCGTATAAAAATGAACATCTTACTCCGTATTAGTTTTATCAGCTCAATGATGCCACTTGCACCTCCAGCAGGATATTGGCAAAAACTGGACTCCTTACTATGATGCTATGTTTGGAATGGTAAACGACCCAATATAAAATGGTCAGCTCTACAATTCAAAAAGTCAGATGGGGGATTGGCATGTCCAAATTTTAAATTGTATCACTGGGCATTTGTATTAAAAAGTCTTAGCTATTGGATGGAGGATAAAGTTTCATCATGGAAAAATATAGAACAAGAGCTAATAGCACCAATAAGGTTGAAGGACTTTCTCCTTATATGTGTGTCTACCAAAAACTCTGATTTGTATTATGGTCCAATTTTAACCCATACGCTACAGGAGTTTAGAGCAGCAGAAACATTCCTAAAATTTAAAAGCGTATGGTGCAAATCATCTCCATTATGGAACAATAATCGTTTTCTATCTAGGGGGAAGCCATTCACGAACAGAACTTGGGAGGATAAAGGTATTACTACTCTTCAAGATATTAATGGGGCAAGTACTGACCTTAGCTTTCAAGAACTTGGCAAATGAAGTACAATGTTGGAAAGTGTATGGTTATGCACTTTGGCAGAAAAAATAAACGGGCAGACTATTATTTAAATGGGGAAAGAATTCGAAGTTCTGAGATGCAATGGGACTTGGGAGTCCTCGTACAGGATACCCTTAAAGTTAACCTCCAGGTTGAGTCAGTAGTGAAAAGGCGAATGCAATGTTGGCATTCATTTCTAGAGGAATAGAGTATAGGAGCAGGGATGTGATGTTGAGGCTCTATAAGGCGCTGGTGAGACCTCACTTGGAGTACTGTGGGCAGTTTTGGTCTCCTTATTTAAGAAAGGATGTGCTGACGTTGGAGAGGATACAGAGAAGATTCACTAGAATGATTCCGGGAACGAGAGGGTTAACATATGAGGAACGTTTGTCCGCTCTTGGACTGTATTCCTTGGAGTTCAGAAGAATGAGGAGAGACCTCATAGAAACATTTCGAATGTTAAAAGGCATGGACAGAGTGGATGTGGCAAAGTTGTTTCCCATGATGGGGGAGTCTAGTATGAGAGGGCATGACTTAAGGATTGGAGGGCGCCCTTTCAGAACAGAAATGTGAAGAAATTTTTTTTAGTCAGAGGGTGGTGAATCTACGGAATTTGTTGCCACGGGCAACAGTGGAGGCCAAGTCATTGGGTGTATTTAAGGCAGAGATTGATAGGTATCTGAGTAGCCAGGGCATCAAAGGTTATGGTGAGAAGGCAAGGGAGTGGGACTAAATAGGAGAAAATGGATCAACTCATGATAAAATGGCGGAGCAGACTCGATGGGCCGAATGGCCTACTTCTGCTCCTTTGTCTTATGGTCTTATGGTCTTAACTGATATCTTGATATAATATGTATTGATAAACACTCTCTTTTCTTCTACTTCCAAGTAAGATCAGCTTGTAAAGCCTATGGCGTTCCCTGGGGGTCAGATTTAAAGGGCCATCCCATTTTAAGTTGGATACAGAATGCTCCAGGACAGATAGTGTCATATATCTATGATAAATTAAACTCCCAGAAATATATGTCCACATCAGAAATGAAAGCCTGGGATAGGGACATATCTGAATTGGGACAAGACTTAGACTGGGATGTGATTCGGGATAATGCTGCCAGAGCTTCGAAAAACCCAAATCATCGGTATATACACTTGAAATTTTGTCATAGAGCATATTTAACACTGAGAATTAGACATCAAATGGGACTGGTTCCTGACCCCTATTGCTCATTTTGCCCCCATGGAACCGTTGGCTCTTTTATACATGTTGTATGGGAATGTCCAGGGGTTTTTGGTTTGTGGGGGAAGGTCATCAGTACCCTTACAGAACTAACAGGGGTACAATTACCAATGGACCCCGCTGTACATCTTCTAAATGATGACTCCCACCTTTCCCTTATGAAAAAAACACGCAAAATCTGTCTGGCAGGCCTGACTGCAGCTAAGAAAATTGTAGTCCAGCATTGGAAACCTCCCCATGATATTTCAAATACTCACTGGCTTCGGAGCCTTTTGGACATTTCTTACCTGGAACTTTCATCAGCAAAAGTAAATGATGCACAGCCAAACACAAATTTGATATCTAACTTAAAAAATCTTTTGTTAAAATAGGAATGCTTTGTCTGTGTATGCACTACTATTCAGTTGATTGGTGGGGGGGAGAGAGAGGTGGAGGGGGGATGTTGATAAAGATTGGGGGGTGGCTGGGTTAAACAGTCAAAATGTAATTGGCAATTGGTTGTAGTGAATGTAATTTGTTGGTGTTGCAATAAAAAATTAATAATAAAAAAAAGTTTTCTTCATACTGTATCTCTTGTCAGGAAAACCATCTTGAATTGGCAGAATCCCTGACCAAATGAAAGCAGTTCAAGAACGCACTACACCACCTCTTTAAATATGTGCATCCTGTGAATGAATTAGAAAAATTTGTTTTACGTTTAAACAAAGAGCCTAAATCTGGAACATATCAGCATCAAAAGATCAATAGTAAACAGGAAGACAGTCTTTCATTATCTGCAAAGCAATGTTAAAGCAATGCCCCAGAAATTTAAGTCTCCCTTTAAACTATGCTCCCAATTAACATTATTCAAATAAAGTGAAAACTTGATCATTTTATCATAAACACCATGGGATTGCTTTGAATATTATCATCCAGACCAACATTCATAAGTCTGAAAGACCAATTATCCCTTATGGCCTCAGCTTTGTAAAAAATGAAGACTGATCACAGCGTTAACTTGAGTGACTTCAACTTAAAAGGAAGTTGGTATACCCAAAGGAAGAGACACATTTATGTATAAATTTGGAAAGGATTTATCTCAGTCAGAGAGAAAGTTGATAATTATTTTGGAAAACCATTCACACTAAAGTTAATTGACATAAAAAATGTCTGACTGGCTCCAGTGCTAACAGTCCACAGTTTGAATAATTAGGGTCATAAAATGGTTTGTTCCTTCCATGCTAGAGGAGCAAATGGGAATTATATATGCAGTATGCTATCCTCTTCTACATCTTAATAGTCCTAATCAGTCTCTCAAAGGAGATTGTTTTAACTGCTTCAGTACTTTCCTGAATATAATCAGCAACTGGGTACTTCCAAACCATGATAAAAATTCCAGACACTGCATAAACTACATATCTTTCTTGCTTGCAAATCAGCTTCAATGATTAACTCTCTGCCCAACAGAGCTGGGGCTTTTATCGGAGTCACAAGACAGTGTAGGTGCTGGAACTTGGATTAGCAAACCACTTGCTGCAAGAGCTCAGCAAGTCCAGCAGTATTTGAAGATTTAGGTTGAAACCCTGGATCAGGATTCCATACAACCGCACAGATGCTGCTCGACCTGCTGAGTTCCTTCAGCAGGTTGTTTGGAGTGGCAAGCAGCAGCACAGAGACCATTCACACTGACTTCAGTCACTCCACATTTTTTCACCAATTCCTTCTTCTTGGCCCTTAGCTTCCAGTGGAGCACAGGCCATAGATGACCTCCCATCTCCAATGTCCAACGTTGATGGTATGGTTGGAGTTCATCAATGTTTCCATAATCCATTGTATCCATTGTACAGGAGATTGGCCTATACAGCTTCACCAGAGCCCTGTTGGTCGGCCTTACCCATTTCCACTTCTCACGATGGGGATGTAGGGTTAGACTTGGAGAGGCTTTCTAATTCCTTACTACATTACATTTGTTGAAAATTAGAAACAGAGTTATTGAGCCCATCCCATTCCTTCCCCTGTGCCCACCAGACAAGCTATTTCCAGCCAGCACATGTAGATGGTAATGAATGAACATTCCATCAGTCGACATGAAGCCCAGACTGCCAGCTCACGCACAGATACTTTGTCATTGCAAAAGAGCGGAGTCTGTAGCTGCTTGTACGGGGACTGTGGCACCACGGTGCAGCCCGCCCACTGCAGCACTGTTGTCCAGTGTGTGTGAGGCTGGCAGGAGAAAGCTCTGTATGGGAGAAAAGGAAACTAAACTTGGACACTCTGAAACAAAGGAGCAGCTGCTTGGCACTTGTATAGTTAATTACTTGTTACGACACGCACTCGTCCACGCCAGCTTCTGAAGTTTAGATGCACTAATCCCCTGGAGTACGGATAGGTGGCACAACCCCTTTAAAGATTCAAGACAATCCTGTTAATTGGCAGTCGTGTTTTGGATGCCAAGGACTGAGCATTTAAGGAGCACCTGAAGTTTGGTGCTCAATCATGATTGTGTCTAGTGTTTGTTTTGTGCTCAGATTCTCGATCCATTTTAAGACTGTATCTCAATCCTAGCCTCAGATATTCCAGCATTTGGGTCCAATCCATCCTCGTCAAAGATCACGTGGAAGACATTAGTTTCTACATCATTGACTCTCCACTCATGCCCCTGACCCTCAGGTACCTTTGGCTGTCCCATCATAACCCATCCGTGGATTAGAGGGAGGAGAATCACTGCTTGATTCAGCCATTTGTTTTCGGCTTGGTGCTCCAACCCCAGACTTTCCTGAGACCAGCAGCCAACGAGGGAACAGACCTGCTCAGGGTAACCTGAAGTCTTCAGGAGACCCAGTGCTATCTTCAAGGGAAGACAAGCCGGCTCCAGCCAATAGGCCTGTGCGAGTCCCGACCCAGCCCAGTCAGGGCTGCGCTGGAATAAGATCTCTGTCTCAGGACCAAACCGAGGAGGTGCCCAAGCATATGGAAATTTAGCAGCTAAGCCAAGGGGCTCCAGTTGCCAGGTCTTGTCTAAGGGGAGATCCTAGGACCTAGTCCTAGCACAAGGACCATTGTTGCTCCTCAGTGCTGATGTCTGAGAAAACGGATGAGGATTTGGACTGTGATTTGGCTTCTGTTTTCACTAAAGGTGTTTGTGGACCCATGGGGGAAGACTCTGGGGTCTGCTGAAACACCCCCCCACCCCCGACCCGACAGAGTGTCAGAATCATCCTCGGAGGAAGGTTTGGCTGTCCATGCAGCACCCAATGGTCGAAATCCCTTCCTTCTACAAGGATTTGGAAGACAATTTCAGTAAGAGAAAGGCCTTGATTCTTCCACCGCACCGACACTACGACTGCAATAGATCTACAACAGGTACTTCTCCTCCACGAGGTCAATTATACACACCCTCAGGCCCAGAGAGAAGTGCTGCGGAGGAGTATATTAAGGAGACTCTTGCCCTGGGATTCATTCAGCCCTCCACCTCACCAGCTGGCACTGGCTTCTTCTTCGTACAGAAGAAGTATGGAAGTCTGCGGCCTTGCATTGATTATAGAGGGCTGAATTGCATAACGGTCAAGAATCATTACCCCCTTCCACTCATGAACACTGCTTTCGCAATTCTCCAAGGGGCAAGCGTACTCACAAAGCTCGGCTTTCAGAGTGCACACAACCTGGTTTGCATAAAGGAAGGTGATGAGTGGAAGGCAACATTCAACACACCAACAGGGCACTATGAGTATCTGAGTATCTGGTCAAGCCCTTCAGCCTTGTGAACACGCCAGCAGTTTTCCAGGCCTTTATAAACAACGTGCTCTGGGATGCTCTCCATAAGCTACGCCTTCGTCTACTTGAATGACGTCCTAATTTTCTCAAAGTCCATGGAGGAGCACATTGCTCACATCAGGGGTATCCTAAAGAGGCTTTTTGATCACAGACTTTACATAAAGCTGGAGAAGTCTGAGTTTCACATAATCATTATTTATTTTTGTGTTTCATCTGTATTGGCAGTTGCAATCTCAAGATGGACCCTCGTAAGGAACAGCAAGTCAGAGATTGGCTGCCACCATCCAGTGTGAAGCAGGTCCAACGATTCCTGGGATCTGCCAACTTTTATCAAAAGTTTATCGGGAACTTCAGCTCAGTGGTGGCTCTGCTGACGGTACTAACCAAGAGATTCACACGCCCTTTTGTTTGGACGAGCAAAGCAGAAGCTACTTTCGCAGAGCTCAAACAGCAGTTCACAAAAGCTCCCATTTTGGTTGTACCTAACCCAGACCTTCCCTTTATCATGAAAGTGGACACTTTGGATGTCGGAGTGGGTGCAGTGATGTCTCAATGATCACCTTCAGACAATAAACTGCGCCCGTGTGCGTTCTTTTCCAGGCGACTATCCCCGGCAGAGGTGAGTTACGACATTGAGAATACAGAGCTGCTCGTGGTCAAGTTGGCTCTGAAGGAATGGTGTCATAGCTCGGGGGGGCCAAGAACCCTTCTATTGTGTGGACAGACCACAGAACCTGGCTTGTATTCAGGAGGCCAAGAGATTGAATTCCAAGCAGGCCAGGTGGTCTCTTTAACCATTTTAATTTCATCCTGACCTATCAACTGGGATCTAAGACCCAAATACCTTGTCCTGTTAGTTCGATGAATGTGATTGAGAAAAACAGCCTTCCACCATTTTGCCTCAAGCCAAGGTGATGGCACTAATTCAGTGGGGATTGACACCCCTGTTTGCAAGGCCCAGATGCAAGGGGAGATTCCTCAGTATGGCCCTCCGGGTTGGCTGTTCATTCCTAGTCCTGTCCAGTCTCAAGTTCTTCAGCAGTGACATGCATCGAGATGAATATCTCACCAGGGATTGCCAGGACCCTCGAGTTCATTAAGAGACGATATTGGTGGCCTGGATTAGTGAGGGAGGTCCGTCAATACATGTTGGCATGTAAGGTGTGCGCCCAACCTCTAGGTCTCCTTCACCTTCTGCCCATCCAGAAAGACCATGGGCTCACCTCCATGGAATTTGTCCAGGGTCAACCTCCTTCCAAGGAGAAGACCATTCTCATGGTAATTATGGATCTTTTTTTTTTGGAGGGCTGCAAATTCATCACCTTGGACTGACTTCCATCTGCAGCTGAGATGGTCCTGCAGCTTCTTTTCGAGATCCATGGTTTTCCAGTCGACATTATGTCTGATCACAGTCTGCAATTTGCATCTGGAGTAAACTCAATCTCATGAGTTAAAACAATTTCGTCTGCTTTCTTAGCAGATCCGCAGGGTGGCAACATCTTCTTCATCTAGGTATGCCCTTCCATCATCAGGAACACAACTTTTAAATTCATCAAACAAAACAAGCTCTTTCGAGCTGTAAAAATCATCAGGGTCTGACACTAAACCTCTTAGCTGCCACATCTCCCTCTCAAACTGTCTCTGTCATTCTGCCTCTTCTCTCCGTTTGTCTGCCTCTCCAGCCTCGAGCTGTTTCAGTTGCAACTCATGCTCCATTCTTAACTTTTCCAACTGAAGCTGAAGCTCAGCCTCAGTAGGTACTTTACCTTCAGCAAACATTTTCAACACATTCTCAGTAAATTGCTTCGTTGAAATATAATATTCAAATATTTTTCTTTGAATTTCTACCTTAGTCATACCCTTCTTTACCATCTTAAGTTCCACTTCCTCAACAATCTTCCGCAACTCATCCTTTTTAGCTCTCTTCAAAACCACAGGGTTTAGCGATGCCAGAGATTTCCTAACCTCCATTTCTGCTGTTTTTCCACACAACCAAGTCAAAAGGGATTTTCCCCCAATCAATTCAAACAAGCTTCCCACATAATTTGTTCATATTACAGACGCAGGCCCCAATTTTGATAGGGACCCGGGACGGGTTAAAGAACCAGAAGAAATGGAAAACACTTTGGAGTCCAGTATTGCTATTAACTAATGGAATTTATTAATAATTACGCAATACAGTAATATAAATGCAGATAAATCAAACAGGTTAACAATGATTATATATAAGTAAGTGTGGAAATATACGAAAACCAAGCTTCTAAATAGGTAGTCTTATGATGATGAGTAAAGTTCAGTTCAGTTCGTGGTATTGAGCTGAGTAGTGATGGAGAGAGAGAGAGAGAGAGAGAGAGGGAGAGATTTGAGTCTTCAGGTGAGCTGACACCGTTGATCTTCCCGTTGTCCTATGAAATCCTTTAGAAGTCACCGACTGTGATCACAACAAAGGCGACCGTTCTTCTGTGGTGGAATTATCAACCCAGGCGAAGGATAGACACACAAACAACTCCCCACTGGTCACTCCCTTTTCACACTGTGAGAGCCACCGATCGATACACCTGATTGATCCTCCAAAACTCACTTTTCTCTGTGGGCACAACAAAGCTCATTCAGTGTCTAAAACCACGTGTCTTCAGGTCTATCATCTGACCTTCTATTTATCTCACCGTGCTGAATACTAACTATCCATCAAACAGCTCCTCCCTTCTCTCTCTATAAGAACTTGGAAACAGCTAGTGTCTTTGTAGAAAGTGTAAACATGCTGTGAGCAGTCTTCGCCTCTCTCTCTTTCTTTCTCTCTCTTTTTAACAAGGTGTCTGTGTTGTGCACCTCTCTCTCTCTCTTTTCGAAAGCACAGTTCATAGAGGTAATTCAGAACCCTGGAACAGTAGGCATTCCTTATCTTAGTATAACACTACTCTAGTGTGTTGGGACTGCTGGTGCTACAGATTATATGCTGATGGTAATTGGTCTAGGATTTCTTCAGACAAACTTGGTTGAAGTCCCATCTATGATCTGAAATGATTCAGGATGGACTGTTTCTTGTTTGGAGATGGCATCATGCAATATCTCAAGCACTTGATTTCAGTTGACCACCAGTGGTTTGTCAGCAGTTCGGTGTATCCTGTGAATCAAGAAGCCTTCAGGTCTGATGACTGAACCTGGGGTGCTGAGAGTAAGCCATGTCTCGGTTAAACATAGAGCACAGCAAACTCACATTTCCCTCCAATGCAGCAATCTTGCCCTCAGGTTCTCAATTTTGTTCCTCAGCGACTGCACGTTTGCCAATAACGTTCTGGGTAGAGGAGTCTCATCTGCCTGGCTTGCAGTCCCCCTCCCATCTTGCTTCCAGCCATACATATGTACCTTTGCTCACTTACAGGCACTGGACCTGCTTGCTTGAGACTTAAATCCGCCTAGTCCTTCAGCAGATCGTGAAGTTTGTAGTTCATTAAGTCGATTTAAAAGTAAAGGGAAATGACATGCTGCAGATTACAGTGAGAATATTTCAAAAGAAGTTTATTTAGACGTATTGTACATAGTCCACAGAACATTGTCGTGGTTCACTGGCACCATCTTGCCAAGTGTTTCTATAAATGATGAACAAAGAGCTTATTGTTGTCTTGTTATCTGATAGGAGGTGGCCTTGTGACTGCTCCTTTATCATACGCTAGATAATCTTCATAAATTGCAACTAATCACTTACAATCACCCAATTTCCCACACCAGAGAGTAGTGGTGGATAACTGTGTGTCAGATTGGAGGACGGTGTGTCACGGTGTGCCTCAGGGATCTGTACTGGGTCCAATGTTGTTTCTAATATATATTAATGATCTGGGTGACGGGGTGGTAAATTGGATTAGTAAGTATGCAGATGATACTAAGATAGGTGGTGTTGTGGATAATGAAGTAGGTTTTCAAAACTTGCAGAGAGATTTAGGCCAGTTAGAAGAGTGGGCTGAAAGATGGTAGATGGAGTTTAATGCTGAAAAATGTGAGGTGCTACATTTTGGTAGAACTAATCAAAATAGGACATACATGGTAAATATTAGGGCATTAAAGAATGCTGTAGAACAGAGGGATCTAGGAATAATGTTGCATAGTTCTCTGAAGAGGGAATCTCATGTGGATAGGGTGGTGAAGAAAGCTTTTGGTTTGGTGGCCTTTATTAATCAGAGCATTGAGTATAGGAGTTGGAATGTAATGTTGAATTTGTATAAGGCATTGGTAAGGCCAAATCTGGAGTATTGTGTACAGTTCTAGTCACCGAATTATAGGAAAGATGTCAATAAAATTGAGAGAGTACAGAGGAGATTTACTAAAATGTTGCCTGGGTTTCATCTCCTAAGTTACAGAGAAAGGTTGAACAAGTTAGGTCTTTATTCTTTGGAGCGTAGAAGGTTGAGGGGGGACTTGATATAGGTGTTTAAAATTATGAGGGGGGATTGATAGTGTTGACATGGTTAGACTTTTTACATTGAGAGTGGGGAAGATTCAAACAAGAGGACATGGGTTGAGAATTAGAGGACAAAAGTTTAGGGGCAACATGAGGGAGAACTTCTTTACTCAGAGAGTGGTAGCTGTGTGGAATGAGCTTCCAGCAGAAGTGGTTGAGGCAGGTTCTATGTTGTCATTTAAAGTTAAATTGGATAGATATATGGGCAGGAAAGGAATGGAGGGTTATGAACTGAGTGCAGGTCGGTGGGACTGGGATAGTGCAAGAGTTCGACAAGGACTAGAAGGGCCAAGATGGCCTGTTTCCATGCTGTAATTGTTATATAGTTATATGGTTATATGTAAAGTCACCAATATAACATACTGTAGCTAATTCTGCATCAAAACCCCAGGTGGATTTCCTGAGTCAGTGCTTCCCACTTGTGGGCAGGAGTTATTTGCTTCTTCTCTACTTAGGGTGCATCTACAAACATTACCTTCACCATCAGTTTCATATTTGTACCCTGTTGGAAATCCTTTGGTTTTGTATTCAGTAGAGTCCAGGAGAATTCTTAAAACATCATCCTGGACAATTTTTATTTGTTGCTTAGTTACTAACGAAACCCTGGCTTCCCTGACCATAGTAAGGTCCAGCCCAAAAGTTTCTTTTGCTTGTTCATTGGCCAGCTTATTATCTTAGTAAGTGACCTGCAGTATGTCCTGGGACGTTTAACAGCTTTACTAGTGGTCTAGTCAATAACACTTGGACAAATGTGGGAGTAGTTTACCGTTGTGTGTTCCCCATCCAGTAGCTGACCAGATGGGAAGATCTCTTTGTACTGCATTCCTAACATAGTTAGAGTCAATAAATATCAAGGCTGGTTCTGTTGTATTTGTTAGTATTAGACATAATCCTAGGGCTTTACCCTCTGCCAACTGAGCTGCACAATTCCCTAAAGGATGTGTTTGCAATTCATGTGGTTCAAACTCAGCCCCCGGAATAAAAGAAAAATCCTTTTATAATCTGGAGCAGGAATTATAATTGAGTGAATCCATCTTTCCGGATTTTCACTGCTGATTCACCACAAGTAGCATATTTGAGAATTGTGCTGTGAAGGATGTTGTGCTGTATTAGGTCAGAGATGGCTCTGCATCTTCCATGACAGATAAGCGTTGCGAGTCACAGCTGTCTGGAACCTATTCCCACTGTGAAGTGTCATCTTGTACAAGTGTTTGCCATTACCCATATCTGGTTATGGAAGCTCTCCATTCATTTGCTGGTAATTTGCTATCATTTTTTCAAAGCCACAAACTCGGTTTGTACAATAGTTGGTTTGTCTGACTACACTAAATGTGTGGAATACCATAATAAGTCATCAATCTAAGGCAGTATATTTCTGTTCTGTTGTGGTGAAATTCTGTGATGCAGAGTGTATGGGGGGGGGCTTGTGTTTCATCTTCTTCATTGGAGAAACAGGAATGTACAGAGCAAGATGTTTTGCTGGATCTCTTGTCTGCAGGTCTGTCACTTGCTGAACTGCATTCATCAGATCCTCTAGTGCCTCATTATCTTCAGAGGGTTTCAATTTTTCAGTGCACGTCTGTCGTAAAACGGCTTTGACAATTGAGCATAGTCAGATGTGAAAGCTCCAGCGTAATTCAATAGGTCTGGGGTTCATTGTAAGGCCTTTAAGGTCTTTGGATATCCTACTTGAGCAAAGTTTTGTCTAAATTCAGAAGTTAAATCCCGTCCCTGATTGGTAATTGTCATACATAGGGAATTTGATGACAGCATGGATAGAGCATTGGCTGATTGGAATAAAGGGACCCTTTTATTGTTAGCTGCCGGTGTCTAGTGAGCTTCCGCAGGGGTCAGTGTTGGGACATCTTCTTTTCCTGTTGTATCCATAACGTAAATGATGAAATTCATGGATTTGTGTCCAAGTTTGTGGACAGGTAGGGGGGAGGCAGGAAGCAGGGAGGCTGCAGAAGGAAGACAGATTTAGAGAAGGGGCAAAGAAGTGGCAGATGGAATATAGTGTAGGGAAATGTATAGTCATGCACTTTGAGAGAAGGAATAAAGGCATGGACTATTTTCTAAATGGAGAAAATTCTAAAATCGGAGCTGCAAAGGGATTTGTGAGTCCTCATGCAGGATTCTCTAAAGGTTCATTTGCAGGTTGAGTCAGTGGTGAAAAAGGCAAATGCAATGTTGGCATTCGTTTCAAGGGGACTAGAATTTAAAAGTGAGGATGTAATGCTGAGGCTTTATGAGGCATTGGTCTGACCACACTTGGAGTATTGTGAGCAGTTTTGGGCCCCTATCTAAGAAAAGATGTGCCAGCAGTGGAAGGGTCCAGAGGAAGTTCAGGAGAATGATTCTGGGAATGAGAGGGTTAACGTGTGATGGCTCTGGGCCTGTACCTTCTGGCATTTAGAAGAATGGAGGTGGGGCAGATCTGACTGAAACCTGTCAAATATTGGAAGGCCTAGATAGAGGAGATGTGAAGAGTTTACTTCCTAAAGGGGAGCAGTCTAGGACCAGAGGGCACAGCCTCAGAATAGAGGGCCATCCATTTAGAACAGAGATGAGGAAGAATTTCTTTAGCCAGAGAGAGGTGAATCAATTGAATTTGTTGCTATTAGGTATATTTAAAGGGGAGGTTGATAGGTTCTTGATTAGACAGAGCATCAAAATGTTATGGGGATAATTAATCAGCCATGATGGTGTAACAAAGCAGGCTCATTGGGCTGAATGGCCTAATTCTGCTCCTATGTCTTATAGTCTAATGGTCTTATTTACATCTGTATGACAGAGCTGAAATTTGTTTAATATTAATCACATAGCCTCTATCCATCAGTCTTTTAATGGCAGGCTCAGTCTGTGTTAATGCTCATCCAGTGTGTTGGCTATGCAGTATAAGTCTTCAACATACGCACCATGCCTGGTATTCCCTGTAGAGTCTGAATGACTCCTGCAAGATATATCTATGAACTATTCCAAAAACCTCGTGTGAGTCTGCTCCTCTGATATTGTGAGCCGTCAGGTGCTGTAAAGTCTGTGTAATGTCTGTCACTTTCACTAACTGGGTGTGACCAGAAGCTACAGACCAGATCCATGCAAAATCTATATTTTTTCAGTCAATCTATAGTGATGGTTGGTAGGGCAAATTAGGTTCTGTGTCTTTATTCAGGCAATGTAATTGAGAACCAATTGCTGTCATTCATCATGCTGAGCTACACTGAACATGGGAAGTTAAAATGAGAAAGTTCTTTTATCAAGACAGCTTGTTTATAGAGTTTCCTGGAGGGATTGCCTTCCTCTATGGTCGCGAATATACCACTATTTCTGTAAAGGATTGCATCCTAATTTACACAAAGTGCTGGTGAACGCAGCAGGCCAGGCAGCATCTCTAGGAAGCGGTACAGTCGACGTTTCAGGCCGAGACCCTTCGTCAGGACTAACTGAAAGAAGAGATAGTAAGGGATTTGAAAGTTGGAGGGGGAGGGGGAGATCCGAAATGATAGGGGAAGACAGGAGGAGGAGGGATGGAGCCAAGAGCTGGACAGGTGATAGGCAAAAGGGATACAAGGCTGGAGAAGGGAGAGGATCATGGGAAGGGAGGTCTAGAGAGAAAGAAAGGGGGAGGGGAGCCCAGAGGATGGAGAGCAGGCAAGGAGTTATAGTGAGAGGAACAGAGGGAGAAAAAAGATGGGATAAATAAATAAATAAATAAATAAGTGATGGTGTCCTCCCCTTTGTACCCCATCCCTTGTTTGTTTGTTTATTTATTTATTTATTTATTTCCCCCCCCCACCCTCTCTCTCTCTCTCTCTCTCTTTTTTCTCCTTCTGTCCCTCTCACTATAAGTCCTTGCCTGCTCTCCATCCTCTGGGCTTCCCTCCCCCTTTCTTTCTCCCTAGGCTTCCCGTCCCATGATCCTCTCCCTTCTCCAGCCTTGTATTCCTTTTGCCAATCAACTTTCCAGCTCTTAGCTCCATCCCTCCCACTCCTGTCTTCTCCTATCATTTCAGATCTCCCCCTCCCCCTCCCAGTTTCAAATCTCTTACTAGCTCTTCTTTCAGTTAGTCCTGATGAAGGGTCTCGGCCCAAAACTTCAACTGTATCTCTTCCTATAGATGCTGCCTGGCCTGCTGCATAACACCAGCATTTTGTGTGCATTGCTTGAATTTCCAGCATCTGCAGATTTTCTCGTGTTTGCATCCTAATTTAGTTGATTTTTGTATATTGGTGAGACCAGACGTAGATTGGGAGACCGCTTTGCTGAGCATCTACGCTCTGTCCTCCAGAACAAATGGGATCTCCCAGTGGCCACCCATTTTAATTCCACTTCCCATTCCAATATATCTATCCATGGCCTCCTCTACTGTCAGGATAGGCCACACTTAGGTTGGAGGAATAACACCTCATTGTCACAACCACGGATTCGACAGCGCAGCAGATACGGCAATTGCGCTAGTGAATATACACGTGTCAGCTAATTATTATTTTATTGTGATAGTATTTAACTCCATTCTCTCCATCATAGCACTTGTCAAGACTCGAACCGAGCACAGCAATGCTTTGCTGCCTGCTTGCATTCGGCCTTGCCTGATAAATTGGACTGTCGAGTCAACTGGCTCTGAAGACTAGCAGTATTTGCTTTATATTTAGTTATTCCTTTCACTGCAGTGTAGGCTTCATTTTCCATTTGAGAATTTTAGTTAACAGCCCTGTTTGGCCTAGTGTTTATTGTTTTCTCTTCCCTCTAACTCTGTTCGCATTAAAGTCTGTGAACGATCAACCTGCTTCAGTGTCTCTTGCTCCGCATTTGGGCCATATCTGGACCCAATGACACTTCTATTCCATTTGGGAGCCTCCAAACTGATGGCAGGAATATTGATTTCTGAAACTTCCAGTAATGTCTCCTCCCCCCCCACCCCCACCATTTCCCTTTCCCTTGTCCCTCTCTCATTTTATCTCCTTGTCTGCCCATTGCCTCTCTCTGGTTCTCCTTCCCCCCTTTTTCTATCTTCCATGACTTTCTATCTCTTTCACTAATCAACTTCCTAACTCTTTGCTTCATCCCTCCCCCTCCAAGTTTCTCTCTCCCCTCCCCCACCTTTCAAAGCTACTCCTCAGCTTTCTTACTCCAGTCCTGACGAAGAGTTTCGCCCTAATCGCCGACTGTGATTTTTTCCATAGATGCTGCCTGACCTGCTGAGCTCCTCCAGCATTTTGTGTCCAATGTCAACCACCTCACAGTGGTTAGGATACTGATGTAGGTTTATCATCGTATCCTGATGATGATCTGGCTGTTTCTGAATATGTATGCCCTGTTCATCCAGTGTGGTTGCATTGGCTATTGATTTGATTGTAGTACGAATCCAACCAGAAACATCCGCTGCTCCTGTAGTTTATAACGATCTCGGGTAAACTAATATAAAAACTACAGTTACTTCCATTAAAGCAACACACATCAAAGTTGCTGGTGAACACAGCAGGCCAGGCAGCATCTGGAGGAAGAGGTACAGTCGACGTTTCAGGCCAAGACCCTTCGTCAGGACTAACTGAAGGAAGAGTGAGTAAGAGATTTGAAAGTTGGAGGGGGAGGGGGAGGGGGGATCCAAAATGATAGGAGAAGACAGGAGGGGGAGGGATGGAGCCAAGAGCTGGACAGGTGATTGGCAAAGGGGATATGAGAGGATCATGGGACAGGAGGTCCGGGGAGAAAGACAAGGGAAGGGGGGGAACCAGAGGATGGGCAAGGGGTATAGTCAGAGGGACAGAGGGAGAAAAAGGAGAGAGAGAGAGAAAGAATGTGTGTATAAAAATAAATAACAGATGAGGTACGAGGGGGAGGTGGGGCATTAGCGGAAGTTAGAGAAGTCGATGTTCATGCCATCAGGTTTGAGGCTACCCAGACAGAATATAAGGTGTTGTTCCTCCAACCTGAGTGTGGCTTCATCTTTACAGTAGAGGAGGCCGTGGATAGACATGTCAGAATGGGAATGGGATGTGGAATTAAAATGTGCGGCCACTGGGAGATCCTGCTTTCTCTGGCGGACAGAGAGTAGGTGTTCAGCAAAGCGGCCTCCCACTTTCAAATCTCTTACTAACTCTTCCTTCAGTTAGTCCTGACGAAGGGTCTCAGCCTGAAACGTCGACTGTACCTCTTCCTAGAGATGCTGCCTTGCCTGCTGCGTTCACCAGCAACTTTGATGTGTGTTGCTTGAATTTCCAGCGTCTGCAGAATTCCTGTTGTTTGCGTTTTTAAAAGTTACTTCCATTGTTTATTTAATCCTGTACATCTGTGTGGAAACCTTATAAGTTGGGCACTCTACCTCGTTTCCATGTATGCCTACAATTTAAGTGTTCCTTGTCATACCCTCTGGTTTATCGCCTTAAGTACTATCAGTACACAACATTAACTGTAGCAGAGCGGCAGAATCGTACAGCGGCATTTGCTCAGTCTAATCTGCTTCCTGCTCCATGTTCTATCACCTCATCATTCCAATCTTTAACTTGAAAAATAAAATATTCATCATGTTCAATTTTGAAGAGCTATACCATTAACACATTCATAATATCAACCAGCATTTGCCTGTGCAACTACTGGAAACCAGGATGTTGACCAATTTATAGTATTAGGTGTGATGCTGCAAACACGTTGAGTTGGGCTACTGCTAAATAACAATTACTTCTAAAATAATACTTCTTGGTATAACGTGACCATGTCAGTCGTCACTGTGATGATACTGGGTTTGCTCACCACAAAGTTCAAAGTCGCGCAAAGACATTTATCCCTATCAGATCTAAATAGCCATGCTACCCTCACTCAAGGGAAGTTATACTGGAACCACCTACTCTTCAAAGATTATTTCACTTTCCTGTGTATTCTGCATGGCAGGTTTAGCTTCCAATACTCACTATTTGCATGGTGGGTCAAACGGTCCTTCCAACCACACATCCCACTTTATCACATCTCAACAGATGGAAACCCAGAATATTGAGCTGCCAGTCCTACCCCTCCTGCAACCAAGTCTCACTGATGGCAACAATGCCATAATTCCACGTGCTGATCCATGCCCTGAGCTTATTTCCCTCTCCTACAGTACTCCTTACATTGAAAAATACACAGCTCAGAACATTAATCCCACCATTCTCGACCTTTAGATTTCTTACTTTGTACGTAGGTTTAACAACATCTTTCTCCACAACCACTCCACTATCTATTCAGGTGTGCTGCTTCCCATCCCCCACAAATCTAGTTTAAAACGTTCCCCCCCCACCCCCCCGTGCAGCACTAGCAAACCTTCCTGCTAGCTTATTAGTCCCCCTCCAGTTCAGGTCTAAACCATTCCTTCTGTACAGGTCCCATCGTCTCTGGAGCAGAACCCAATGAAGCAAAAGTCTGAAGGCGCCCCCTCCTGCTCCATAAGACCGTAAGATATAGGAGCAGAATTAGGCCATTTAGTTCATCGAGTGTGCTCCGCCATTTCATCATGGCTGGTCCGTTTTCCCTCTCAACCCCAATCTCCTGCCTTCTTCCTGGATCCCTTCCTGCCTTGACCAATCAAGAATCTACCAACCTCTGCCTTAAATATACCCAATGACTTGACAAATTAACCTTTAAAAAATCCTGCTACAAGAACTCCCAAGTCTCTTTGTACCTCAGATTTTTGAATTTTCTCTCCATTTACCAATTAGTCTACACTGTTATTTCATCTACCAAAGTGCATGACCTTACAATTCCCGACACTGTATTCCATCAGCCATATCTTTGCCCATTTCTCTACTCTGTCTAGGTCCTTCTGTAACCTCTCTACTTCCTCAAAACTACCTGCCCCTCCACCTATCTTCATATCCTCTGCAAATCTGGCCACAAAGTCATCAATTCCACCATCCAAGTCATTGATGTATAACATAAAAAGAAACTGTGCCAACACAGACCCCTGTGGAACACCACTAGTCAATAATAGCCTGTCAGAAAAGGCTCCCTTTATTCCCACACTTTGCCTCCTGCTAATCAGCCACTGCTTTATCCACGCTAGTATCTTTTCTGTAAAACATGGGCTCTTAACATGTTAAGCATCCTCATGAGTGGCACCTTGTCAAAGGCCTTCTGAAAATCCATCTCCTCAGACACGTGTTTGCTGTATGATCTAGCTATTTCTGGCCTCACTAGCAGGTGCCACGGGTAGCAATTCTGAAGTCACAACCCTGGAGGATCTGGCCTTTAACTTAGCACCTAACTCCCTGAATTCGCTTAGCAGGACCTTGTCACCAGTCCTTCCCATATTATTGGTACCAACATGAACCGTGACCTCTGGCTGCTCACCCTCTCACTTAAGAACATTGAGGACTTGATCTGAGATGTGGTCTCCCTGACCCTGGCACCCAGGAAGCAACAAACCATCCGGGAATCCTATTCTCATCCACAGAGCCTCCTTTCTGTTCCCCTAACAAATGCCATATAACTACAGTTTGCCTCCTCGCCACCCTTTCCTTCTGAACTACAGAGACAGACTTGGTGCCAGAGACTTTAGAAAAAGAATTGGTATCCACTTTAATATTTTTGGCTAGCTTACCTTCATATTTTTTTTTAGTTTCCTTCTGTTGGTTTTTAAAAGCTTCTAAATCCTCTAACATCCCACTAATTTTTTCTAAGTTATATGCCCTCTCTTTGGCTTTCATGCTGACTTCCCTTGTCTCATCCTCCATTTAGAATATGTCATCTCTGGGATGTATCTATCCTGTACCTTCCTAATTCCCCCAAAAACTCCAGCCATTGCTGCTCTGCCGACATCCTTGCTAGTGTCCCCTTCCAATCAACTTTGGCCAGCTCCCCTCTCATGCCTCTATACTCCACAGTGAAACAGATACCTCTGACTCTATCTTCTCCCTGTCAAACAAAAGGGTGAGTTCTATCATATTATGATCACTATCTCCCAAGGGCTCCTTTAAGTTTAAGCTCCCTAATCAAATTTGGTTTATTACACAACACCCAATCCAGAATTGCCTTTCCCCTGTGCACTCAGCCACAAGGTGCTCTAAAAAGCTATTTCACAAGCACCCAACAAATTTCATCTCTTGGGATCCAGCACCAACCTGTTTTTCCCAATCTACCTGCATATTGAAATTCTCCATGACTATTGTAACATTGTCCTTATTTTCTATTTTCTGTTGAAATATATATCCCACATCCTGGCTACTCTTCAGAACCGCTACAGAGTTTTCTTAGTCCTCACCAAGCACAGACAATAGTTGAACGGCTACCATTTCAATGAAGACACTCGATACTGCAGATCTGGAATCTGGAGCAACAAAATGTTGGAGGAACTCGGCAGATTAGGCAGCATTTGAGGAGGAAAATGGGCAGTCAGTGTTTATGGTCTACCAGTCCAGATGAAGAATCTTTGCCCAAAATGTCCTGAACCACTGAGTTCCTCCAGCAGTTTGTTCCTCATTACCACTATTTCAACAGGTCTGCTAACACAGCTGTACAGCACGTGTTGTGTTGGCTGTCCCTGCTCGACATGTACTCATAAGGTAAAAGGACACCACAGTACAAAGGCTCTAACCTTTCCCCAGGTTGCCCACTTGGATACCACAAAGTCAGACTTCAATTTCCAGAATCTTTGTGTCACTTCATGGGTGAGAGCTGAAAGCTTCGTAGCAGCTCCCCTATTTATGAAGCAGCACTCGATGTCTTTGACCTTGTCCAGATGGTCCATCAAGGTTAAAGCTTTAAGAATTCAGCTCAGAAACACTCTGTGAAGCTCAAAAGATGTAACAAGAACTTGCTACAACATCCCAGGTGCCACTTGTTAGCACTTGTCAAGCTAATACTCCTAAAGGGATGGATTTGATGGTTCACTCACTGAGAGTCAGGAACACTATTTTTGTTCAGTAGTTTGAACTGCTCACTGGTATAAGTTGTTCTATAAACTCATGTGGACTCTCCTGTATACTGCATAATGAAGGGAGACAATCGTCTTCCAACCTCTGATTAGCTTTCTTTTCACTCTGAGTGAGCAAAGTACCGTGCTTATAAAACGTATTCACCTTCCTTGGAAGTTTTCATTTTTTATTGTTTTGCAACATTGAATCACAGTGGATTTAATTTGGCAGAAAAAGACTGTTTCATGCGGCAACGAATTCCACAGATTCACCACCCTCTAGCTAAAGAAATTCCTCCTCATCTCTGACCTAAATGGATGTCCTTCGATACTGAGGCTATCCTCTGGTCTTAGGCTCCCCCCCTATAGGACACATCCTCTCCACATCCTGTCCAGATGAAGGGTTTTGGCCTGACATGTCATCTGTTTATACCTCTCCATAGATGCTGCAGGACCTGCTGAGCTTTTTATCATCATATATGTGACAAAATAAAATCATTTAACCAATGTAATCTGATGTAGAGGAGACCATGTTGTAGACACCGACTGCAGCATGCTAGAATCACTGCTTCGCCTCAAAGGAATGGTTAGGTTCCTGGCAGGCGGGACAGGGTAAATGATGGTGCAGGCATTGCACCTTATGTGGTTGCGTTGGAAGTTCCTGGACCTGTAAGACACAGCAAAGCCCTCTAGGTGAAGATCTAAAAGCTTTGGGAGGACACACTGTGGCTCTTGGCACAAGATCTCAGACCCCAAGGTCTTCCATCAGCACCCTGAGGTGCTCAGTGACCTCACACTTGTGACAAAGGCCAGTTAGATAAGATCAGCTCTGCTTGTCAAGTGTACATTGAAACATATAGTGAAATGCATCATTTGTGTTTTTGAACAACACGGTCTGAGGATTGTGCTGGGGGCAGCCCGTAAGTGTCACCACGTTTCCAGCGCCAACATAGTATGCCCATAATTCACAAACCCTAACCCGTACGTCTCTGGAATGTGGGAGGAGCACTTGGAGGAAACCCACACGGTCATGGGGGCAACGTACAAACTCCTGACAGACAGTGGAGGGAATTGAACCCAGATCACTGGCACTGTAAAGCATTATGCTAACCACTACACTACCGTGCCCCCAGTGGATGCATATGCAGCAGAAGATTCAAATGCTGCTCACTGCACTCCATCTCCCACTGGCCTCCATCAATCAACACATTTTCATATTTCCTTAGTCCATAGAAGGAGGCCTTTTGCCCCATTGCAAACGTGCTGGCTTTCAGTCCCCTTCCCCAGTTTATTTCCCTACGCCGTATTCTCTTTCCCATGCTCTATGAACTCTTGCCTGCCCCAACTCTCTTCCCATGCGCCAACGCACCAGGGACAATTTGCTGTGACCAATTAACCTAACGACATGTAAATCATTGGGGTATGAGAGGAAGCTAGAGCAGCCCACATGGTCACGGGGAAGGCGTGCCAACACCACACAGACAGTATGTGCTCAGGACTGAACGTGGGCTGCTAGAGCTGTGAATCTTGGAGCTGAATGTCTGTGCTCCAGCACGCCTTCACGCCCCAGTGCGTGGTTCACACACGACATATTCTAGGATGTGGACACCCTGTTTCCACTCAACCACCACTGCCACATCAATGAAATACAGTCTCTGACAACGAAACACCTTCCCTCTTCATGCTGGATGAGATGACACACCATCACAGGAAGCAGCAGTGAAGTGGCTGCTCCTGAGTGAGCCGGACCTCGTCGCTGAGGGAGCAGAACTGGAATTGGAATGGCCATTGCAGCAAGCAGACTGCCGTGTTTGCACCATCTAATGCTTGGGGCTAGCATCCAGTGTAACGGGCGCAGTGTCAGGGTGTTTTGGTTAGACTGGTACCAGCATTGCATGTGGTTATCCCAGAGCTCAGAGCCCTCCATGACTGAACTTGTCTATTTCATCGCTATGCCAGCATGCCCAACTCTCGTGCTGGGTCTGACGACCAGCGTTCCGCTCTATTGCAACAAAGGTTTTCTTCTTCTCTCTACCTGCTGGTGTCAAGAACTGAACCCTCACGTTGGAAAGATTGGGCATCGAACGATGCTTCACTATGAACCTGGTGCTGTGCTCTGTTTATTACCACAAGGCTCTTCCAGATCAGACTGCACTTGGTAGTTTCCTGCTCTGTCGGACAATATGAGGCTTAGTAAGGCTTTGGTCAGACCACATTACGAGTATTGTGAGCAGCTTTGGGCCCTTTATCTAAGAAAGGATGAGCTGGCATTGGGGAGGGTCCAGAGGAGCTTCACAAGATTGATTAAGGAAATGGAAGGCATTTTATGGCTCTGGGCCTGTACTCGCTAGGATGTAGTGGTATCTCATCAAAACTCATCGAATATTGAAAGGCCTGGACAGAATGGGTGTGGAGAGGATGTTTTAATAGTGAGGGAGTCTATGACCAGAGGGCACAACCTCAGAACAGAAGGATCACCAGTAAGAACGGAGATGAGGAGGAATTTCTTTAGCCAGGGGATGGTGAATCACTGCCACAGATGGCTGTGGAAGCCAAGTTATTGGGTATATTTAAAGTGGAGGATGATTGGCTCTTAATTAGTAAAGGCGGCAAAGGACACAGGAATAAAGCAGGAGAATGTGGTTGAGAGGAATAATACATCAGCCATAATGGATTGGCCTAGTTCTGCTCCTACCTCTTATGGTCTTATAATATGGGTTTGACCAGTGGCACATTACCCCAGGTTCGTAACTTGTTAAGCAGCCTCATCTGTAGCACCTTGTCAAAAGCCTTCTTGAAAATCTAAGTACACAACATCCACCGATTCTCCTTTATCTATCCTGCTTGTTATTTCTTCAAAGAATTCCAACAGTTTTGTCAGGCAAGATTTTACCTGAAAGAAACCATGCTGACTTTTGCCTATTTATCATGTGCCTCCAAGTACTCTGAAACCTTAACAATCAACTCCAATACCTTCCCTACTACTGAGGTTGAACTAATTGGCCTGTAACTTCCTTTCATCTACCCCTCTCCCTTTTTGAAGAGGGGAATGACATTTGCAATTTTCTAGTTCTCCAGAACCATGCCAAAATCCATTGATTCTTGAATGATCATTATTGATGCCTCCACAATTTCTTCAGCCACCTCCTTCAGAACTCTGGGGTCCAGGTGACTTATCTACTTTCAGTCCTTTCAGGTTTTCAAACAACTTCTCCCTAGGAATGGCAATTTCACTCACTTCTGCTCCCTGACACTTCTGAACCTCCAGCGTACTGCTAGTGTCTTCCACAGTGAAGACTGATGCAAAATACTTATTCAGTTGTCCGCCATTTCCTTGAACCCCATTACTACCTCTCCAGCATCATTTTCCAGTGGTCTAATATCTATGCTCACCTCTCTTTTACTCTTTATGTCTTTTGGTTTCCTTCAAATTCCATCTGTAATGCCCTGGTTCACATCTTTACTCTTATGCTGTAGATATTTCATTTAGCAGTTCTGTAAGAGCTGCTGTTCTGCTTTCAGCCTGTTTGGGTTATTGCTGAAGATAAGGGGTGATATGGAATGTGTGCTATCCAATTAGCCGGAGGTTTTCTTGATGAGGGACAATAAGGTTGGGCTTGAGGCTTTCTTTTGTTCAAGAGTAGATGAAAAGAGAAGACTCTGGGGAGAACCGGTTGTAGGATACAGTCCAGTGGGGGGCCCGTTCATTCGAGATGGGTTGTGAGCGACGTTCGGAAGGTGGTGCGTGCGTTCACGTTGACCAAAGGCCCAGCATGTGAGTGACACAGAAGTTCAAGATGAGCTCCAACTTGTGCATATTTGACCGTTTAATTAGAATGGGCCTTTTCTTTTTGTTATTCTTTACTAACCCTTTAGTTAGGATTTATAAATATAATGCCTTCAATCGTATGCAGTGTGCTATCTGTTAATTTGTGGCATTAATTTGTAGCAGAGTAGCATATGACACAACATCCACACCAACCGGGGTTTAGGGGGGGGGAAATCAAGCGCACCTCGATCTCACAAGTTTAGCGGGGCTGGAGGTTGTCTTCTCTAGACTTACACAGCCAAGGAAACCGGGGTGTTTCACATCTTTTCCTCCTTTCCTCCTTTTTTAGTTGCCTTGTTGGTTTTTAAAAGCTTCCCAATCCTCTAACTTCCCATTAATTTTGGTCTATTATATGCCTTCTCTGTGGCTTTTTTGTTGAATTGGACTTCTCTTGTCAGCCATTGTTGCATCATCCTGCCTTTAGAATCTGTTTCTTCTTTGGAATGTATCTATCCTGCACCATATTATTTCCATTTCTTGATGATTGGCTTTAGTGTACTCCAAGGGATATTTAGTGACTTGGAAATATTTTTGTATCCATCTCCTAACTTGCACTTTTCAGTAATATTTTTGCAGAGTTACTTGGAGTGTTTTTTTATCTTCATGGTTTTTTCCAGGATACATTACTGAGCCACTGAAGTTGGACCTTCCAGATACAGGTGTATTTTTACTGTATTCAATTGAAACACCTTGACTACACACAGCGATCTCCATATAACTAACTATGTGATTTCTAACGCCAATTGGCTGCACCAGTGATGATTTGGTGTGTCATATTAAAGGGGGTGAATACTAATACAATCAATTATTTTGTGTCTTATATTTGTAATTAATGTAGA
Source organism: Mobula birostris (assembly GCF_030028105.1). Taxonomy (NCBI): domain Eukaryota; kingdom Metazoa; phylum Chordata; class Chondrichthyes; order Myliobatiformes; family Myliobatidae; genus Mobula; species Mobula birostris. The sequence goes on from NC_092377.1 coordinate 106,458,979, forward strand.
TCACTTTGTAGAGATATGTTTTCACTTTTACACGAAAGAGTCTTTTTTCTGTTGGTCAGTGTAAAAAAAAAGTGAAATTAAATCTGCTGTGATTCAAATTAAAACAATAAAATACAAAAACTTCCAAGGGGGGATGGTGAAGACTTTTTATCGGCACTGTCACGACCATCACTATAGGTTGAAGATATTGCCAGGGCAGATCTGTGCCAGGCACCCCACACTGAGGGAGGGACATGTTTCATGACAGAATTTATACGTATGGCTCACAAGGCTGCTTTGCAGCATGTTTGCCCTGCACCCTGCGATGTGGCGATACCTTGGAATGGAGATCAGTGTGCCCTCAGAAATCAAGGCAGCAAATGGAGAACACCAACCTCTGGCAGTAAACACTGGGATAGAAGCAGCTCTCAAACACGTTAAAATAACAACCAGCCTAAAGGCAGCTCTGAGCAGCGTACTGTAAAATGACAAGGCTTCTGGTTTGAATGTGATGCAGATCGTGTACAAGGAAGGAAGGAGGAGATGAAACACGTACTAGTCTTTCAGCCCTGGTTTTGGCTGGTGGGTGATGCAGCTGCAAAAGTTTTCAGAGACTCTGCTTGTTCCTGACATCTGCCAAGAATCAAGAAATAACCAAAATCAGATTCTGTGTAAACCACAGTCTGGTTGCCAACAGGCAGCTGATCTGTTGTGCCTTTCCAGTTTCTATAGGTGATGTGGCAGGACGCATTCCACTGTACTCAATCCACTGACACCAAGGGCCATCAGCAGGGAGGCAGGGTTCCAATATTTAAATTTCTGTGTGATTTTACAGCATTTGGAAGTTGGAGTGGGCATTTCCAGGCAAGAGCCACCATTCACCTCAAATCCAATTCTTGTCTTGGGGTGCAGAAAACGCCGGCACTCACTGGGCAATGCTTTTTTTTAATGGAAAAGTGGACCAGGTCTCCTACTCCCAGAGCACCATGACCTTACCAGCACAACACGAGAAGGCAGCTCTTCACCATCTTCTCAAGGGCAGCTGGGGATGGGCAATAAACGCTGGCTCAGCTGGAGACGCCCACATCCTGTAAATGAATGAATAAACAAAACTAGACAGGGGACCAATGACAGTATCACAGTGCTTAGTACAACACTTTACAGCACCAGCTTGTGGTTCGATTCCCACTGCTGTCTGTAAGCAGTTTGTATGTTCTCTTCGTGACCGCATGAGTTTCCTCCGGGTGCTCCATTCCCTTCCCACATTCCAAATCCATGCACGTGAGTAAAAGTTAGCGAGTTGTGAGCATGTTATGTTTGCACTGGAAGCTTGGCGACACTTGCAGATGTCCCTAACACATCCTCGGACTGTGCTGGTCATTGACACAAACAACACGTTTCACTGTCTGTTTTGATGTTTTGATGGACAGGTGACAAGAGAAGCTAATCTTCTAATCATTAAAAAGTGGGTTAGGTAACTTGCAAATATCCTGCAGCCCATACACCACCTCACCCTGACCTCCAGCTACCCCTCCCAGTGCCAAGACCTAACCTGCTGTACCATACCTGACACCATTGAATCCACTGGCAGTTTGCTCCCTCCCTTATCAGCAATATCATGATTGCCACTCCCAATATTTATTCTTCAGAATTCTCCATCCACAACACACAAACTTTCCAGAAACCCTCCCCATCCCAATCTCCTTTTGCCCAAATCATTGTAGCCTTTCTTTGCACCAGGCTTAGTAGTTCCTCCCTTGCACCTTTGAACACATAGAAACACAGAAATGTAGAAAACCTACAGCACAATACAAGCCCTTCAGCCCACAATGCTGTGCTGACCATTTACTTAATTTAGAAATTACCAAGGGTTATCCATAGCCCTCTATTCTTCTGACTCTATGTACCTGTCCAGGAGCCTCTTAAAAGACCCTATAGTATCTGCCTCTACCACAGTTGCCGGCAGCACATTCCACACACTCATCACTCTCTGCATAAAAAACTTACCCCTGTCATCTCCTGCTTCCAAGCACCTTAAACTTGTGCCCTCTTGTGCTAGCCATTTCAGCCCTGGGAAAAAGCCTCTGACTATCCACACGATCAATGTCTGTCATCATCTCATCTTCCGCTGCTCCAATGGACAAAAGGCCGAGTTCACTCAACCTATTCTCATAAGACATGCTCCCCAATCCAGGCAACATCTTTGCAAATCTCCTCTGCACCCTTTCTATGGGTTCCACATCCTTCCTGTAGTGAGGCGACCAGAAATGAGTACAGTACTCCAAGTGGGGTCTGATCAGGGTCCTATATAGCTATAACATTACCTCTCGGCTCCTAAACTCAATCCCACGGTTGATGAAGACCAATGCACCGTATGCCTTCTTAACCACAGAGTCAACTTGCGCAGCAGCTTTGGGTGTCCTATGGACTCAGACCCCAAGATCCCTCTGATCCTCCACACTGCCAAGAGTCTTAACATTAATACTATATTCTGCCATCATATTTGACCTACCAAAATGAACCACCTCACACTTATCTGGGTTGAACTCCATCTGCCACTTCTCAGCCCAGTTTTACATCCTATCAATAACCCGCTGTAACCTCTGACAGCCCTCCACACTATCCACAACACCTCCAACCTTTGTGTCATCAGCAAACTTACTAACCCATCCCTCCACTTCTTCATCCAGGTCATTTATAAAAATCATGATAGAGAAGGGGTCCCAGAACAGATCCTTGAGTCACACCACCGGTCACCGACCTCCGTGCAGAATATGACCCGTCTACAAACATTCTTTGCCTTCTGTGGGCAAGCCATTTCTGGATCCACAAAGCAATGTCCCCTTGAATCCCATGCCTCCTTACTTTCTCAATAAGCCTTGCATGGGGTACCTTATCAAATGCCTTGCTGAAATCCATATACACAACATCTACTGCTCTACCTTCATCAATGTGTTTAGTCACATCCTCAAAAAATTTAATCAGGCTCGTAATGCACAACCTGCCTTTCACAAAGCCATGCTGACTATTCCTAATCATATTATACCACTCCAAATGTTCATAAATCCTGCCTCTCAGGATCTTTTCCATTAACTTACCAATCACTGAAGTAAGATTCACTGGTCTATAATTTCCTGGGCTATCTCTACTCCCTTTCTTGAATAAGGGAACAACATCTGCAACCCTCCAATACTCCAGAACCTCTCCAGTCCTCATTGATGATGCAAAGATTATTGCCAGAGTCTCAGCAATCTCCTCCCTCACGTCCCACAGTAGTCTGGGGTACATCTCATCCGGTCCCGGAGACTTATCCAACTTGATGATTTCCAAAAGGTCCAGCACATACCCTTTCTGAATCTCTATATGCTCAAGCTTTTCAATCCGCTACAATTCATCCCTACAATCTCCAAGATCCTTCTCCATAGTGAATACTGAAGCAAAGTATTCATTAAGTATCTCTGCTATCTTCTTCGGTTCCATACACACTTTTCCACTGTCACACTTGATTGGTTCTATTCTTTCACGTCTTATCCTCTTGCTCTTCACATACTTGTAGAATGCCTTGGGGTTTTCTTTAATCCTGCCCGCCAAGGCTTTCTCATGGCCCCTTCTGGCTCTCCTAATTTCATTCTTAAGCTCCTTCCTGTGAGCATTGTTATCTTCTAGATCTGTATCATCGTCTAGTTTTTTGAACCTTTTGTAAGCTTTTGTTTTCTTCTTGACTAGATTTTCAACAGTCTTTGTACACCACAGTTCCTGTACCCTACCATCCTTTCCCTGTCTCATTGGAACATATCTACGCAGAACTCCACGCAAATATCCCCTGAACGTTTGCCACATTTCTACCATACATTTCCCTGAGAACATCTGTTCCCAATCTATGCTTCCAAGTTCCTGCCTGATAGCTTCATATTCCCCCTTACTCCAATCAATATTTGGGAAATTAAAATCTCCCACCACGACCCTGTTATTATTACACCTTTCCAGAATCTGTCTCCCTGTCTGCTGCTTGATGTCCCTGTTACTATTGGGTGGTCTATAAAAAACACCCAGTAGAGTTATTGACCTCTTCCTGTTTTGAACTTCCACCCACGGAGACTCCGTAGACAATCCCTCCGTGACCTCCTTCTTTTCTGCAGCCGTGACACTATCTCTGATCAACAGTGCCACACCCCCAACTCTTTTGCCTCCCTCCCTGTCCTTTCTGAAACATCTAAAGCCTGGCACTTGAAGTAGCCATTCCTGCCCCTGAGCCATCCAAGTCTCTGTAATGGCCACAACATCATAGCTCCAAGTGCTGATGCACACTCTAAGCTCACCCGCTTTGTTCATGATATTCCTTGCTTTAAAATAGACACATCTCAAACCATCCTTCTGAGCTCATCCCTTCACTGTCACCTGCCTATCCTCCCTCTCACACTGTGTACAAGCTTTCTCTATTTGTGAGCCAACCACCTCTTCCTCCGTCTCTTCAGTTCAGTTCCCAACCCCCCCCCCCCCCGCAGTAATTCTAGTTTAAACTCTCCCCAATAATCTTAGCAAACCTCCCTGCCAGGATATTGGTCCCCCTCAGATTCTAGTGCAACCTGTCCTTTTTGTACAGGTCACGCCTGCTCCAAAAGAGGTCCCAATGATCCAGAAATCTGAATCACTGCCCCCTGCTCCAGTCTCTCAGCCACACATTTATCCTTCACCTCATTCTGTTCCGAGACTTACTGTCACGTGGCACAGGCTGTAATCCCAAGATTACTACGTTGTGGTCCTGCTTCTCAACTTCATTCCTACCTCCCTGTAGTCTGCTTTCAGGACCTGCTCCCTTTTTCTACCTATGTCATTGGTACCAATATGTACCACAACCTCTGACTGTTTTCCTTCCCACTTCAGGATATCGTCGACGTGATCAGAAAAATCCCAGACCCTGGCACCTGGGAGACAAACTACCATCCGTGTTTCTTTCCTACGTCCATAGAATCGCCTGTCTGACCCCATAACTATAGAGTCCCCTATCACTGCTGCCATCCTCTTCCTTTCCCTACCCTTCCGAGCCACAGGACCAGAATCTGTGCAAGAGGCGCGGCCACTGTTGCTTCCCCCAGGTAGGCATGGGGTGTCCTAGTACTACCACGAGGAGACCGTCCCATGACATGGTTTGGGCCACATTGCATTGTCATGAGGGCTAATGGAAGTCCAACGTCCTCAGACAGTTTAGCCAGCTTGCTTTTCAGAGTCCCATGCTACCTTTTGACTGCCCCGGTAGATTGAGAGTGGTAAGGACAGATGAACCGGTGCTTACACCGTAGGGCTTTCATTAGTTCCTGTATTGCCTTTCCTGTGAAGTGTGGGACGTCATCGCTCGGGATCTTTTCGATGATTCCAAGTCTAGGAATAAATTCTCGTAATGAGTTTAGTGACTATTACAGCATAATTTCTATGAGCCTGATTGATGTTTCCACCCATTGAGAAAACAAGCATACAATGAGAAGAGCCTAATTATACCCATACATTTGGGTCATTGCGTAAAGTCCATTTTCAGATGCATGAATGGTCCCCAGGGGGACGGTCCAACAATGGCAGAGTTTTCCCAAGGTTATGTTTTCGACAAATCATACGGCAACACCTCATGAAGGACTCCAACCCGGCCCACGGCAATCTTTTTGTTCACGGTACATCTTTCTAACTTAAAATCTGTCCCGCTGAAGGGTCTCGGCCCAAAACATTGACCATACTTTTTTCCCTTAATGCTGCCTGGCCTGCTGAGTTCCTCCAGCATTTTGTGTGTGTTGCTTAAAAACAGTCCTGCCTGAATTCTATCAGCATGTTAACTTTGCTACTGGAGGTGAGAACACATTAGACCTGGTTTATACAACATCCCTGATGCATATCAAAATGCTCCTCAGCCCCAGGTCGGATTCCCTGACCACCTCTTTGTTCTGCTAATTCCTGCGTCCTGACCACTGGCTAATTGTGTCAAACTGGTTCAGAAGGAGCAACCTCAGCGTTACAGGACTGTTCTGAACACATTGACTGGTTATGGATCTCATTTAATCCCACCTTCCTGCAACTTTGCTACTCCTTTCCAGTTCGCTTATCTCGCAAGCCGGTCCACTGATAGTCTCTGCAGTCCACTCCGTCCCATCCCATCTGCAAATTTGTGCCTCATATGCCAGGATGATGTTTACCGACTTCAGCTCAGTGTGGTTTGTGTGGGGGAGGCAGCATCCATCATTTAGAACCCCATTGCACAGGAGATGCTCTCTTCTCATTCCGAGCATCAGACAGCCTGAAGCCATACTCAGTGTTTTAGGAATAGCTTCATCTCCTCCACCGTCAGATTTCTGACTGGTCACTACCTCACTACTTACTTAATTTAATTTTTTGATGAACTATGTGTTTCTTATAGTAATTTAGTTTTTTTATGCAATGAGCAAAATAACGAATTTCACAACGTATGTCCATGATATTAAACCCAATTCTCGTTCTGATTCTGAGTTCTGCTTGATACTCGAGACAGAGGCACAGTGTACCTGGGTCTTATGTTCTATGAGTCCATCGCATGCACCTTGTTGCATATGGGGAATTAAATGAATCCGGGATATTACAGTGCAATGCATTACTTAGAGGAGGCAGGCAATGTTATCACGAGGTACAAATCCAAAGGGCATTGTTAGTAAAGTCAACTAGCTATAGAGAGGAGAAGAACTGAAAGCCTTAGCTCCCATCACTTCTTCAAACATTGCAGGTGAAGAAATGACGTGGCCTCATTGGAATGGCTCACTGTGATGCCGAAGCTAGCCACAGAAGGACATGTGCAATCGCGTATAAAGCATCTTATAGCATTCCCTGCCTTCGTTCTCCACCAGTCTGTAGTGAGAATTGCAGTCTCAGTTCTCAGTGCACGTCTGATTGCCTCCCCACAGAGTTAGAGAGTTAATGGGCCAGCTGAAGAGTGCTGTTCAGACAAAATCCCACCCGTCCAATGTTGAACAGGACTGTACTATATTTAACATACATTGGCAGCTAGATTTGGCTTTGTGACATTCTTAGTAAGGGAGCTGGGCTGCTGCATTTTTTGCAGCTTGGTGTGTGATGTGTGCATATTAGAGTCATACAGTCAGAGAAAATTACAGCACAGAATCAGTCCATTCAGTCCATCTAATGCATGCCAAGCCATTTGAACAGCCTAGTCCCACTGACCTGCACCCAGTCCATAGCTATCCGTGCCCCTACTATCCAGGTACCTATCCATATCCCTTCTATGCATCTACCTATCCAAACTTATCTTAAACGTTGAAATGGAGCTTGCATGCAACACTTGTGCTGGTAGCTCATTCCACGCTCTCACGTCCGTCCCACTGAACGAAGAAATTTCCCCTCGTTCCCCTTAAACTTTTCACCTTTCAGCTTTTATCCATGACCTCTGGTTGTAGTCCCACCCAACTTTAGTGGAAACAGCCTACTTGTATTTACCCTCCCTATACCCCTCATCATTTTGTATACAGTACCTCTAACAAATCTCCTCTCAGTCTTCTGCATTCCAAGGGATAAAGCCCTAACCTATTCAATCTTTCCCTATGACTCAGGCCCTGCAGACCTGGCAACATCCTTGTAAATTTTCTCTGCACTCTTTCAACCTTGTTTACATCTTTCCCGTATGTAGGTGACTAAAACTTCACACAATACTCCAAATTAGGTGTCACCAACGTCTTATACAACTTCAACATAACATCCCATCTCCTGTACTCAATATATTGATTTATGAAGGCTAATGTGTCAAAAACTTTCTTTATGACCCTATCTCCCTGTGATGCCACTTTCAATAAATTATGGACCTGTATTCCCAGATCCGCTTGTTCTACCACATTCCTCCGTGCCCTACCTACTGTTCACTGTGTAAGACCTACCCTGGATCGTCCTACTGAAGTGCAACACCTCGCACTTGTCTGCATTAAACTCCATCTGCCATTTTTCAGCTCATTTTTTCCAGCTGGTTCAGATCCCACTGCAAGCTCTGATAGTCTTCCTCACTGTCCGCTACACCCCCAATCTTGGTGTCATCCGCAAACTTGCTGATCCGGTTAACCACATGATCATACAGATCATTGATATAGATGACAAACAACAACGAACCTTATTAGTAAGCGTTATTGTACTTGCAACCCTCCCACAGCATCAGAATCGGGTGTATTATCACTAACACCTGTTGGGAAACTTGTTGTTTCACAGCAACGGTACGGTGAAATAAATAAAATATATTGTAAATTACAGTAAGAAATATACACATCCACTGGTTCTCTCTCATCTATTCCGCCCACGTTATTAGGTACACCTGGACACCTGCTTGTTAATGCATTTATCTCATCAGCCAATCACATGGCAACAACTCAATGCACAAAAGCATGCAGGCACGGTCAAGAGCTTCAGCTGTATTTCAGACCAAACATCAGAATGAGGAAGAACTGTGATCTATGTGACTTAGATTGTGGAATGATTGTTGCTGTCAGATGGGGTGGTTGGAGTATTTCAGAAACGGCTGATCTCCTGGGATTTTCACACACATTTTCTAGAGTTTATAGAGAATGATGTGAAAAACAAAAAATATCCAGTGAGCAGCAGTTCTGAGGGTGAAATTACCTTGTTAATGAGAGAGGTCAGAGGAGAATGGCCAGACTGGTTCAAGCTGACAGGAAGGAAACAGTAACTCAAATAACCGTGTTACAACAGTGGTGTGCAGAAGAGCATCTCAGGATGCACAATAGATCAAATCTTGTAGTGGATTGGCTACAGCAGCAGAATACCTCAATCATTCACTCAGTGGCCTCTTTATTAGGTACAGTAGGTGTCTAATAAAGTGCCCCTGAGTGTGTATATATCAAAAAAGGTAGAGGAATTAGACACAGGAAGCAGATTATTTGGTCAATCACAGGCCAAAACTCATCCAACCCAAACATAACCTCACATTGTAGCCCCAGAGCAGAGCTAGGCTGGCCTTCGTGTTCCCATAGTGGATCAGAGCTCACAGACCACTACAGCACCGAAACAGACCCTACGTCTCATCAAGTCCATGCTGACCTGATCTTCTGCCTAGTTCCATCTCCCTGCATCTGGACCATATCCACCCATACCCCTCCCATCCATGTAACCCATCCAAACTTCTCTTAAATGTTACAACTGAACCTGCATCTGCCACTTCCCCGACAGCTCATTCCACACTCACATCATCCTCTGAGTGAAGAAGTTCACCCTCCTTAAATAGCTCATCTTTCACCCCTAACCTAAGATCTCTAGTTCAAATCTCATCTGATCTGAGGTGAAAAAGCCAGCATGCATTCACCTATCTACATCTGGCATAATTTTGGATCCCTCTACAAGATCTCCTCTCATCCTCCTACGTTCCAGGAAATAAAGCCCCCTATCCAACTCAACCTTTCTCTGTAACTCAGATCCTCAAGTCCTGGCAACATCATTGTAAATATTGATATCTTTCCTGAAGGTAGGTGACCATAGGTTCTTCTATGTCCATAGATCATTCTACCTCCACCTGGTACAATCTGAAAGACATCAATGGGCTTCTGTACCTCTGGATATTTATAGTCAGGTACAGAAAAGATCTGCCACTCTTCACAGTTTGCACACCCAGCTACATAGTGGAGTTTGCAGATATCCTCTCCTTCAGGAGAGATCAGCCACCCTTCCTGCTTGATAGTTCGGAGAGCTCACTGCTTTGCAGAGTTTACAGACACTATAGTCCACGACATCGACTTCTTCCGTACCTGGCCTCTGAACATACCAGTGCGGCAGGGTCAAGGAACGTGGATCAAGGAGGATCCACTTTATTTGCCCACGTGTAGCACGTTTGCAAGGATTACAAATTTGTTGTGGTGTGTTACTCAGGATGTGCCATGCAAAAAACAACATTCAAATATTATGAAGTAGAAAGAATTGTATGAAGAAATGAAGTTCAAAGTAAAATTTATTATCAGAGCATATACTTGTCACCACATACAGCCCTGAGGTTCTTTTTCTCTGGGCACATCTAATAGAATTGTAACTGTAAACATCAGAAACTGTTAACTGTGAACAAAGTGAGCAAATACAGATATAAATAAATAGCTATAAATAACGAGCATTAAGTAACAACATAACAGAGTTCTTAAATGAGTGGAGCCACCCCCTTTGTTTCAAGAGCCTGATGGTTGAGGGGTAGCAACTGTTCTTGAACCTGGTAGTGCAAGTCCTGAGGCTCCTGTACCTTCGACCAAATGACAGCAGTGAGAAAAAAACATGGCTTTTAGCATGGAGGTAGAGATTAAAATATGGATATGGAATTAAATGCCAATATATACTTACAAGGTAAACAACATTATAAAAAGATGTTTAAAGTTTTTGCAGTGCAGTGCAGTGATGGTGGCGTAATATTTAGAGGGGTAGGGGAGGGGCTATCTAGAATGGCTGATCAGATTAACTGCCTGGGGGAAGAAACTTTTAAGATGACGTGAAGTTTTTGTTTTAGTAGCCCTATAAGGTGAGCAGAAGGGAACTTTTGGAAAAACAGTTTGCAGGGTAGGTAGTGTCCAGGCCTTCTTGTTAGCGAAGGAGATATGGTTCCCCTACATGAGGTCCTGTGAAATAATGACGCCCAGAAATCTGAGTGTTGAGTTGTTGATGAGGAGTGGGTGGACGGGAGACACGTTTCCCCTGAAGTCAATATCCATCTCTGCAATTTAGAGGACATCCAGCTCCAAGTTGTTGTGGGAGCTATTCACTCTGTACAAAAATGCCACTTTGAATATATACATGCCTGCACATGGTAACGGCCAGGGAGTGCCTTGCCTGAGGTGCTCCCTGTCCTGTACACAGGCAGTCATCATTCATTTCACACCATTCTGCTATGCCTCCCAGCTCTGAACCCAGCCAGCCTGTTGCTGTGGGGATCTGGGGACTGTCATCCCATGACCTGGCACTCTGCTCTGAGCACAAGCATGTAAGCCCATCATGAAGAGGAACAACAACCACAACAGTAGAATTTCTGCCATGCACAGCAGAGTGAGTCTGCTTGCTCAGTTTCCTGCAAGGTTAGGCAGTGGAGAAGACACTGGAGAAGCAGCTGGCAAGAAGAAAGTGGTCAGACTGCATTTAGAGTATTGTGAGCAGCTTTGGGCTCCTGATCTAAGAAAGGGTGTGCTGGCACTGGAGAAGGTCCAGATGTGGTTCGTGAGAATGATTCGGGAATGAAGAGGCTAACATAGGAGGAGCATTTGATGGCTTTGGGCCTGTACTCACTGGAGTTTAGAGGAATGAGAGGGGATCTCATTGAAACCTACCGAATATTGAAAAGCCTAGACCGAGAGGACTTGGAGAGGATGTTTCCTACAATAGGAGAGTCTGCGACTAAAGGGCAGAGTCTCAGAATAGAAAGAAGTCCCTTTAGAACAGAAATCAGAAGGAATTTCTTTAGCCAGGGGGTGGTGAATCTGTGGAATTCATTGCCACAGGGGGCTGTGAAAGCCAAGACATTGAGTATATTTAAAGCAGAGACTAATCAAAGTTCAAAGTAAAATTATTATCAAAGTACATATATATCAGTATATACAGTCCAGAGATTCACTTTCTTGTGGGCAATCACGGTAAATGCAAGAACCCCAATAGATTCAATGAAAGACCACACCCAACAGGACAGACAATAACCAATGTGTAAAAGCAACAATAAACAGCACAAATACAAAAAGAAAGGGAAAAAAGGAAATAATGATAAATACATAAGCAATAAATATCAAGAGCATGAGATGAGTCCTTGAAAGGGAGTTCAGTTCAGTGATGGGTGAATGAAGTTACCCCTTTGGTTCAAGAGCCTGAAGATTGAGGAAGTGAGGGATCCTCGACTTCCAAACTGGAAGACAACATTCTGTGCGGACTGGTAATAAGTATCTCCTCCTCACTGACGATCAACACTGGTGAACTTCAGGGGTGTGTGCTCAGCCCACTCTCTCTATACCCAGGACCTTGTGGCTAGCTGTAACTCAAATGCCATCTGCAAATTTGCTGATGATACAACCATCGTTGGTAGAATCTCAGATGGAGGTGAGAGGACATGCAGGAGTGAAATATGCCAGCTGGTTGAGTGGTGTCACAACAACAATCTTGCACTCAATATCATTAAGAGCAAAGAGCTGATTGTGGACATCAGAAAGGATAGAATGAGGGAATACGAACCAATTCTCATAGAGGGATCAGAAGTGGAGAGAGTGAGCAATTTCAAGTTCCTGGGTGTCAAGATCTCTGACGATCTAACCTGGTCCCAACATATCGATGCAGTTATAAAGAAGGCAAGACAGCAGCTATAATTCATCAGGAGTTTGAGAAGATTTGGTTTGTCCCCTAAAGTACTCAAAAACTTCTACAGATGTGCTATGGAGGTAGCATACTGACAGGCTGCATCACTGTCTGGTATGGGGAGGGGGGGAACCTCAGCAAAGGACCAAAAGAAACTACAGAAAGTGATTAACTTCATCAGCTCCATCATGGTACTAGCCTCTATAGAATCCAAGATACTTTCAAGGAGCAGTGCCTCAGAAAGGCAGTGTCCATTATTAAGGCCTCCCATCACCCAGGTCATGCTCTCGTCTCAATGTTACCATCAGGAAGGAAGTACAGTAGCCTAAAGGCACACACTTAACAACTCAGGAATAGATTCTTCAACCTGCCATCTGATTTCCAAATGAACACTACACCCATGAACACTACCTCACATTTTTTTTATTATTTCTGTTTTCAAAGGTTCATTTGTTATCAAAGTATAAAACTCTGAAATTCTTCTTCTCCAGATAGCCACAAAACCAAGAAAGAAAAAAAAACAACAGTACAATCATCAACCTCCACATCACTTCTCCCCGCATACCAAACAATGAGAAAGACTGGGTGTAAGCACAGAATATAAGAAACTATAAGACTGGAAAGAAGTCTATGGTCCATGTCAACATCCAAAATGCAGAAAACCTGGGTAACATTCTCCAGGCACAGTGGCAGTCTTTCCCTCTCCATAGCAGACCAACCTCACCAGTGATCAAATGGCAGTCTCACTCTCCATAGCAGAGCAATCTCACCAGTGATGAAATGACAGTCTCCCTCTCCATAGCAGAGCAATCTCACCAGTGATCAAATGACAGTCTTTCCCTCTCCATAGCAGAGCAATCTCACCAGTGATCAAATGACAGTCTTTCCCTCTCCATAGCAGAGCAACCTCACCAGTGATCAAATGACAGTCTTTCTCTCTCCATAGCAGAGCAATCTCACCAGTGATCAAATGACAGTCTCCCTCTCCATAGCAGAGCAATCTCACCAGTGATCAACTGACAGGCCTTCCCTCTCCATAACAGAGCAATCTCACCAATGATCAAATGACAGTCTTTCCCTCTCCATAGCAGAGGAACCTCACCAGTAATCAAATGACAGTCTTTCCCTCTCCATAGCAGAGCAATCTCACCAGTGATCAAATGACAGTCTCCCTCTCCATAGCAGAGCAATCTCACCAGCGATCAAATGACAGTCTCCCTCTCCATAGCAGAGCAATCTCACCAGTGAGCAAATGACAGTCTTTCCCTCACCATAGCAGAGCAATCTCACCAGTGATCAAATGATAGTCTCCCTCTCCATAGTAGAGCAATCTCACCAGTGATCAAATGACAGTCTCCCTCTCCATAGCAGAGCAATCTCACCAGTGATCAAATGACAGTCTCCCTCTCCATAGCAGAGCAATGTCACCAGTGATGAAATGACAGTCTCCCTCTCCATAGCAGAGCAATCTCACTAGTGATCAAATGACAGTCTCCCTCTCCATAGCAGAGCAATCTCACCAGTGATAAAATGACAGTCTCCCTCTCCATAGCAGAGCAATCTCACCAGTGATCAAATGACAGTCTCCCTCTCCATAGCAGAGCAATCTCACCAGTGATCAAATGACAGTCTCCCTCTCCATAGCAGCGCAATCTCACCAGTGATCAAATGACAGTCTTTCCCTCTCCATAGCAGAGCAATCTCACCAGTGATCAAATGACAGTCTCCCTCTCCATAGCAGAGCAATCTCACCAGTGATCAAATGACAGTCTCCCTCTACATAGCAGAGCAATCTCACTAGTGATCAAATGACAGTCTTTCCCTCTTCATAGCAGAGCAATCTCACCAGTGATCAAATGACAGTCTCCCTCTCCATAGCAGAGCAATCTCACCAGTGATCAAATGACAGTCTTTCCCTCTCCATAACAGAGCAATCTCACCAGTGATCAAATAACAGTCTCCCTCTCCATAGCAGAGAAATCTCACCAGTGATCAAATGACAGTCTCCCTCTCCATAGCAGAGCAATCTCACCAGTGATCAAATGACAGTCTCCCTCTCCATAGCAGCGCAATCTCACCAGTGATCAAATGACAGTCTTTCCCTCTCCATAGCAGAGCAATCTCACCAGTGATCAAATGACAGTCTCCCTCTCCATAGCAGAGCAATCTCACCAGTGATGAAATGACAGTCTTTCCCTCTCAATAGCAGAGCAATCTCACCAGTGATGAAATGACAGTCTCCCTCTCCATAGCAGACCAATCTCACCTGTGATCAAATGACAGTCTCCCTCTCCATAGCAGAGCAACCTCACCAGTGATCAAATGACAGTCTTTCCCTCTTCATAGCAGAGCAATCTCACCAGTGATCAAATGACAGTCTCCCTCTCCATAGCAGAGCAATCTCACCAGTGATCAAATGACAGTCTCCCTCTCCATAGCGGAGCAATCTCACCAGTGATCAAATAACAGTCTCCCTCTCCATAGCAGAGCAATCTCACCAGCGATCAGATGACAGTCTCCCTCTCCATAGCAGAGCAATCTCACCAGTGCTCAAATGACAGTCTCCCTCTCCATAGCAGAGCAATCTCACCAGTGGTCAAATGACAGTCTCCCTCTCCATAGCAGAGCAATCTCACCAGTGCTGAAATGACAATCTCCTGCTCCATTGCAGAGCAATCTCACCAGTGATCAAATGACAGTCTTTCCCTCTCCATAGCAGAGCAATCTCACCAGTGATCAAATGACAGTCTCCCTCTCCATAGCAGAGCAATCTCACCAGTGATGAAATGACAGTCTTTCCCTCTCCATAGCAGAGCAATCTCACCAGTGATCAAATGACAGTCTCCCTCTCCATAGCAGAGCAATCTCACCAGTGACCAAATGATAGTCTCTCCCTCTCCATAGCAGAGCAATCTCACCAGTGATCAAATGACAGTCGTTCCCTCTCCATAGCAGAGGAATCTCACCAGTGATCAAATGACAGTCTCCCTCTCCATAGCACAGCAATCTCACCAGTGATCAAATGACAGCCTTTCCCTCTCCATAGCAGAGCAATGTCACCAGTGATCAAATGACAGTCTTTCCCTCTCCATAGCAAAGCAATCTCACCAGTGATCAAATGACGGTCTCCTTCTCCATAGCAGAGCAAACTCACCAGTGATCAAATGACAGTCTTTCCCTCTCCATAGCAGAGCATTCTCACCAGTGATCAAACGACAGTCTCCCTCTCCATAGCACAGCAATCTCACCAGTGATCAAATGACAGTCTCCCTCTCCATAGCAGAGCAATCTCACCAGTGATCAAATGACAGTCTTTCCCTCTCCATAGCAGAGCAATCTCAACAGTGATCAAATGACACCCTCCCTCTCCATACCAGAGCAATCTCACCAGTGATCAAATGACAGTCTCCCTCTTCATAGCAGAGCAATCTCACCAGTGATCAAATGACAGTCTTTCCCTCTCCATAACAGAGCAATCTCACCAGTGATCAAATAACAGTCTCCCTCTCCATAGCAGAGCAATCTCACCAGTGATCAAATGACAGTCTCCCTCTCCATAGCAGAGCAATCTCACCAGTGATAAAATGACAGTCTCCCTCTCCATAGCAGAGCAATCTCACCAGTGATAAAATGGCAGTCTCCCTCTCCATAGCAGAGCAATTTCACTAGTGGTCAAATGACAGTCTCCCTCTCCATAGCAGAGAAATCTCACCAGTGATCAAATGACAGTCTCCCTCTCCATAGCAGAGCAATCTCACCAGTGATCAAATGACAGTCTCCCTCTCCATAGCAGCGCAATCTCACCAGTGATCAAATGACAGTCTTTCCCTCTCCATAGCAGAGCAATCTCACCAGTGATCAAATGACAGTCTCCCTCTCCATAGCAGAGCAATCTCACCAGTGATGAAATGACAGTCTCCCTCTCCATAGCAGAGCAATCTCACCTGTGATCAAATGACAGTCTCCCTCTCCATAGCAGAGCAACCTCACCAGTGATCAAATGACAGTCTTTCCCTCTTCATAGTAGAGCAATCTCACCAGTGATCAAATGACAGTCTCCCTCTCCATAGCAGAGCAATCTCACCAGTGATCAAATGACAGTCTCCCTCTCCATAGCCGAGCAATCTCACCAGTGATCAAATGACAGTCTCCCTCTCCATAGCAGAGCAATCTCACCAGCGATCAGATGACAGTCTCCCTCTCCATAGCAGAGCAATCTCACCAGTGCTCAAATGACAGTCTCCCTCTCCATAGCAGAGCAATCTCACCAGTGGTCAAATGACAGTCTCCCTCTTCATAGCAGAGCAATCTCACCAGTGATCAAATGACAGTCTCCCTCTCCATAGCAGAGCAATCTCACCAGTGCTGAAATGACAATCTCCTGCTCCATTGCAGAGCAATCTCACCAGTGATCAAATGACAGTCTCCCTCTCCATAGCAGAGCAATCTCACCAGTGATCAAATGACAGTCTCCCTCTCCATAGCAGAGCAATCTCACCAGTGACCAAATGACAGTCTCTCCCTCTCCATAGCAGAGCAATCTCACCAGTGATCAAATGACATTCGTTCCCTCTCCATAGCAGAGCAATCTCACCAGTGATCAAATGACAGTCTTTCCCTCTCCATTGCAGACCAATCTCACCAGTGATCAAATGACAGTCTCCCTCTCCATAGCAGAGCAATCTCACCAGTGATCAAATGACAGCCTTTCCCTCTCCATAGCAGAGCAATGTCACCAGTGATCAAATGACAGTCTTTCCCTCTCCATAGCAAAGCAATCTCACCAGTGATCAAATGACGGTCTCCTTCTCCATAGCAGAGCAATCTCACCAGTGATCAAATGACAGTCTTTCCCTCTCCATAGCAGAGCATTCTCACCAGTGATCAAACGACAGTCTCCCTCTCCATAGCACAGCAATCTCACCAGTGATCAAATGACAGTCTCCCTCTCCATAGCAGAGCAATCTCACCAGTGATCAAATGACAGTCTTTCCCTCTCCATAGCAGAGCAATCTCAACAGTGATCAAATGACAGCCTCCCTCTCCATAGCAGAGCAATCTCACCAGTGATCAAATGACAGTCTCCCTCTTCATAGCAGAGCAATCTCACCAGTGATCAAATGACAGTCTTTCCCTCTCCATAACAGAGCAATCTCACCAGTGATCAAATAACAGTCTCCCTCTCCATAGCAGAGCAATCTCACCAGTGATCAAATGACAGTCTCCCTCTCCATAGCAGAGCAATCTCACCAGTGATAAAATGACAGTCTCCCTCTCCATAGCAGAGCAATCTCACCAGTGATCAAATGGCAGTCTCCCTCTCCATAGCAGAGCAATTTCACTAGTGGTCAAATGACAGTCTCCCTCTCCATAGCAGAGCAATCTCACCAGTGATCAAATGACAGTCTCCCTCTCCATAGCAGAGCAATCTCACCAGTGATCAAATGACAGTCTCCCTCTCCATAGCAGCGCAATCTCACCAGTGATCAAATGACAGTCTTTCCCTCTTCACAGCAGAGCAATCTCACCAGTGATCAAATGACAGTCTCCCTCTCCATAGCAGAGCCATCTCACCAGTGATCAAATGGCAGTCTCCCTGTCCATAGCAGAGCAATCTCACCAATGGTCAAATGACAGTCTCCCTCTCCACAGCAGAGCATTCTCACCAGTGATCAAACGACAGTCTCCCTCTCCATAGCAGAGCAATCTCACCAGTGATCAAATGACAGTCTTCCTCTCCATAGCAGAGCAATCTCACCAGTGATCAAATGACAGCCTCCCTCTCCATAGCAGAGAAATCTCACCAGTGATCAAATGCAAGTCTCCCTCTCCATAGCAGAGCAATCTCACCAGTGATCAAATGACAGTCTTTCCCTCTCCATAGCAGAGCAATCTCACCAGTGATCAAATAACAGTCTCCCTCTCCATAGCAGAGAAATCTCACCAGTGATCAAATGACAGTCTCCCTCTCCATAGCAGAGCAATCTCACCAGTGATCAAATGACAGTCTCCCTTTCCATAGCAGCGCAATCTCACCAGTGATCAAATGACAGTCTTTCCCTCTCCATAGCAGAGCAATCTCACCAGTGATGAAATGACAGTTTCCCTCTCCATAGCAGAGCAATCTCACCAGTGATGAAATGACAGTCTTTCCCTCTCCATAGCAGAGCAATCTCACCAGTGATGAAATGACAGTCTCACTCTCCATAGCAGAGCAATCTCACCTGTGATCAAATGATAGTCTCCCTCTCCATAGCAGAGCAATCTCACCAGTGATCAAATGACAGTCTTTCCCTCTTCATAGTAGAGCAATCTCACCAGTGATCAAATGACAGTCTCCCTCTCCATAGCAGAGCAATCTCACCAGTGATCAAATGACAGTCTCCCTCTCCATAGCCGAGCAATCTCACCAGTGATCAAATGACAGTCTCCCTCTCCATAGCAGAGCAATCTCACCAGCGATCAGATGACACTCTCCCTCTCCATAGCAGAGCAATCTCACCAGTGCTCAAATGACAGTCTCCCTCTCCATAGCAGAGCAATCTCACGAGTGGTGAAATGACAGTCTCCCTCTTCATAGCAGAGCAATCTCACCAGTGATCAAATGACAGTCTCCCTCTCCATAGCAGAGCAATCTCACCAGTGCTGAAATGACAATCTCCTGCTCCATTGCAGAGCAATCTCACCAGTGATCAAATGACAGTCTTTCCCTCTCCATAGCAGAGCAATCTCACCAGTGATCAAATGACAGTCTCCCTCTCCATAGCAGAGCAATCTCACCAGTGATGAAATGACAGTCGTTCCCTCTCCATAGCAGAGCAATCTCACCAGTGATCAAATGACAGTCTCCCTCTCCATAGCAGAGCAATCTCACCAGTGACCAAATGACAGTCTCTCCCTCTCCATAGCAGAGCAATCTCACCAGTGATCAAATGACAGTCGTTCCCTCTCCATGGCAGAGGAATCTCACCAGTGATCATATGACAGTCTTTCCCTCTCCATAGCAGAGCAATCTCACCAGTGATCTAATGACAGTCTTCCTTTCCATAGCAGAGGAATCTCACCAGTGATCAAATGACAGTCGTTCCCTCTCCATAGCAGAGCAATCTCACCAGTGATCAAATGACAGTCGTTCCCTCTCCATAGCAGAGGAATCTCACCAGTGATCATATGACAGTCTTTCCCTCTCCATAGCAGAGTAATCTCACCAGTGATCTAATGACAGTCTTCCTTTCCATAGCAGAGCAATCTCACCAGTGATCAAATGACAGTCGTTCCCTCTCCATAGCAGAGGAATCTCACCAGTGACCAAATGACAGTCTCTCCCTCTCCATAGCAGAGCAATCTCACCAGTGATCAAATGACAGTCGTTCCCTCTCCATAGCAGAGGAATCTCACCAGTGATCAAATGACAGTCTCCCTCTCCATAGCAGAGCAATCTCACCAGTGATCAAATGACAGCCTTTCCCTCTCCATAGCAGAGCAATGTCACCAGTGATCAAATGACAGTCTTTCCCTCTCCATAGCAAAGCAATCTCACCAGTGATCAAATGACGGTCTCCTTCTCCATAGCAGAGCAATCTCACCAGTGATCAAATGACAGTCTTTCCCTCTCCATAGCAGAGCATTCTCACCAGTGATCAAACGACAGTCTCCCTCTCCATAGCACAGCAATCTCACCAGTGATCAAATGACAGTCTCCCTCTCCATAGCAGAGCAATCTCACCAGTGATCAAATGACAGTCTTTCCCTCTCCATAGCAGAGCAATCTCAACAGTGATCAAATGACAGCCTCCCTCTCCATAGCAGAGCAATCTCACCAGTGATCAAATGACAGTCTCCCTCTTCATAGCAGAGCAATCTCACCAGTGATCAAATGACAGTCTTTCCCTCTCCATAACAGAGCAATCTCACCAGTGATCAAATAACAGTCTCCCTCTCCATAGCAGAGCAATCTCACCAGTGATCAAATGACAGTCTCCCTCTCCATAGCAGAGCAATCTCACCAGTGATAAAATGACAGTCTCCCTCTCCATAGCAGAGCAATCTCACCAGTGATCAAATGGCAGTCTCCCTCTCCATAGCAGAGCAATTTCACTAGTGGTCAAATGACAGTCTCCCTCTCCATAGCAGAGCAATCTCACCAGTGATCAAATGACAGTCTCCCTCTCCATAGCAGAGCAATCTCACCAGTGATCAAATGACAGTCTCCCTCTCCATAGCAGCGCAATCTCACCAGTGATCAAATGACAGTCTTTCCCTCTGCATAGCAGAGCAATCTCACCAGTGATCAAATGACAGTCTCCCTCTCCATAGCAGAGCAATCTCACCAGTGATGAAATGACAGTCTTTCCCTCTCAATAGCAGAGCAATCTCACCAGTGATGAAATGACAGTCTCCCTCTCCATAGCAGAGCAATCTCACCTGTGATCAAATGACAGTCTCCCTCTCCATAGCAGAGCAACCTCACCAGTGATCAAATGACAGTCTATCCCTCTTCATAGTAGAGCAATCTCACCAGTGATCAAATGACAGTCTCCCTCTCCATAGCAGAGCAATCTCACCAGTGATCAAATGACAGTCTCCCTCTCCATAGCCGAGCAATCTCACCAGCGATCAAATGACAGTCTCCCTCTCCATAGCAGAGCAATCTCACCAGCGATCAGATGACAGTCTCCCTCTCCATAGCAGAGCAATCTCACCAGTGCTCAAATGACAGTCTCCCTCTCCATAGCAGAGCAATCTCACCAGTGATCAAATGACAGTCTCCCTCTCCATAGCAGAGCAATCTCACCAGTGATCAAATGACAGTCTTTCCCTCTCAATAGCAGAGCAATCTCACCAGTGATGAAATGACAGTCTCCCTCTCCATAGCAGAGCAATCTCACCAGTGGTCAAATGACAGTCTCCCTCTTCATAGCAGAGCAATCTCACCAGTGATCAAATGACAGTCTCCCTCTCCATAGCAGAGCAATCTCACCAGTGCTGAAATGACAATCTCCTGCTCCATTGCAGAGCAATCTCACCAGTGATCAAATGACAGTCTTTCCCTCTCCATAGCAGAGCAATCTCACCAGTGATCAAATGACAGTCTCCCTCTCCATAGCAGAGCAATCTCACCAGTGATGAAATGACAGTCTTTCCCTCTCCATAGCAGAGCAATCTCACCAGTGATCAAATGACAGTCTCCCTCTCCATAGCAGAGCAATCTCACCAGTGACCAAATGACAGTCTCTCCCTCTCCATAGCAGAGCAATCTCACCAGTGATCAAATGACAGTCGTTCCCTCTCCATAGCAGAGGAATCTCACCAGTGATCATATGACAGTCTTTCCCTCTCCATAGCAGAGCAATCTCACCAGTGATCTAATGACAGTCTTCCTTTCCATAGCAGAGCAATCTCACCAGTGATCAAATGACAGTCGTTCCCTCTCCATAGCAGAGCAATCTCACCAGTGATCAAATGACAGTCTTTCCCTCTCTATTGCAGACCAATCTCACCAGTGATCAAATGACAGTCTCCCTCTCCATAGCAGAGCAATCTCACCAGTGATCAAATGACAGCCTTTCCCTCTCCATAGCAGAGCAATGTCACCAGTGATCAAATGACAGTCTTTCCCTCTCCATAGCAAAGCAATCTCACAAGTGATCAAATGACGGTCTCCTTCTCCATAGCAGAGCAATCTCACCAGTGATCAAATGACAGTCTTTCCCTCTCCATAGCAGAGCATTCTCACCAGTGATCAAACGACAGTCTCCCTCTCCATAGCACAGCAATCTCACCAGTGATCAAATGACAGTCTCCCTCTCCATAGCAGAGCAATCTCACCAGTGATCAAATGACAATCTTTCCCTCTCCATAGCAGAGCAATCTCAACAGTGATCAAATGACAGCCTCCCTCTCCATAGCAGAGCAATCTCACCAGTGATCAAATGACAGTCTCCCTCTTCATAGCAGAGCAATCTCACCAGTGATCAAATGACAGTCTTTCCCTCTCCATAACAGAGCAATCTCACCAGTGATCAAATAACAGTCTCCCTCTCCATAGCAGAGCAATCTCACCAGTGATCAAATGACAGTCTCCCTCTCCATAGCAGAGCAATCTCACCAGTGATAAAATGACAGTCTCCCTCTCCATAGCAGAGCAATCTCACCAGTGATCAAATGGCAGTCTCCCTCTCCATAGCAGAGCAATTTCACTAGTGGTCAAATGACAGTCTCCCTCTCCATAGCAGAGCAATCTCACCAGTGATCAAATGACAGTCTCCCTCTCCATAGCAGAGCAATCTCACCAGTGATCAAATGACAGTCTCCCTCTCCATAGCAGCGCAATCTCACCAGTGATCAAATGACAGTCATTCCCTCTCCATAGCTGAGTAATCTCACCAGTGATCAAATGACAGTCTTTCCCTCTCCATAACAGAGCAATCTCACCAGTGATCAAATGACAGTCTCCCTCTCCATAGCAGAGCAATCTCACCAGTGATGAAATGACAGTCATTCCCTCTCCAACGGAGAGCAATCTCACCAGTGATCAAATGACAGCCTCCCGCTCCATAGCAGAGCAATCTCACCAATGATCAAATGACAGTCTCCCTCTCCATAGCAGAGCAATCTCACCAGTGATCAAATGACAGTCTCCCTCTCCATAGCAGAGCAATCTCACCAGTGATCAAGTGACAGTCTCCCTCTCCATAGGAGAGCAATCTCACCAGTGACTAAATGACAGTCTTTCCCTCTCCATAGCAGAGCAATCTCACCAGTGATCAAATGACAGTCTCCCTCTCCATAGCAGAGCAATCTCACCAGTGATCAAATGACAGTCTCCCTCTCCATAGCAGAGCAATCTCAACAGTGATCAAATGACAGTCTTTCCCTCTCCATAACAGAGCAATCTCACCAGTGATAAAATGACAGTCTCCCTTCTCCATAGCAGAGCAATCTCACCAGTGATCAAATGACAGTCTCCCTCTCCATAGCAGAGCAATCTCACCAGTGATCAAATGACAAGCTTTCCCTCTCCATTGCAGACAAATCTCACCAGTGATGAAATGACAGTCTCCCTCTCCATAGCAGAGCAATCTCACCAGTGATCAAATGACAGTCTCCCTCTCCATAGCAGAGCAATCTCACCAGTGATCAAATGACATTCTTTCCCTCTCCAAAGCAGAGCAGTCTCACCAGTGATCAAATGACAGTCTCCCGCTCCATAGCAGAGCAATCTCACCAGTGATCGAATGACAGTCTCCCTCTCCATAGCAGAGCAATCTCAGCAGTGATCAAATGACAGGCTTTCCCTCTCCTTAGCAGAGCAATCTCACCAGGGATGAAATGACAGTCTCCCTCTCCATAGCAGAGCAATCTCACCAGTGATCAAATGACAGTCTCCCTCTCCATAGCAGAGCAATCTCACCAATGATCAAATGCCAGTCTCCCTCTCCATAGCAGCGCAATCTCACCAGTGATCAAATGACAGTCTTTCCCTCTCCATAGCAGAGCAATCTCACCAGTGATCAAATGACAGTCTCCCTCTCCATAGCAGAGCAATCTCACCAGTGATCAAATGACAGTCTCCCTCTCCATAGCAGCGCAATCTCACCAGTGATCAAATGACAGTCTTTCCCTCTCCATAGCAGAGCAATCTCACCAGTGATCAAATGACAGTCTCCCTCTCCATAGCAGAGCAATCTCACCAGTGATGAAATGACAGTCTTTCCCTCTCAATAGCAGAGCAATCTCACCAGTGATGAAATGACAGTCTCCCTCTCCATAGCAGAGCAATCTCACCTGTGATCAAATGACAGTCTCCCTCTCCATAGCAGAGCAACCTCACCAGTGATCAAATGACAGTCTATCCCTCTTCATAGTAGAGCAATCTCACCAGTGATCAAATGACAGTCTCCCTCTCCATAGCAGAGCAATCTCACCAGTGATCAAATGACAGTCTCCCTCTCCATAGCCGAGCAATCTCACCAGCGATCAAATGACAGTCTCCCTCTCCATAGCAGAGCAATCTCACCAGCGATCAGATGACAGTCTCCCTCTCCATAGCAGAGCAATCTCACCAGTGCTCAAATGACAGTCTCCCTCTCCATAGCAGAGCAATCTCACCAGTGATCAAATGACAGTCTCCCTCTCCATAGCAGAGCAATCTCACCAGTGATCAAATGACAGTCTTTCCCTCTCAATAGCAGAGCAATCTCACCAGTGATGAAATGACAGTCTCCCTCTCCATAGCAGAGCAATCTCACCAGTGGTCAAATGACAGTCTCCCTCTTCATAGCAGAGCAATCTCACCAGTGATCAAATGACAGTCTCCCTCTCCATAGCAGAGCAATCTCACCAGTGCTGAAATGACAATCTCCTGCTCCATTGCAGAGCAATCTCACCAGTGATCAAATGACAGTCTTTCCCTCTCCATAGCAGAGCAATCTCACCAGTGATCAAATGACAGTCTCCCTCTCCATAGCAGAGCAATCTCACCACTGATGAAATGGCAGTCTTTCCCTCTCCATAGCAGAGCAATCTCACCAGTGATCAAATGACAGTCTCCCTCTCCATAGCAGAGCAATCTCACCAGTGACCAAATGACAGTCTCTCCCTCTCCATAGCAGAGCAATCTCACCAGTGATCAAATGACAGTCGTTCCCTCTCCATAGCAGAGGAATCTCACCAGTGATCATATGACAGTCTTTCCCTCTCCATAGCAGAGCAATCTCACCAGTGATCTAATGACAGTCTTCCTTTCCATAGCAGAGCAATCTCACCAGTGATCAAATGACAGTCGTTCCCTCTCCATAGCAGAGCAATCTCACCAGTGATCAAATGACAGTCTTTCCCTCTCCATTGCAGACCAATCTCACCAGTGATCAAATGACAGTCTCCCTCTCCATAGCAGAGCAATCTCACCAGTGATCAAATGACAGTCTTTCCCTCTCCATAGCAAAGCAATCTCACCAGTGATCAAATGACGGTCTCCTTCTCCATAGCAGAGCAATCTCACCAGTGATCAAATGACAGTCTTTCCCTCTCCATAGCAGAGCATTCTCACCAGTGATCAAACGACAGTCTCCCTCTCCATAGCACAGCAATCTCACCAGTGATCAAATGACAGTCTCCCTCTCCATAGCAGAGCAATCTCACCAGTGATCAAATGACAATCTTTCCCTCTCCATAGCAGAGCAATCTCAACAGTGATCAAATGACAGCCTCCCTCTCCATAGCAGAGCAATCTCACCAGTGATCAAATGACAGTCTCCCTCTTCATAGCAGAGCAATCTCACCAGTGATCAAATGACAGTCTTTCCCTCTCCATAACAGAGCAATCTCACCAGTGATCAAATAACAGTCTCCCTCTCCATAGCAGAGCAATCTCACCAGTGATCAAATGACAGTCTCCCTCTCCATAGCAGAGCAATCTCACCAGTGATAAAATGACAGTCTCCCTCTCCATAGCAGAGCAATCTCACCAGTGATCAAATGGCAGTCTCCCTCTCCATAGCAGAGCAATTTCACTAGTGGTCAAATGACAGTCTCCCTCTCCATAGCAGAGCAATCTCACCAGTGATCAAATGACAGTCTCCCTCTCCATAGCAGAGCAATCTCACCAGTGATCAAATGACAGTCTCCCTCTCCATAGCAGCGCAATCTCACCAGTGATCAAATGACAGTCATTCCCTCTCCATAGCTGAGTAATCTCACCAGTGATCAAATGACAGTCTTTCCCTCTCCATAGCAGAGCAATCTCACCAGTGATCAAATGACAGTCTCCCTCTCCATAGCAGAGCAATCTCACCAGTGATGAAATGACAGTCATTCCCTCTCCAACGGAGAGCAATCTCACCAGTGATCAAATGACAGCCTCCCGCTCCATAGCAGAGCAATCTCACCAATGATCAAATGACAGTCTCCCTCTCCATAGCAGAGCAATCTCACCAGTGATCAAATGACAGTCTCCCTCTCCATAGCAGAGCAATCTCACCAGTGATCAAGTGACAGTCTCCCTCTCCATAGGAGAGCAATCTCACCAGTGACTAAATGACAGTCTTTCCCTCTCCATAGCAGAGCAATCTCACCAGTGATCAAATGACAGTCTCCCTCTCCATAGCAGAGCAATCTCACCAGTGATCAAATGACAGTCTCCCTCTCCATAGCAGAGCAATCTCAACAGTGATCAAATGACAGTCTTTCCCTCTCCATAACAGAGCAATCTCACCAGTGATAAAATGACAGTCTCCCTTCTCCATAGCAGAGCAATCTCACCAGTGATCAAATGACAGTCTCCCTCTCCATAGCAGAGCAATCTCACCAGTGATCAAATGACAAGCTTTCCCTCTCCATTGCAGACAAATCTCACCAGTGATGAAATGACAGTCTCCCTCTCCATAGCAGAGCAATCTCACCAGTGATCAAATGACAGTCTCCCTCTCCATAGCAGAGCAATCTCACCAGTGATCAAATGACATTCTTTCCCTCTCCAAAGCAGAGCAGTCTCACCAGTGATCAAATGACAGTCTCCCGCTCCATAGCAGAGCAATCTCACCAGTGATCGAATGACAGTCTCCCTCTCCATAACAGAGCAATCTCAGCAGTGATCAAATGACAGGCTTTCCCTCTCCTTAGCAGAGCAATCTCACCAGGGATGAAATGACAGTCTCCCTCTCCATAGCAGAGCAATCTCACCAGTGATCAAATGACGGTCTCCCTCTCCATAGCAGAGCAATCTCACCAGTGATCAAATGCCAGTCTCCCTCTCCATAGCAGCGCAATCTCACCAGTGATCAAATGACAGTCTTTCCCTCTCCATAGCAGAGCAATCTCACCAGTGATGAAATGACAGTCTCCCTCTCCATAGCAGAGCAATCTCACCAGTGATCAAATGACAGTCTTTCCCTCTCCATAGCAGAGCAATCTCACCAGTGATCAAATGACAGTCTCCCTCTCCATAGCAGAGCAATCTCACCAGTGATCAAATGACAGCCTTTCCCTCTCCATAGCAGAGCAATCTCACCAGTGATCAAATGACAGTCTTTCCCTCTCCATTGCAGATCAATCTCACCAGTGATCAAATGACAGTCTTTCTCTCCATAGCAGAGCAATCTCACCAGTGATCAAATGACAGCATTTCCCTCTCCATAGCAGAGCAATCTCACCAGTGATCAAATGACAGTCTTTCCCTCTCCATAGCAGAGCAATCTCACCAGTGATCTAATGACAGTCTTCCTTTCCATAGCAGAGCAATCTCACCAGTGATCAAATGACAGTCGTTCCCTCTCCATAGCAGAGGAATCTCACCAGTGACCAAATGACAGTCTCTCCCTCTCCATAGCAGAGCAATCTCACCAGTGATCAAATGACAGTCGTTCCCTCTCCATAGCAGAGGAATCTCACCAGTGATCAAATGACAGTCTCCCTCTCCATAGCAGAGCAATCTCACCAGTGATCAAATGACAGCCTTTCCCTCTCCATAGCAGAGCAATGTCACCAGTGATCAAATGACAGTCTTTCCCTCTCCATAGCAAAGCAATCTCACCAGTGATCAAATGACGGTCTCCTTCTCCATAGCAGAGCAATCTCACCAGTGATCAAATGACAGTCTTTCCCTCTCCATAGCAGAGCATTCTCACCAGTGATCAAACGACAGTCTCCCTCTCCATAGCACAGCAATCTCACCAGTGATCAAATGACAGTCTCCCTCTCCATAGCAGAGCAATCTCACCAGTGATCAAATGACAGTCTTTCCCTCTCCATAGCAGAGCAATCTCAACAGTGATCAAATGACAGCCTCCCTCTCCATAGCAGAGCAATCTCACCAGTGATCAAATGACAGTCTCCCTCTTCATAGCAGAGCAATCTCACCAGTGATCAAATGACAGTCTTTCCCTCTCCATAACAGAGCAATCTCACCAGTGATCAAATAACAGTCTCCCTCTCCATAGCAGAGCAATCTCACCAGTGATCAAATGACAGTCTCCCTCTCCATAGCAGAGCAATCTCACCAGTGATAAAATGACAGTCTCCCTCTCCATAGCAGAGCAATCTCACCAGTGATCAAATGGCAGTCTCCCTCTCCATAGCAGAGCAATTTCACTAGTGGTCAAATGACAGTCTCCCTCTCCATAGCAGAGCAATCTCACCAGTGATCAAATGACAGTCTCCCTCTCCATAGCAGAGCAATCTCACCAGTGATCAAATGACAGTCTCCCTCTCCATAGCAGCGCAATCTCACCAGTGATCAAATGACAGTCTTTCCCTCTCCATAGCAGAGCAATCTCACCAGTGATCAAATGACAGTCTCCCTCTCCATAGCAGAGCAATCTCACCAGTGATGAAATGACAGTCCTTTCCCTCTCAATAGCAGAACAATCTCACCAGTGATGAAATGACAGTCTCCCTCTCCATAGCAGAGCAATCTCACCTGTGATCAAATGACAGTCTCCCTCTCCATAGCAGAGCAACCTCACCAGTGATCAAATGACAGTCTATCCTCTTCATAGTAGAGCAATCTCACCAGTGATCAAATGACAGTCTCCCTCTCCATAGCAGAGCAATCTCACCAGTGATCAAATGACAGTCTCCCTCTCCATAGCCGAGCAATCTCACCAGCGATCAAATGACAGTCTCCCTCTCCATAGCAGAGCAATCTCACCAGCGATCAGATGACAGTCTCCCTCTCCATAGCAGAGCAATCTCACCAGTGCTCAAATGACAGTCTCCCTCTCCATAGCAGAGCAATCTCACCAGTGATCAAATGACAGTCTCCCTCTCCATAGCAGAGAAATCTCACCAGTGATCAAATGACAGTCTTCCCCTCTCAATAGCAGAGCAATCTCACCAGTGATGAAATGACAGTCTCCCTCTCCATAGCAGAGCAATCTCACCAGTGGTCAAATGACAGTCTCCCTCTTCATAGCAGAGCAATCTCACCAGTGATCAAATGACAGTCTCCCTCTCCATAGCAGAGCAATCTCACCAGTGCTGAAATGACAATCTCCTGCTCCATTGCAGAGCAATCTCACCAGTGATCAAATGACAGTCTTTCCCTCTCCATAGCAGAGCAATCTCACCAGTGATCAAATGACAGTCTCCCTCTCCATAGCAGAGCAATCTCACCAGTGATGAAATGACAGTCTTTCCCTCTCCATAGCAGAGCAATCTCACCAGTGATCAAATGACAGTCTCCCTCTCCATAGCAGAGCAATCTCACCAGTGACCAAATGACAGTCTCTCCCTCTCCATAGCAGAGCAATCTCACCAGTGATCAAATGACAGTCGTTCCCTCTCCATAGCAGAGGAATCTCACCAGTGATCATATGACAGTCTTTCCCTCTCCATAGCAGAGCAATCTCACCAGTGATCTAATGACAGTCTTCCTTTCCATAGCAGAGCAATCTCACCAGTGATCAAATGACAGTCGTTCCCTCTCCATAGCAGAGCAATCTCACCAGTGATCAAATGACAGTCTTTCCCTCTCCATTGCAGACCAATCTCACCAGTGATCAAATGACAGTCTCCCTCTCCATAGCAGAGCAATCTCACCAGTGATCAAATGACAGCCTTTCCCTCTCCATAGCAGAGCAATGTCACCAGTGATCAAATGACAGTCTTTCCCTCTCCATAGCAAAGCAATCTCACCAGTGATCAAATGACGGTCTCCTTCTCCATAGCAGAGCAATCTCACCAGTGATCAAATGACAGTCTTTCCCTCTCCATAGCAGAGCATTCTCACCAGTGATCAAACGACAGTCTCCCTCTCCATAGCACAGCAATCTCACCAGTGATCAAATGACAGTCTCCCTCTCCATAGCAGAGCAATCTCACCAGTGATCAAATGACAAGCTTTCCCTCTCCATTGCAGACAAATCTCACAGTGATGAAATGACAGTCTCCCTCTCCATAGCAGAGCAATCTCACCAGTGATCAAATGACAGTCTCCCTCTCCATAGCAGAGCAATCTCACCAGTGATCAAATGACATTCTTTCCCTCTCCAAAGCAGAGCAGTCTCACCAGTGATCAAATGACAGTCTCCCGCTCCATAGCAGAGCAATCTCACCAGTGATCGAATGACAGTCTCCCTCTCCATAGCAGAGCAATCTCAGCAGTGATCAAATGACAGGCTTTCCCTCTCCTTAGCAGAGCAATCTCACCAGGGATGAAAGGACAGTCTCCCTCTCCATAGCAGAGCAATCTCACCAGTGATCAAATGACAGTCTCCCTCTCCATAGCAGAGCAATCTCACCAGTGATCAAATGCCAGTCTCCCTCTCCATAGCAGCGCAATCTCACCAGTGATCAAATGACAGTCTTTCCCTCTCCATAGCAGAGCAATCTCACCAGTGATGAAATGACAGTCTCCCTCTCCATAGCAGAGCAATCTCACCAGTGATCAAATGACAGTCTTTCCCTCTCCATAGCAGAGCAATCTCACAGTGATCAAATGACAGTCTCCCTCTCCATAGCAGAGCAATCTCACCAGTGATCAAATGACAGCCTTTCCCTCTCCATAGCAGAGCAATCTCACCAGTGATCAAATGACAGTCTTTCCCTCTCCATTGCAGATCAATCTCACCAGTGATCAAATGACAGTCTTTCTCTCCATAGCAGAGCAATCTCACCAGTGATCAAATGACAGCATTTCCCTCTCCATAGCAGAGCAATCTCACCAGTGATCAAATGACAGTCTTTCCCTCTCCATAGCAGAGCAATCTCACCAGTGATCTAATGACAGTCTTCCTTTCCATAGCAGAGCAATCTCACCAGTGATCAAATGACAGTCGTTCCCTCTCCATAGCAGAGGAATCTCACCAGTGACCAAATGACAGTCTCTCCCTCTCCATAGCAGAGCAATCTCACCAGTGATCAAATGACAGTCGTTCCCTCTCCATAGCAGAGGAATCTCAC
The DNA here is from genome assembly GCF_030028105.1 of Mobula birostris. Taxonomy (NCBI): domain Eukaryota; kingdom Metazoa; phylum Chordata; class Chondrichthyes; order Myliobatiformes; family Myliobatidae; genus Mobula; species Mobula birostris. Next base: position 106,490,188 of record NC_092377.1, read on the forward strand.
CAGTGATCAAATGACAGTCTCCCTCTCCATAGCAGAGCAATCTCACCAGTGATCAAATGACAGCCTTTCCCTCTCCATAGCAGAGCAATGTCACCAGTGATCAATGACAGTCTTTCCCTCTCCATAGCAAAGCAATCTCACCAGTGATCAAATGACGGTCTCCTTCTCCATAGCAGAGCAATCTCACCAGTGATCAAATGACAGTCTTTCCCTCTCCATAGCAGAGCATTCTCACCAGTGATCAAACGACAGTCTCCCTCTCCATAGCACAGCAATCTCACCAGTGATCAAATGACAGTCTCCCTCTCCATAGCAGAGCAATCTCACCAGTGATCAAATGACAGTCTTTCCCTCTCCATAGCAGAGCAATCTCAACAGTGATCAAATGACAGCCTCCCTCTCCATAGCAGAGCAATCTCACCAGTGATCAAATGACAGTCTCCCTCTTCTTAGCAGAGCAATCTCACCAGTGATCAAATGACAGTCTTTCCCTCTCCATAACAGAGCAATCTCACCAGTGATCAAATAACAGTCTCCCTCTCCATAGCAGAGCAATCTCACCAGTGATCAAATGACAGTCTCCCTCTCCATAGCAGAGCAATCTCACCAGTGATAAAATGACAGTCTCCCTCTCCATAGCAGAGCAATCTCACCAGTGATCAAATGGCAGTCTCCCTCTCCATAGCAGAGCAATTTCACTAGTGGTCAAATGACAGTCTCCCTCTCCATAGCAGAGCAATCTCACCAGTGATCAAATGACAGTCTCCCTCTCCATAGCAGAGCAATCTCACCAGTGATCAAATGGACAGTCTCCCTCTCCATAGCAGCGCAATCTCACCAGTGATCAAATGACAGTCTTTCCCTCTCCATAGCAGAGCAATCTCACCAGTGATCAAATGACAGTCTCCCTCTCCATAGCAGAGCAATCTCACCAGTGATGAAATGACAGTCTTTCCCTC